>NC_088414.1:48906145-49036145 GCF_034236695.1 Oncorhynchus nerka
GTGGTTTCCCTTCCTCTGAGACCTTGAAGTAGTGGTTTCCCCTTCCTCTGAGACCTTGAAGTAGTGGTTCCCCTTCCTCTGAGACCTTGAAGTAGTGGTTTCCCCTTCCTCTGAGACCTTGAAGTAGTGGTTTCCCCTTCCTCTGAGACCTTGAAGTAGTGGTTCCCCTTCCTCTGAGACCTTGAAGTAGTGGTTCCCCCTTCCTCTGAGACCTTGAAGTAGTGGTTCCCCTTCCTCTGAGACCTTGAAGTAGTGGGTCCCCTTCCTCTGAGACCTTAAAGTAGTGGTTCCCCTCGCTCTGAGACCTTGAAGTAGTGGTTCCCCTTCCTCTGAGACCTTGAAGTAGTGGTTTCCCCTTCCTCTGAGACCTTGAAGTAGTGGTTTCCCCTTCCTCTGAGACCTTGAAGTAGTGGTTCCCCTCGCTCTGAGACCTTGAAGTAGTGGTTTCCCCTTCCTCTGAGACCTTGAAGTAGTGGTTCCCCTTCCTCTGAGACCTTGAAGTAGTGGTTCCCCTCGCTCTGAGACCTTGAAGTAGTGGTTTCCCCTTCCTCTGAGACCTTGAAGTAGTGGTTCCCCTCGCTCTGAGACCTTGAAGTAGTGGTTCCCCTTCCTCTGAGACCTTGAAGTAGTGGTTCCCCTTCCTCTGAGACCTTGAAGTAGTGGTTCCCCTTCCTCTGCCGCGGCTTTTGTGGGGCGACGGGTAACGACCCCTCGAGGGTGTCTGTGTGCGGAGGGTCCCTGGTTCGAGCCCAGGTCGGGGCGAGGAGAGGAACGCAAGAAAAACTGTTACACATGCAGTTTATCACAGATAACATACATTATGCAGTTTATCACAGATAACATACATTATGCAGTTTATCACAGATGAAAGGAGTTGCAGTAGTTTTTCACAGATGAAAGGAGTTGCAGTAGTTTATCACAGATGAAAGGAGTTGCAGTAGTTTATCACAGATGAAAGGAGTTGCAGTAGTTTATCACAGATGAAAGGAGTTGCAGCAGTTTATCACAGATGAAATGAGCTACAGTAGTTTATTTTACTCTGGTGACACGATGATCGATAAAAATAATCGGGCTCTTATCCATAATAATCTCATCCTATAGACTAGCCCCACTGTATCAGTGAGCTGTAATCTAGACTAGCCCCACTGTATCTGTGAGCTGTAATCTAGACTAGCCCCACTGTATCTGTGAGCTGTAATCTAGACTAGCCCCACTGTATCTGTGAGCTGTAATCAGACTTTATCAGTGAGATAATCTAGACTAGCCCCACTGTATCTGTGAGCTGTAACCAGTTTAGCCCCACTGTATCTGTGAGCTGTAATCTAGACTAGCCCCACTGTATCAGTGAGCTGTAATCTAGACTAGCCCCACTGTATCAGTGAGCTGTAATCTAGACGAGCCCCACTGTATCAGTGAGCTTTTGGCTAGACTAGCCCCACTGTATCAGTGAGCTGTAATCTAGACTAGCCCCACTGTATCAGTGAGCTGTAATCTAGACTAGCCCCACTGTATCTGTGAGCTGTTGGCTAGACTAGCCCCACTCATCTGTGAGCTGTAATCTAGACTAGCCCCACTGTATCAGTGAGCTGTAATCTAGACTAGCCCCACTGTATCAGTGAGCTGTAATCTAGACAGCCCCACTTATCAGTGAGCTGTAATCTAGATAGCCCCACTGTATCTGTGAGCTGTAATCTAGACTAGCCCCACTGTATCTGTGAGATGATAGCCCCACTGTATCTGTGATAGACTAGCCCCACTGTATCTGTGAGCTGTAATCTAGACTAGCCCCACTGTATCAGTGAGCTGTAATCTAGACTAGCCCCACTGTATCTGTGAGCTGTAATCTAGACTAGCCCCACTGTATCTGTGAGCTGTAATCTAGACTAGCCCCACTGTATCTGTGAGCTGTAATCTAGACTAGCCCCACAGTATCTGTGAGCTGTAATCTAGACTAGCCCCACAGTATCTGTGAGCTGTAATCTAGACTAGCCCCACTGTATCTGTGAGCTGTAACCTAGACTAGCCCCACTGTATCTGTGAGCTGTAATCTAGACTAGCCCCACTGTATCAGTGAGCTGTAATCTAGACTAGCCCCACTGTATCAGTGAGCTGTAATCTAGACGAGCCCCACTGTATCAGTGAGCTTTTGGCTAGACTAGCCCCACTGTATCAGTGAGCTGTAATCTAGACTAGCCCCACTGTATCAGTGAGCTGTAATCTAGACTAGCCCCACTGTATCTGTGAGCTGTTGGCTAGACTAGCCCCACTGTATCTGTGAGCTGTAATCTAGACTAGCCCCACTGTATCAGTGAGCTGTAATCTAGACTAGCCCCACTGTATCAGTGAGCTGTAATCTAGACTAGCCCCACTGTATCAGTGAGCTGTAATCTAGACTAGCCCCACTGTATCTGTGAGCTGTAATCTAGACTAGCCCCACTGTATCTGTGAGCTGTTGGCTAGACTAGCCCCACTGTATCTGTGAGCTGTAATCTAGACTAGCCCCCACTGTATCTGTGAGCTGTAATCTAGACTAGCCCCCACTGTATCAGTGAGCTGTAATCTAGACTAGCCCCACTGTATCTGTGAGCTGTAATCTAGACTAGCCCCACTGTATCTGTGAGCTGTAATCTAGACTAGCCCCACTGTATCTGTGAGCTGTAATCTAGACTAGCCCCACTGTATCTGTGAGCTGTAATCTAGACGAGCCCCACTGTATCTGTGAGCTGTAATCTAGACTAGCCCCCTGTATCTGTGAGCTGTCTAGACGAGCCCCACTGTATCTGTGAGCTGTAATCTAGACGAGCCCCACTGTATCTGAGCTGAGACTAGCACCACTGTATCTGAGCTGTAATCTAGACTAGCCCCACTGTATCTGTGAGCTGTAATCTAGACTAGCCCCACTGTATCAGTGAGCTGTAATCTAGACTAGCCCCACTGTATCTGTGAGCTGTAACCTAGACTAGCCCCACTGTATCTGTGAGCTGTTGGCTAGACTAGCCCCACTGTATCAGTGAGCTGTAATCTAGACTAGCCCCACTGTATCAGTGAGCTGTAATCTAGACTAGCCCCACTGTATCTGTGAGCTGTTGGCTAGACTAGCCCCACTGTATCTGTGAGCTGTAATCTAGACTAGCCCCACTGTATCAGTGAGCTGTAATCTAGACTAGCCCCACTGTATCAGTGAGCTGTAATCTAGACTAGCCCCACTGTATCAGTGAGCTGTAATCTAGACTAGCCCCACTGTATCTGTGAGCTGTAATCTAGACTAGCCCCACTGTATCTGTGAGCTGTTGGCTAGACTAGCCCCACTGTATCTGTGAGCTGTTGGCTAGACTAGCCCCACTGTATCTGTGAGCTGTAATCTAGACTAGCCCCCACTGTATCAGTGAGCTGTAATCTAGACTAGCCCCACTGTATCTGTGAGCTGTAATCTAGACTAGCCCCACTGTATCTGTGAGCTGTAATCTAGACTAGCCCCACTGTATCTGTGAGCTGTAATCTAGACTAGCCCCACAGTATCTGTGAGCTGTAATCTAGACTAGCCCCACAGTATCTGTGAGCTGTAATCTAGACTAGCCCCACTGTATCAGTGAGCTGTAATCTAGACGAGCCCCACTGTATCTGTGAGCTGTAATCTAGATGAGCCCCACTGTATCAGTGAGCTGTAATCTAGACGAGCCCCACTGTATCAGTGAGCTGTAATCTAGACGAGCCCCACTGTATCAGTGAGCTTTTGGCTAGACTAGCCCCACTGTATCAGTGAGCTGTAATCTAGACTAGCCCCACTGTATCAGTGAGCTGTAATCTAGACTAGCCCCACTGTATCTGTGAGCTGTTGGCTAGACTAGCCCCACTGTATCTGTGAGCTGTAATCTAGACTAGCCCCACTGTATCAGTGAGCTGTAATCTAGACTAGCCCCACTGTATCAGTGAGCTGTAATCTAGACTAGCCCCACTGTATCTGTGAGCTGTAATCTAGACTAGCCCCACTGTATCTGTGAGCTGTTGGCCTAGACTAGCCCCACTGTATCTGTGAGCTGTTGGCTAGACTAGCCCCACTGTATCTGTGAGCTGTAATCTAGACTAGCCCCCACTGTATCTGTGAGCTGTAATCTAGACGAGCCCCACTGTATCAGTGAGCTGTAATCTAGACTAGCCCCACTGTATCTGTGAGCTGTAATCTAGACTAGCCCCACTGTATCTGTGAGCTGTAATCTAGACTAGCCCCACTGTATCTGTGAGCTGTAATCTAGACTAGCCCCACTGTATCTGTGAGCTGTAATCTAGACGAGCCCCACTGTATCTGTGAGCTGTAATCTAGACTAGCCCCACTGTATCTGTGAGCTGTAATCTAGACGAGCCCCACTGTATCTGTGAGCTGTAATCTAGACGAGCCCCACTGTATCTGTGAGCTGTAATCTAGACTAGCACCACTGTATCTGTGAGCTGTAATCTAGACTAGCCCCACTGTATCTGTGAGCTGTAATCTAGACTAGCCCCACTGTATCAGTGAGCTGTAATCTAGACTAGCCCCACTGTATCTGTGAGCTGTAACCTAGACTAGCCCCACTGTATCTGTGAGCTGTTGGCTAGACTAGCCCCACTGTATCTGTGAGCTGTAATCTAGACTAGCCCCACTGTATCAGTGAGCTGTAATCTAGACTAGCCCCACTGTATCAGTGAGCTGTAATCTAGACTAGCCCCACTGTATCTGTGAGCTGTAATCTAGACTAGCCCCACTGTATCTGTGAGCTGTAATCTAGACTAGCCCCACTGTATCTGTGAGCTGTAATCTAGACTAGCCCCACTGTATCTGTGAGCTGTAATCTAGACGAGCCCCACTGTATCTGTGAGCTGTAATCTAGACTAGCCCCACTGTATCTGTGAGCTGTAATCTAGACGAGCCCCACTGTATCTGTGAGCTGTAATCTAGACGAGCCCCACTGTATCTGTGAGCTGTAATCTAGACTAGCCCCACAGTATCTGTGAGCTGTAATCTAGACTAGCCCCACTGTATCTGTGAGCTGTAATCTAGACTAGCCCCACTGTATCTGTGAGCTGTAATCTAGACGAGCCCCACTGTATCTGTGAGCTGTAATCTAGACTAGCCCCACTGTATCTGTGAGCTGTAATCTAGACGAGCCCCACTGTATCTGTGAGCTGTAATCTAGACGAGCCCCACTGTATCTGTGAGCTGTAATCTAGACTAGCCCCACAGTATCTGTGAGCTGTAATCTAGACGAGCCCCACTGTATCTGTGAGCTGTAATCTAGACGAGCCCCACAGTATCTGTGAGCTGTAATCTAGACGAGCCCCACTGTATCAGTGAGCTGTAATCTAGACTAGCCCCACTGTATCTGTGAGCTGTAATCTAGACGAGCCCCACTGTATCTGTGAGCTGTAATCTAGACTAGCCCCCACTGTATCAGTGAGCTGTAATCTAGACTAGCCCCACTGTATCTGTGAGCTGTAATCTAGACGAGCCCCACTGTATCTGTGAGCTGTAATCTAGACGAGCCCCACTGTATCTGTGAGCTGTAATCTAGACGAGCCCCACTGTATCTGTGAGCTGTAATCTAGACTAGCCCCACTGTATCAGTGAGCTGTAATCTAGACGAGCCCCACTGTATCTGTGAGCTGTAATCTAGATGAGCCCCACTGTATCAGTGAGCTGTAATCTAGACGAGCCCCACTGTATCAGTGAGCTGTAATCTAGACGAGCCCCACTGTATCAGTGAGCTTTTGGCTAGACTAGCCCCACTGTATCAGTGAGCTGTAATCTAGACTAGCCCCACTGTATCAGTGAGCTGTAATCTAGACTAGCCCCACTGTATCTGTGAGCTGTTGGCTAGACTAGCCCCACTGTATCTGTGAGCTGTAATCTAGACTAGCCCCACTGTATCAGTGAGCTGTAATCTAGACTAGCCCCACTGTATCAGTGAGCTGTAATCTAGACTAGCCCCACTGTATCTGTGAGCTGTAATCTAGACTAGCCCCACTGTATCTGTGAGCTGTTGGCTAGACTAGCCCCACTGTATCTGTGAGCTGTTGGCTAGACTAGCCCCACTGTATCTGTGAGCTGTAATCTAGACTAGCCCCCACTGTATCTGTGAGCTGTAATCTAGACGAGCCCCACTGTATCAGTGAGCTGTAATCTAGACTAGCCCCACTGTATCTGTGAGCTGTAATCTAGACTAGCCCCACTGTATCTGTGAGCTGTAATCTAGACTAGCCCCACTGTATCTGTGAGCTGTAATCTAGACTAGCCCCACTGTATCTGTGAGCTGTAATCTAGACGAGCCCCACTGTATCTGTGAGCTGTAATCTAGACTAGCCCCACTGTATCTGTGAGCTGTAATCTAGACGAGCCCCACTGTATCTGTGAGCTGTAATCTAGACGAGCCCCACTGTATCTGTGAGCTGTAATCTAGACTAGCACCACTGTATCTGTGAGCTGTAATCTAGACTAGCCCCACTGTATCTGTGAGCTGTAATCTAGACTAGCCCCACTGTATCAGTGAGCTGTAATCTAGACTAGCCCCACTGTATCTGTGAGCTGTAACCTAGACTAGCCCCACTGTATCTGTGAGCTGTTGGCTAGACTAGCCCCACTGTATCTGTGAGCTGTAATCTAGACTAGCCCCACTGTATCAGTGAGCTGTAATCTAGACTAGCCCCACTGTATCAGTGAGCTGTAATCTAGACTAGCCCCACTGTATCTGTGAGCTGTAATCTAGACTAGCCCCACTGTATCTGTGAGCTGTAATCTAGACTAGCCCCACTGTATCTGTGAGCTGTAATCTAGACTAGCCCCACTGTATCTGTGAGCTGTAATCTAGACGAGCCCCACTGTATCTGTGAGCTGTAATCTAGACTAGCCCCACTGTATCTGTGAGCTGTAATCTAGACGAGCCCCACTGTATCTGTGAGCTGTAATCTAGACGAGCCCCACTGTATCTGTGAGCTGTAATCTAGACTAGCCCCACAGTATCTGTGAGCTGTAATCTAGACTAGCCCCACTGTATCTGTGAGCTGTAATCTAGACTAGCCCCACTGTATCTGTGAGCTGTAATCTAGACGAGCCCCACTGTATCTGTGAGCTGTAATCTAGACTAGCCCCACTGTATCTGTGAGCTGTAATCTAGACGAGCCCCACTGTATCTGTGAGCTGTAATCTAGACGAGCCCCACTGTATCTGTGAGCTGTAATCTAGACTAGCCCCACAGTATCTGTGAGCTGTAATCTAGACGAGCCCCACTGTATCTGTGAGCTGTAATCTAGACGAGCCCCACAGTATCTGTGAGCTGTAATCTAGACGAGCCCCACTGTATCAGTGAGCTGTAATCTAGACTAGCCCCACTGTATCTGTGAGCTGTAATCTAGACGAGCCCCACTGTATCTGTGAGCTGTAATCTAGACTAGCCCCCACTGTATCAGTGAGCTGTAATCTAGACTAGCCCCACTGTATCTGTGAGCTGTAATCTAGACGAGCCCCACTGTATCTGTGAGCTGTAATCTAGACGAGCCCCACTGTATCTGTGAGCTGTAATCTAGACGAGCCCCACTGTATCTGTGAGCTGTAATCTAGACGAGCCCCACAGTATCTGTGAGCTGTAATCTAGACGAGCCCCACTGTATCAGTGAGCTGTAATCTAGACTAGCCCCACTGTATCTGTGAGCTGTAATCTAGACGAGCCCCACTGTATCTGTGAGCTGTAATCTAGACTAGCCCCCACTGTATCAGTGAGCTGTAATCTAGACTAGCCCCACTGTATCTGTGAGCTGTAATCTAGACTAGCCCCACTGTATCTGTGAGCTGTTGGCTAGAGAGGGGCACGTGCCACGATCAGAGTGGGTATATTATAACAGTTTTTGTAGCGATACCATCAGTAGAGTGGAAAAGGCGATGGAAACATATGTAATTTATATTTTGCACATAAAAATAAAATATATTTCAGTTAAATTCGTAAGATCATCATGCACAGCCTTTTATCCACAAACAAAAGTCTAATGGAGTTTAATCGAGTTTGATGGAAACATCTCTGATGGGAAAATGCACATCTTCTTTTTAATGCTGATTTCTGAAATATTCACATGAAAATCTGTCGCCAATTGGATGGAGAACTAGCTACAGAGAGAGAGAGAGACTGAGACGCAGAGAGAAAGAGAGTTAAAACACTGTATATATATATGATATGACGTTTGTAATGTCTTTATTGTTTTGAAACTTCTGTATGTGTAATGTTTACTGTTAATGTTTATTGTTTATTTCACTTTATATATTCACTTTATATATTATCTACCTCACTTGCTTTGGCAATGTTAACACATGTTTCCCATGCCAATAAAGCCCCTTGAATTGAATTGAATTGAGAGGTGGAGGAGGAGTAGAAGAGAGAGGGATGAGAGAGGTAGAGCCAGGTGGACGATGAAAGAGAGATAGAGATGGAGGAGAGAAATGTAGAGGAGAGGGACAGACACAGGGAGAGAGAGAGGTGGAAGAATGAGAGAGAGGTGGAAAAGAGAGAGGTGGAGGAGAGGGGGGAGACAAAGAGAGAGAGGTGGAGGAGAGGGAGGGAGACAGAGAGGGACAGACACAGGGAGAGAGAGAGGTGGAGGAGAGGGGGGAGACAAAGAGAGAGAGGTGGAGGAGAGGGAGGGAGACAGAGAGGGACAGACACAGGGAGAGAGAGAGGTGGAAGAATGAGAGAGAGGTGGAAAAGAGAGAGTGGAGGAGAGGGGGAGACAAAGAGAGAGAGGTGGAGGAGAGGGAGGGAGACAGAGAGGGACAGACACAGGAGAGAGAGAGGTGGAGGAGAGGGGGAGACAAAGAGAGAGAGGTGGAGGAGAGGGAGGGAGACAGAGAGGGACAGACACAGGGAGAGAGAGAGGTGGAAGAATGAGAAAGAGGTGGAAAAGAGAGAGGTGGAGGAGAGGGGGGGAGACAAAGAGAGAGAGGTGGAGGAGAGGGAGGGAGACAGAGAGGGACAGACACAGGGAGAGAGAGAGGTGGAGGAGAGGGGGAGACAAAGAGAGAGAGGTGGAGGAGAGGGAGGGAGACAGAGAGGGACAGACACAGGGGAGAGAGAGAGGTGGAAGAATGAGAAAGAGGTGGAAAAGAGAGAGGTGGAGGAGAGGGGGAGACAGAGAGAGAGAGGTGGAGGAGAGGGAGGGAGACAGAGAGGGACAGACACAGGGAGAGAGAGTGGTGGAGGAGAGGGGGGAGACAAAGAGAGAGAGGTGGAGGAGAGGGAGGGAGACAGAGAGGGACAGACACAGGGAGAGAGAGAGGTGGAAGAATGAGAAAGAGGTGGAAAAGAGAGAGGTGGAGGAGAGGGGGGGAGACAGAGAGAGAGAGGTGGAGGAGAGGGAGGGAGACAGAGACAGGGAGAGAGAGAGGTGGAAGAATGAGAGAGAGGTGGAAAAGAGAGAGGTGGAGGAGAGGGGGGAGACAAAGAGAGAGAGGTGGAGGAGAGGGAGGGAGACAGAGAGGGACAGACACAGGGAGAGAGAGAGGTGGAAGAATGAGAGAGAGGTGGAAAAGAGAGAGGTGGAGGAGAGGGGGGGAGACAAAGAGAGAGAGGTGGAGGAGAGGGAGGGAGACAGAGAGGGACAGACACAGGGGAGAGAGAGGTGGAAGAATGAGAGAGAGGTGGAAAGAGAGAGGTGGAGGAGAGGGGGAGACAAAAAGAGAGAGGTGGAGGAGAGGGAGGGAGACAGAGAGGGACAGACACAGAGAGAAAGAGAGGTGGAGAAGAGAGAGATGGAGGAGAGTTTGAATAGAGAGAGGGAGTAGAGGGAGAGAGAGAGGGGTGGAAAAGAGAGGTGGAAGAACGAGAGAGCGAAAGAGAGAGAGAGATGGAATAGAGAGAGGTGGAGGAGAGGGAGACAGAGAGGTGGAGGAGAGGGAGATGGAATAGAGAGAGGTGGAGAGGGAGACAGAGAGGTGGAGAAGAGGGAGACAGAGAGGTGGAGGAGAGAGAGGTGGAGGAGAGGGAGACAGAGAGGTGGAGGAGAGGGAGGTGGAGGAGAGGGAGACAGAGAGGTGGAGGAGAGAGAGGTGGAGGAGAGGGAGACAGAGAGGTGGAGGAGAGGGAGACAGAGAGGTGGAGGAGAGGGAGACAGAGAGGTGGAGGAGAGAGAGGTGGAGGAGAGGGAGACAGAGAGGTGGAGGAGAGGGAGGTGGAGGAGAGGAGACAGAGAGGTGGAGAGAGGTGGAGGGAGAGAGAGGTGGAGGAGAGGGAGACAGAGAGGTGGAGGAGAGAGAGATGGAGGAGAGGGAGACAGAGAGGTGGAGGGTTATTAAAGGTAATTGAACAGGGAGTCAGTCTGTAATTATGAGGTGAGGATTGGAGCGCACAGGTCAGAGACAGAATCCTACAGGACACACACACACACACACTCCTACATAGTTGACCTACATATAATTTTTTTTAAACCATATTTATTAAGCGTTGTGCATTGAAATATCACAATTAGTTCAACAGTAAGAAAAACGACAGAAATAATCTTAAAACAAAACTATAACATGATCCACTCCTCAGTTTTAATAAAAATACTAATAGAAACAACCAGTAGTGTAGTAAACATTCAAAGGTACTGTCTGGTACAACATAACTCTATATTCTAAGAATCATGAAATAGATTCAGCCGCAGGCCGATGTTTTCTGGAGAGGATGGTCGGTGGGCAGCGACATAATTACAAATCCTTTCAAAACTTACTTACATTTGTAACAGATCTCTCTGTTATGCGTGGGAATACTTGGGAACAGATTTCTCAAATTAAAATCATTTGGATCTGATTTCCTGCTGTTTTTTTTTACGTCCAACAATTAAAAGAAAACCACCCGCAGGCCAAATAATACCACCCGCAGGCCAAAGAAAACCACCCGCAGGCCAAATAAAACCACCCGCAGGCCAAATAAAACCACCCGCAGGCCAAATAAAACCACCCCGGGCCAAATAAAACCACCCGCAGGCCAAATAAAACCACCCGCAGGCCAAATAAAACCACCCGCAGGCCAAATAAAATCACCCGCAGGCCAAATAAAACCACCCGCAGGCCAAATAAAACCACCCGCAGGCCAAATAAAAACACCCGCAGGCCAAATAAAAACACCCGCAGGCCAAATAAAACCACCCCCGGGCCAAATAAAACCACCCCCGGGCCAAATAAAACCACCCCAGTGCCAAATAAAACCACCCGCAGGCCAAATAAAACCACCCCGTGCCAAATAAAACCACCCCGGGCCAAATAAAACCACCCCGTGCCAAATAAAACCACCCGCAGACCAAATAAACCACCCCGTGCCAAATAATACCACCCCCGTGCCAAATAAAACCACCCGCAGGCCAAATAAAACCACCCCGTGCCAAATAAAACCACCCGCAGGCCAAATAAAACCACCCCAGGCCAAATAAAACCACCCCGTGCCAAATAAAACCACCCCGTGCCAAATAATACCACCCCGTGCCAAATAAAACCACCCGTGCCAAATAATACCACCCCGTGCCAAATAATACCACCCGTGCCAAATAATACCACCCCGTGCCAAATAATACCACCCCGTGCCAAATAATACCACCCGTGCCAAATAAAACCACCCCGTGCCAAATAAAACCACCCCGTGCCAAATAAAACCACCCCATGCCAAATAAAACCACCCGCAGGCCAAATAAAACCACCCCGTGCCAAATAAAACCACCCCGTGTCAAATAAAAACACCCGCAGGCCAAATAAAACCACCCCGTGCCAAATAAAACCACCCCGTGCCAAATAAAAACACCCCGTGCCAAATAAAACCACCCCGTGCCAAATAAAACCACCCTGTGCCAAATAAAACCACCCCGTGCCAAATAAAACCACCCGTGCCAAATAAAACCACCCCGTGCCAAAAAAAAACCAAATATAACCACCCCGTGCCAAATAAAAACACCCGCAGGCCAAATAAAACCACCCCGTGCCAAATAAAACCACCCCGTGCCAAATAATACCACCCCGTGCCAAATAATACCACCCCGTGCCAAATAAAACCACCCGCCAAATAATACCAGGCCAAATAATACCACCCGCCAAATAATACCAGGCTAAATAAAACCACCCCTGTGCCAAATAATACCACCCCCGTGCCAAATAAAACCACCCGCAGGCCAAATAAAACCACCCGCAGGCTAAATCAAACCACCCGCAGGCCAAATAAAACCACCCGCAGGCCAAATAAAACCACCCGCGGGCCAAATAAAACCACCCACAAGTTGGGGAACCCTGTTATAAAGGTCTGTTGTCAGAAAAGGCAGAGAGATAGAAAAAGAGAGAAGAGATCTCTAATAAACTTGATAAAATAATGATTACAGACATGTTATTATCCAAACAAGTTTCTGCTATTGGTACAGATCAGCATGCACACATTGATAAGACCACCAGGTATCACTCAGATCCAATACGGATTATTGATTATATAACATATTGATTAGTATCGAAATTAGAATATAAACATCCTGTGTGTTCTGTTACCGTACACGTCCTCAGAGTTGATATGAGAGTGATCATTGATTATCATCGATCATTGATTATTGGAACATACTGCATATCCACACGTAAGACTGGTCCCGGATCAGTTTGTGCTCTTGCCGACTCCACTGCTTACCCTTCAAACTAACATGACAGCAACAAATAGATCTGTCACATAGATCTGGCTAATAAACGTCCTCTCTGCTCTGGTAAACAGAAACACTGGGACGAGAGAGGAGATTTGAACTAGCCGTTTGCTCCATCCTGGAACAGATGCCAGGACTATGTGTAATACACAGTAGGCCAAAATACTGTAGCATTCGTGGCTATTGCTATCAAAGTCCGTACCAACTAACTACAGATGCAGGATCTTAATTTGACCCAGTGTTTTTTTTTTTTACAACAGGAAATGTGAATGATTATGTGGATTATAATTCATGTACATTTTTGAAGAGGGTGATCCATTTTTCGTAAGGGAGAAAATCAAGTCTGAAATTTAAAAGTGGCAATCACAAACTTCTGAAGCCTTTTTAAAACCTCAAATACATCTCACGTTTTAAGGAAAGTTATCCTGCAACAGAGTGATCAAATTAAGATCCTACATATGTAGGCCTACATATAAAATCATTTCCAAATGGAAAAAGATTAGAATAAAACTTACATTTTCAAAGCTGTCCTATTGGCACATTTCTATCAAATTCTTAATATATTACAACATGCTTCAAACAAAGTTGAACAATTTGCCATATTGTTGTTTCTATATAAAATACGAGTCACTTCTTTTACAAAACAGTATTGTCAACATGCAGATCTGAAGCACATCGAGGTAGTCAGCCAATCACAGAGAATCACATAACATGTCGCGCGTGTGTGTGTGTGTGTGTGTGTGTGTGTGTGTGTGTGTGTGTGTGTGTGTGTGTGTGTGTGTGTGTGTGTGTGTGTGTGTGTGTGTGTGTGTGTGTGTGCGTGTGCGTGTGCGTGTGCGTGTGCGTGTGACGGTATGAGCAGGTAGAGTATTTTGGTTCAAGTTCATACCACATCCTGAGTGTTGTATTTGTCTACATCAACTGACGAGGCTGCCTCCCACTATGAGGGCCTGGTCAGAAGTAGCTTCCTCCTCTAGGGAACATGGTGCCACTTGGGGGAGGCAGCCTGATAGTAACTAGTTAACAATAATAATAATGATGTACATTCAGATAACTAAATCTAGTTAGTCAACTCTAGAGAATCAGAACCAGTATTACATTATGTTTCAACCTGTTACTTTGAAGCAACTGCCCAGTTATCAGGTAGCATCAGTCCAGTCAAATTAAAAAGATAATTATTTCCATTTTTTTCTCAGCTTGTACATTGCAAGTGATACAACAACTGATCTATTTTGTTAGCAAAGCTGTTAAATGTAATATGGTCTGTTTACTTGACATGAACATGAATCTTTATTGATCGGTAAAAACCCACACCATTCTATTGTTGGGGTAAAAACCCACACCATTCTGTTGTTGGGGTAAAACACCATTCTGTTGTTGAGGTATAAACCCACACCATTCTGTTGTTGAGGTAAAAACCCACACCATTCTATTGTTAGGGTATACACCCACACCATTCTATTGTTAGGGTATAAACCCACACCATTCTATTGTTGAGGTATAAACCCACACCATTCTGTTGTTGGGGTAAAAACCCACACCATTCTATTGTTAGGTATACACCCACACCATTCTGTTGTTGGGGTAAAAACCCACACCATTCTATTGTTAGGGTATACACCCACACCGTTCTGTTGTTAGGGTATAAACCCACACCATTCTGTTGTTAGGGTATACACCCACACCATTCTGTTGTTAGGGTATACACCCACACCATTCTATTGTTAGGGTATAAACCCACACCATTCTGTTGTTAGGGTATAACCCACACCATTCTGTTGTTAGGGTATACACCCACACCATTCTGTTGTTAGGGTATACACCCACACCATTCTATTGTTAGGGTATAAACCCACACCATTCAAACAAAGAAACACTGTTTTTTAACAAACTTAAGTACAATTTTTGGAAAGAAAACTTCACTCATATTGTAGATAGTTATAGGTCATATTTCATAGAAATCTGGAAACACTGGACAACTACTGGTACTACTGGTACTACTACTACTGGTACTACTGGTACTACTACTACTGGTACTACTGGTACTACTACTACCGTTACTACTGCTACTACTACAACTACTGGTACTACTGGTACTACTACTACTGGTACTACTACTACTGTTACTACTACTACCGTTACTACTGCTACTACTACAACTACTGGTACTACTGGTACTACTACTACTGTTACTACTGCTACTACTACTACTGCTGTTACTGCTACTGCTACTACTGTTACTACTGCTACTACTACTACTACTACTGCTACTACTGTTACTACTACTGTTACTACTACCACTGTTACTACTACTACTACTAATACTACTACTACTACTGCTGTTACTGATACTGTTACTACTACTACTACTGTTACTACTACTACTACTACTGTTACTACTACTACTACTACAAATACCACTACTACTACTGTTACTACTACTACTGTTACTACTACTACTATTACTACTGTCACTACTACTACTACTGTTACTACTACTACTACTACTGTTACTACTACTACTGCTACTAATACTACTGCTGCTACTACTACTGTTACTACTACTAATACTACTACTGTTACTACTACTACTGCTACTAATACTACTGCTGCTACTACTACTGTTACTACTACCAATACTACCATTTCTAATATTGTACTGTTACTATTACTAATAGTAGTAGCAGTAGTAACAATAGTAATAGTAGTAGTAGAAATGGTAGTATTAGTAGTAACATGATTAGTAGTAGTAGTAGTAACAGTAGTAGTAGTAATAACAGTGGAAGTAGTAGTAGTAACAGTAGTAGTAGTAGCAGTATTAACAGTAGTAGTAGTAACAGTAGTAGTAGCAGTATT
Source organism: Oncorhynchus nerka (assembly GCF_034236695.1). NCBI lineage: Eukaryota > Metazoa > Chordata > Actinopteri > Salmoniformes > Salmonidae > Oncorhynchus > Oncorhynchus nerka. The sequence goes on from NC_088414.1 coordinate 48,921,659, forward strand.
AACAGTAGTAGTAGTAACAGCAGTAGTAGTAGTAGTAGTAGTAAAAGTAGTAGTAGTAGTAGTAGTAACAGTAGTAGAAGTAGTAACGGTAGTAGAAGTAGTAGTAACAGTGGTGGTAGTAGTAGTAAAAGTGGCTGTAGTAGTTGTAGCAACAGTAGTAATAGCAGTAGTAACAGTAGTAGTAGTAGTAACAGTAGTAGTAGTAGTAGTAGTAGTAGTAGTAACAGTAGTAGTAGTAGTAGTAGTAGTAACAGCAGTAGTAGTAACAGTAGTAGTAGTAATAGTAGCAGTACTAGCAGCAGTAGTAGTAGTAGTAGTAGTAGTAGTAGTAACATTAGTAGTAACAGTAGTAGTAGTAGTAGTAGTAGTAATAGTAGTACTAGTAGTAGTAGTAGTAGCAGGAGTAGTAGTAGTAACAGTAGTAGTAGTAGTAGTAGTACCAGTTGTAGAAGTGACAGTAGTAGTAGTAACAGTAGTAGTAGTAGTAGTAGTAACAGTAGTAGTAGGAGGAATAGTAGTAGTAACAGTAGTAGTAGGAGCAGTAGAGTTAATCAGGCTGGGGGAGGAGTCCTAGAAGAGCTAACCAGGCTGGGGGAGGAGACATAGAGTTACTCAAGCTGGGGGAGGAGTCCTAGAATAGTTTTTCAGGCTGGGGGAGGAGTCCTAGAATAGTTGTTCAGGCTGGGGGAGGAGTCCTAGAAGAGTTAACCAGGCTGTGGGAGGAGTCATGGAAGAGTTATTCAGGCTGGGGGAGGAGTCCTAGAAGAGTTATTCAGGCTGGGGGAGGAGTCCTAGAATAGTTGTTCAGGCTGGGGGAGGAGTCCTAGAATAGTTATTCAGGCTGGGGGAGGAGTCCTATAAGAGTTATTCAGGCTGGGGGAGGAGTCCTAGAATAGTTATTCAGGCTGGGGGAGGAGTCCTAGAATAGTTTTTCAGGCTGGGGGAGGAGTCCTAGAAGAGTTTTTCAGGCTGGGGGAGGAGTCCTAGAATAGTTTTTCAGGCTGGGGGAGGAGTCCTAGAATAGTTGTTCAGGCTGGGGGAGGAGTCCTAGAAGAGTTAACCAGGCTGTGGGAGGAGTCATGGAAGAGTTATTCAGGCTGGGGGAGGAGTCCTAGAAGAGTTAACCAGGCTGTGGGAGGAGTTATGGAAGAGTTATTCAGGCTGGGGGAGGAGTCCTAGAAGAGTTAACCAGGCTGTGGGAGGAGTCATGGAAGAGTTATTCAGGCTGGGGGAGGAGTCCTAGAAGAGTTAACCAGGCTGTGGGAGGAGTCAGGGAAGAGTTTTTCAGGCCGGGGGAGGAGTCCTAGAAGAGTTATTCAGGCTGGGGGAGGAGTCCTAGAATAGTTGTTCAGGCTGGGGGAGGAGTCCTAGAAGAGTTATTCAGGCTGGGGGAGGAGTCCTAGAAGAGTTATTCAGGCTGGGGGAGGAGTCCTAGTAGAGTTAACCAGGCTGTGGGAGGAGTCATGGAAGAGTTATTCAGGCTGGGGGAGGAGTCCTCGAAGAGTTAACCAGGCTGTGGGAGGAGTCATAGAAGAGTTATTCAGGCTGGGGGAGGAGTCCTAGAAGACAGGCCTGATGTAGCTCTGGTAAACTTTCATCACAGTTGTTGGCACTGCTCTGGTATTCCTCCCACACAGAGATGTCAGGTGATTTTTTGTCACGTTGTTGTGTTACTGCCAGGAATTTAGCAGTTTCGCGGGTTTTGTCTGGGAAGTGATTTCCACTGAAAGAAGTGTCACTGTTTTGGGCAGGGACTAAAACGGAAGAAGAACAGGAATAGGTCCAGTCATTGCCTGAATCTCCCAACACCTATCGGGAGGCAGTGAGTCTGGTGAAGTGACCTCTGATTGGACGAGGTTGTGATGTAGGTGTGACATAGTGGATTATTGCTCCTGCCATTGCCCAGCTGTCAGTGAGTCCAGACACATGCCTTAACTCAGGAGGACCTGAGCTCTGAACTGTTACAATCCACATGTTGTGTCGTCCATCTGTGCTCTCAGAAACGGAGACTTTGTTGATTTTTCAGGTGTTCGGCCAGGCAGTCAGGCAGTCAATCAGTCAGGCAGTCAGGCAGTCAGGCAGTCAGTCAGGCAGTCAGTCAGTCAGGCAGTCAGGCAGTCAGTCAGGCAGTCAGGCAGTCAGGCAGTCAGGCAGTCAGTCAGGCAGTCAGGCAGTCAGGCAGTCAGTCAGGCAGTCAGTCAGTCAGGCAGTCAGCCAGGCAGTCAGCCAGTCAGTCAGGCAGTCAGTCAGTCAGGCAGTCAGTCAGTCAGGCAGTCAGCCAGTCAGTCAGGCAGTCAGTCAGCCAGTCAGTCAGGCAGTCAGTCAGGCAGTCAGGCAGTCAGGCAGTCAGCCAGTCAGTCTTTAATGTGGCTGTACTGGGGTCCTGTATCCCTTCATTTAACATTACATTTAAGTCATTTAGCAGACGCTCTTATCCAGAGCGACTTACAAATTGGTGCATTCACCTTATGACATCCAGTGGAGCAGCCACTTTACAATAGTGCATCTAAATCTTTTAAGGGGGGTGAGAAGGATTACTTTATCCTATCCTAGGTATTCCTTAAAGAGGTGGGGTTTCAGGTGTCTCCGGAAGGTGGTGATTGACTCCGCTGTCCTGGCGTCGTGAGGGAGTTTGTTCCACCATTGGGGGGCCAGAGCAGCGAACAGTTTTGACTGGGCTGAGCGGGAACTGTACTTCCTCAGTGGTAGGGAGGCGAGCAGGCCAGAGGTGGATGAACGCAGTGCCCTTGTTTGGGTGTAGGGCCTGATCAGAGCCTGGAGGTACTGAGGTGCCGTTCCCCTCACAGCTCCGTAGGCAAGCACCATGGTCTTGTAGCGGATGCGAGCTTCAACTGGAAGCCAGTGGAGAGAGCGGAGGAGCGGGGTGACGTGAGAGAACTTGGGAAGGTTGAACACCAGACGGGCTGCGGCGTTCTGGATGAGTTGTAGGGGTTTAATGGCACAGGCAGGGAGCCCAGCCAACAGCGAGTTGCAGTAATCCAGACGGGAGATGACAAGTGCCTGGATTAGGACCTGCGCCGCTTCCTGTGTGAGGCAGGGTCGTACTCTGCGGATGTTGTAGAGCATGAACCTACAGGAACGGGCCACCGCCTTGATGTTAGTCTTTAATGTGGCTGTACTGGGGTCCTGTATCCCTTCAGTCTTTAATGTGGCTGTACTGGGGTCCTGTATCCCTTCAGTCTTTAATGTGGCTGTACTGGGGTCCTGAGGCCCCTTCAGTCTTTAATGTGGCTGTACTGCGGTCCTGAGGCCCTTCAGTCTTTAATGTGGCTGTACTGGGGTCCTGTATCCCTTCAGTCTTTAATGTGGCTGTACTGAGGTCCTGAGGCCCTTCAGTCTTTAATGTGGCTGTACTGCGGTCCTGAGGCCCTCCCCCTGTCTCTCCTCCTGGTGTCCCCCAACACTCTCAGGGGGGAGAAACTATGGCTCTTATCCAAGGAAAGGAAATAAAGTTGAGTAAATATTGTGTAGCTCATCCAGCACTGTTATACAGCTCTCTTCTCATTTCCTGTTTCTCCAACTGTGTACAACTAAATCTCCAAATGCAAAACTTCATATTCTGACCTCTTATTCCACAGAACACATCTCTAGTAGAGGAGGAGGAGTTTACAGGGAAGAGGAGGAGTTTATAGGAAAGAGGAGGAAGAGGAAGAGGAGTTTACAGGGAAGAGGAAGAAGAGGAGGAGGAGTTTACAGGGAAGAGGAAGAAGAGGAGGAGGAGTTTACAGGGAAGAGGAAGAAGAGGAGGAGGAGTTTACAGGGAAGAGGAGCTCTGGCTGTAGTGCCGTAGCATCAGTCTGTCATATTTCCCCGGGGGACAGGGCTCACCCAGGGCAGACTCCGAGGCCAGGGAGGGGGGCGTGGCACCAGGCGACTCCAGGGAGGAGTCTCTAAACGGGGAAGGAGGGGCCAGAGCAGCCAGCTCCTCCAGCAGCTCTGTGGTTCTCACCGCTGCAGTACCACACACCCTGCCCCCAGGACCATAGACCACACCGACCGACCCGCCTACCCGGGGGTTGCCATGGTTAGAGGCGGCGATGGCTGCTACTTCAGCGTAGGTGGTGACTGTGGTATTTGGCTGTCGGGTGCGGGGTAGGATGTAGGGAGGAGGGCATGGGGCGGGGGTGAGGCCTGGACCCGGAGGAGGGGGGTCAGCTCCCTCCGGTGGCGACCCAGGGAGCATCATGTTGTTGAGCTGGCTGATATTGGCGGTGAAACGGTTAACCACACAGCTAATCTGATCCATGATGTTGGAGCCCTGGGGCTGACTGCCCACCGTGCCAACACCAATACCCCTGTCACCTATACCCATGTCTAAATCACCCACACCAGTATTACCAACCCCACCAACATCACCTATGCCCCCCATACCTACAGCCCTACCACCACCACCAATATCACCTATGCCCCCCATACCTACACCCCTACCACCACCACCAATATCACCTATGCCCCCCATACCTACACCCCTACCACCGCCACCAATATCACCTATGCCCCCATACCTACACCCCTACCACCACCACCAATATCACCTATGCCCCCCATACCTACACCCCTACCACCACCACCAATATCACCTATGCCCCCATACCTACACCCCTACCACCACCACCAACATCACCTATGCCCCCCATACCTACACCCCTACCACCACCACCAACATCACCTATGCCCATACCTACACCCCTACCACCACCCCCTACCACCACCACCAACATCACCTATGCCCATACCTACACCCCTACCACCACCACCCATATTGCCCACCCCACCATACACCCTTGTCTGAGGCCTCTCTGTCATGTAGGATGGCAGAGCCCTGATCTCCTCTCCGTCCTGGGACCCCTGAGCCCCCCGGGGGGGACATGGGTGGTAGGTTCCAGCGTGAGGCGAGGGAGGGCAAGGGTGGAAGCCTCCCACCCTTTGGCTGACGGTGGGCAGGGCTAGTGGGGAGGGTGAGGAGGGACAGCGGCGGTATGCTCCAACATGAGGCGAGGGAGGGCAGGGGTAGGTTCCAGGGGGGTAATGCTGTGCCCCCTGAGGTTCGTCATAGACCCCCCTGTCCCCAAGTTGGGGCGTGGCGGGGGCGAGGTCGGGGGTGCCCGCCCCCTTAGAGAAGGGCTTAATGATGGCTGTCTGGTTGACCTCCTCCTTCTTCTTGATGTGGATAGAGATCCTCTTCCACAGGTTGGGTCTGTAGCCGCTGCGCTCATTCTGAGACCACGACACCGACTTGCCGTTGGAGCTGGGAGGGGGATGACATAGTACAACAGGGTTTAATACCTAACTGACCTCTAACCTCTAACCCCTAACCTAAAATTGCCCTCGCTAGAAACATGTGTTTCAGACATAAGGAAGTGGATGGCTGCAAACTTTCTACTATTAAACTCGGACAAAACAGAGATGCTTGATCTAGGTCCCAAGAAACAAAGAGATCTTCTGTTGAATCTGACAATTAATCTTAATGGTTGTACAGTCGTCTCAAATAAAACTGTGAAGGACCTCGGCGTTACTCTGGACCCTGATCTCTCTTTTGAAGAACATATCAAGACCATTTCGAGGACAGCTTTTTTCCATCTACGTAACATTGCAAAAATCAGAAACTTTCTGTCCAAAAATGATGCAGAAAAATTAATCCATGCTTTTGTCACTTCTAGGTTAGACTACTGCAATGCTCTATTTTCCGGCTACCCGGATAAAGCACTAAATAAACATCAGTTAGTGCTGAATACGGCTGCTAGAATCCTGACTAGAACCAAAAAATGTGATCATATTACTCCAGTGCTAGCCTCTCTACACTGGCTTCCTGTCAAAGCAAGGGCTGATTTCAAGGTTTTACTGCTAACCTACAAAGCATTACATGGGCTTGCTCCTACCTATCTCTCTGATTTGGTCCTGCCGTACATACCTACACGTACGCTACGGTCACAAGACGCAGGCCTCCTAATTGTCCCTAGAATTTCTAAGCAAACAGCTGAAGGCAGGGCTTTCTCCTATAGAGCTCCATTTTTATGGAACGGTCTGCCTACCCATGTCAGAGACGCAAACTCGGTCTTTAACCTTTAAACCTTTAAGTCTTTACTGAAGACTCATCTCTTCAGTGGGTCATATGATTGAGTGTAGTCTGGCCCAGGAGTGGGAAGGTGAACGGAAAGGCTCTGGAGCAACGAACCGCCCTTGCTGTCTCTGCCTGGCCGGTTCCCCTCTTTCCACTGGGATTCTCTGCCTCTACCCTGTTACGGGGGCTGAGTCACTGGCTTACTGGGGCTCTCTCATGCCGTCCCTGGGGGGGGTGCGTCACCTGGGTGGGTTGATTCACTGTTGTGGTCAGCCTGTCTGGGTTGGCGCCCCCCCCTTGGGTTGTGCCGTGGCGGAGATCTTTGTGGGCTATACTCGGCCTTGTCTCAGGATGGTAAGTTGGTGGTTGAAGATATCCCTCTTGTGGTGTGGGGGCTGTGCTTTGGCAAAGTGGGTGGGGTTATATCCTTCCTGTTTGGCCCTGTCCGGGGGTGTCCTCGGATGGGGCCACAGTGTCTCCTGACCCCTCCTGTCTCAGCCTCCAGTATTTATGCTGCAGTAGTTTATGTGTCGGGGGGCTAGGGTCAGTTTGTTATATCTGGAGTACTTCTCCTGTCCTATTCGGTGTCCTGTGTGAATCTAAGTGTGCGTTCTCTAATTCTCTCCTTCTCTCTTTCTTTCTCTCTCTCGGAGGACCTGAGCCCTAGGACCATGCCCCAGGACTACCTGACATGATGACTCCTTGCTGTCCCCAGTCCACCTGGCCATGCTGCTGCTCCAGTTTCAACTGGCCTGGGCCCTAGGACCATGTCCCAGGACTACCTGACATGATGACTCCTTGCTGTCCCCAGTCCACCTGGCCATGCTGCTGCTCCAGTTTCAACTGTTCTGCCTTACTATTATTCGACCATGCTGGTCATTTATGAACATTTGAACATCTTGGCCACGTTCTGTTATAATCTCCACCCGGCACAGCCAGAAGAGGACTGGCCACCCCACATATGCTCTCTCTAATTCTCTCTTTCTTTCTCTCTCTCGGAGGACCTGAGCCCTAGGACCGTGCCCCAGGACTACCTGACATGATGACTCCTTGCTGTCCCCAGTCCACCTGACTGTGCTGCTGCTCCAGTTTCAACTGTTCTGCCTTATTATTATTCGACCATGCTGGTCATTTATGAACATTTGAACATCTTGGTCATGTTCTGTTATAATCTCTACCCGGCACAGCCAGAAGAGGACTGGCCACCCCACATAGCCTGGTTCCTCTCTAGGTTTCTTCCTAGGTTTTGGCCTTTCTAGGGAGTTTTTCCTAGCCACCGTGCTTTTACACCTGCATTGTTTGCTGTTTGGGGTTTTAGGCTGGGTTTCTGTACAGCACTTAGAGATATCAGCTGATGTACGAAGGGCTATATAAATACATTTGATTTGATTGATTTGATTTGATTCAAGTACCTGACACAGTCCCGCCCAGATCCAGATGCCATCTGAACAGGCCCGCCATGCTCTTTGACTCGGCTACTAACCTCTAACCCCTGACCCTTACGGTACCTGAGGTTTTCTTCAGACCCCTTCCTTCTGAAGAGTCCAGCCATGGTCTTGGGTTTGGCAGCGTTAGCGGCTGTCTTGGCATCCCCTACATGCATGCGGACCTGGGTAGAGGTGGTGAAGGCACTCCGTACGTTCTTCTCCGGCTTTGCCAGCATGATGTATACCTGGGGAAGACACACACAGAGAGAGAAATAAAAAGTAATCACATCATTCATCAGCAGTAATACTTCTGTGTATGTTTTTTAATATGTGTAAATGCTGTCTAATGTTTGTAAATGCGGTCTAAATGTGTGTAAATGCTGTCTAATGTGTGTAAATGCTGTCTAAATGTGTGTAAATGCTGTCTAATGTGTGTGTAAATGCTGTCTAATGTGTGTAAATGCTGTCTAATGTGTGTAAATGTTGTCTAAGTGTGTGTAAATGCTGTCTAATGTGTGTAAATGCTGTCTGTGTGTGTAAATGCTGTCTAAGTGTGTGAATGCTGTCTAATGTGTGTAAATGCTGTCTAAGTGTGTGTAAATGCTGTCTAATGTGTGTAAATGCTGTCTAATGTGTGTAAATGCTGTCTGTGTGTGTAAATGCTGTCTAAGTGTGTGAATGCTGTCTAATGTGTGTAAATGCTGTCTAAGTGTGTGTAAATGCTGTCTAATGTGTGTAAATGCTGTCTAATGTGTGTAAATGCTGTCTAATGTGTGTAAATGCTGTCTAAGTGTGTGTAAATGCTGTCTAATGTGTGTAAATGTTGTCTAATGTGTGTAAATGCTGTCTAAGTGTGTGTGAATGCTGTCTAAGTGTGTAAATGCTGTCTAAGTGCTAAATGCTGTCTAAGTGCTGTCTAAGTGCTGTCTAAGTGTGTGTAAATGCTGTCTAAGTGTGTGTGAATGCTGTCTAAGTGTGTGTCCGAATACCCATACCAACATACTGTATACTACGTACTTAATGAGTACCCAGTCTAGCATACTGTATACTACGTACTTAATGAGTACCCGTGCTAACATATACTGTATACCACATACTTAATGAGTACCCATACTAACATACTGTATACTACATACTATATACTATTAGTTCATTTTAGTATACTGTATCTGAACGGTATCCTTTCAGTTGAGCGTACCAGCGCTTCACCTGTCTACCAGAAGTTGATGTTGTTGCTATGCAACCTCTTGCTAGCTTGTTAGCATAACAAAAGACTAGCTTGACATTTTACGATTTTGGGTGTGTTTGTAAATTCAATCTGGAGTGCCAGAGTGCGCTCTGGGCTTTGGTAAATCCAGATGTTGTCAGATTGTTCGTTTGTAAGCCTTTCACTCTCGGAGCGCATCAATATTATTACGCTTTTTATTTTTTTGCTAACTTTTACTGAGCGTTTGTAAATTCATCAGTTATTCTGCACTCTGGCACAATCAGACATGTCGGCTCTGAAATCAGAGTAGATAGCCAGAATTATCGATGTCCTTTGGGAACGCACACCAACTATACCACTTAGGTAAGAATGAGGTGAATAACCAAGTCAATAAACGTTGGGTAGTTAGTTAGATAGCATATAGTTAATATACTGGCAAGTTCAATGTATTAGAAGCCAACTAACATTAGGTAGCTAGCTAACATACCAGTACAGCTGTATTGATATGCTCTGTGGTTTGTAAGGATAGCGTAGCTAGCTAACATACCAGTACAGCTGTAATGATATGCTCTGCGGTTTGTAAGGATAGCGTAGCTAGCTAACATACCAGTACAGCTGTAATGAGATGCTCTGCGGTTTGTAAGGATAGCGTAGCTAGCTAACATACCAGTACAGCTGTAATGATATGCTCTGCGGTTTGTAAGGATAGCGTAGCTAGATAACATACCAGTACAGCTGTATTGATATGCTCTGTGGTTTGTAAGGATAGCGTAGCTAGCTAACATACCAGTACAGCTGTAATGAGATGCTCTGCGGTTTGTAAGGATAGCGTAGCTAGCTAACATACCAGTACAGCTGTAATGAGATGCTCTGCGGTTTGTAAGGATAGCGTAGCTAGCTAACATACCAGTACAGCTGTAATGATATGCTCTGCGGTTTGTAAGGATAGCGTAGCTAGCTAACATACCAGTACAGCTGTATTGATATGCTCTGCGGTTTGTAAGGATAGCGTAGCTAGCTAACATACCAGTACAGCTGTAATGATATGCTCTGCGGTTTGTAAGGATAGCGTAGCTAGCTAACATACCAGTACAGCTGTAATGAGATGCTCTGCGGTTTGTAAGGATAGCGTAGCTAGCTAACATACCAGTACAGCTGTAATGAGATGCTCTGCGGTTTGTAAGGATAGCGTAGCTAGCTAACATACCAGTACAGCTGTAATGAGATGCTCTGCGGTTTGTAAGGATAGCGTAGCTAGCTAACATACCAGTACAGCTGCAATGAGATGCTCTGCGGTTTGTAAGGATAGCGTAGCTAGTTAACATACCAGTACAGCTGCAATGAGATGCTCTGCGGTTTGTAAGGATAGCGTAGCTAGCTAACATACCAGTACAGCTGTAATGAGATGCTCTGCGGTTTGTAAGGATAGCATAACTAATAAATTATCGGCCAATATGACATGTAACGTAATTGATTTGAAAATGCATTATTTTATTACATTGCTCAACATTTTCTTAACATTTGTGCCACGGTCGTCTGAAGAAGTGGACCAAAGCGCATCGTGGTCGGCGTACATTAATTTATTTATATAAATGTCTCCAACAAAACAAGAAACGACCGTGAAGCTTACGAGGGCTATAGTGCCCCTAATAAAGACAGCCTCCCACAATAACAAAAGGGAAAAAGGCTGCCTAAGTATGATTCCCAATCAGAGACAACGATAGACAGCTGTCCCTGATTGAAAACCATACCCGGCCAAAACATAGAAACACAAAGCATAGAAATCAGAACATAGAATGCCCACCCAAATCACACCCTGACCAAACCAAATAGAGACATAAAAAGGCTCTCTAAGATCAGGACAATTTGCCATAATTAGTTAAAGCAATTAATTAGTATCCATGTTGCTGCATATTGTCCTCCGTTTTCTTTAAATAGTGTCCTCTGCGTATACTTCGTATTTTTTTGGCTAATTAAGTACGACATCCGGGAACTTTTGACACACTACAGATTTTTTTACAAAAGACGTTGGCACTAATTTCAGTTACCTTGATGTCATTTTTCAAAAACTTTTTTCAAAAACTCTAGACAAAAAAACTCACAACCAATGATGACATTTATTCTTAACTCTAACACTGCTTGGATACAGTACACATAAAGCTAAGATAATGTATTTACACTGCTTGGATACAGTACACATAAAGCTAAGATAATGTATTTACACTGCTTGGATACAGTACACATAAAGCTAAGATAATGTATTTACACTGCTTGGATACAGTACACATAAAGCTAAGATAATGTATTTACACTGCTTGGATACAGTACACATAAAGCTAAGATAATGTATTTACACTGCTTGGATACAGTAGACATAAAGCTAAGATAATGTATTTACACTGCTTGGATACAGTAGACATAAAGCTAAGATAATGTATTTACACTGCTTGGATACAGTACACATAATGTATTTATTGACCTAAAATCACCTGTTCAAAATGGCACAACTTTAACATTAAAGATTTACCATTTCAAAATGCAATTCACACATTGCATCTGAGTTGACTGTCTATTCATTTTCATTACAATGATCAAACTATCAATTGATACAACTTCTCAAAATGATACGTACCTGTTGCATTACTCTTAATTTATAGTTTTATGGAAACTGACAAACAATATTCCACGTTTAGATCATGAAAGTTTCAGGATAACGAGATCCGTTGACACCAATTACCGTGGAACATGAACCAATTGGACTACATTATCTATGGACATCAATTACCGTGGAACATGAACCAATTGGACTACATTATCTATGGATGTAATGTTTCATCATCATTCTTTATCAAACACTGTTTCTATGGTCCCATGTACCACTTTTCCAGAACATGTTTTCAAGCTTGACATTATTGTACACTTTATTAGGTACACCTATCTAGTACTGGGTAGGACCCCCTTTTGCCTCCACAACAGCCTGAATTATTCACGTTGTGTTGTACGTTAAGAGATGTCCTTCTACACACCATGTGTGGCCTTTCTGTTAGCTTGAATGAGTCTGGACATTCTCCTCTGACCTCTCTCATTAACAAGGTGTTTTTGCCCACAGAACTGCCGCTCACTGAATGTGTTTTGTTTATCACACCATTCTCTGTAAACTCTAGAGACTGTAGTGTGTGTGCGTAAAGATCCCAGGAAGGCAGCTGTTTCTGAGATGCTGGAACCACCATGTGGCATCAACAATCAGACAACGGTACATTTCTTGTTAACAAACTATGGTTTTGGCAAGTCAGTTAGGACATCTACTTTGTGCACGACACAAGTCATTTCTCCAGTAATTGTTTACAGACAGATTATTTCCCTTATAATTCACTGTATCACAATCCCAGTGGGTCAGAGGTTTACACTAAGTTGACTGTGCCTTTAAACAGCTTGGAAAATTCCAGAAAATGATGGCTCATGGCTTTAGAAGCTTCTGATAGGCTAATTGACATAATTTGAGTCAAGTGGAGGTGTACCTGTGGAAGTATTTCAAGGCCTACCTTCTAACTCAGTGCCTCTTTGCTTGACATCATGGGAAAATCAAAAGAAATTAGCCAAGACCTCAGAAAGAAAATTGTAGACCTCCACAAGTCTGGTTCATCCTTGGGAGCAATTTCCAAATGCCTGAAGGTACCACATTCACCTGTACAAACAATAGTACGCAAGTATAAACACCATGGGACCACGCAGCCACCATACCATGTGTTTTGTCTCCTAGAGATGAACGTACTTTGGTGTGAAAAGTGCAACAGCAAAGGACCTTGTGAACAACAGCAAAGGACCTTGTGAAGATGCTGGAGGAAACAGGCACAAAAGTATCTATAATCACAGTAAAACGAGTCCTAAATCGACATAACCTGAAAGGCCGCTTAGCAAGGAAGAAGTCACTGCTCCAAAACCGCCATAAAAAAGCCAGACTTTGGGTTGCAACTGCACATGGGGACAAAGATGGTACTTTTTGGAGAAATGTCCTCTGGTCTGAAGAAACAAAAATAGAAATTTTGGGCCATAATGACCATCGTTATGTTTGGAGGAAAAAGGCTTGCAAGTCGAAGAACACCATCTTTGCTGCAGGAGGGACTGGTGCACTTCACAAAATAGATGGCATCATGAGGGTGGAAAATTAGGTGGATATATTGAAGCAACATCTCAAGACATCAGTCAGGAAGTTAAAGCTTGGTCGCAAATGGGTCTTCCAAATGGACAATGACCCCAAGCATGCTTCCAAAGTTTTGGCAAAATGGCTATAAGGACAACAAAGTCAAGGTATCGGAGTGGCCATCACAAAGCCCTGACCTCAATCCTATAGAAAATTTGTGGGAAGAACTGAAAAAGCGAGTGCGAGCAAGGAGGCCTACAAACCTGACTCAGTTACACCAGCTCTGTCAGGAGGAATGGGCCAAAATTCCCCCAACTTATTGTGGGAAGCTTGTGGAAGGCTACCCGAAAACATTTGACCCAAGTTAATCAACTTAAAGGCAATGCTACCAAATACTAATTGAGTTTATTTCAACTTCTGACCCACTGGGAATGTGATGAAATAAATAAAAGCTTAAATAAATCATTCTCTCTACTATTATTCTGACATTTCACATTCTTAAAATAAAGTGGTGATTCTAACTGACCTAAGACAGGACATTTTTATTAGGAATAAATGTCAGGAATTGTGGAAAAACTGAGATGAAATGTGTTTGGCTAAGGTGTATGTAAACTTCCGACTTCAACTGTATCTAAGTGTGTGTGTGTGTGTGTGTGTGTGTGTGTGTGTGTGTGTGTGTGTGTGTGTGTGTGTGTGTGTGTGTGTGTGTGTGTGTGTGTGCGCGCGTCTCCTACCTTGGGGGCGAACATGCAGCAGAGAGCCACAGTAGCAGAGAGACTAACACTGAAACACATGGTGATGATCTTGTAGTTGGAGCCGAAGTAGATCGGGACGAAGGCCAACCAGATGATGCAGGTGGTGTACATGGTGAAGGCTATGTACTTAGCCTCGTTGAAGTTAGCAGGAACGTTACGGGTCTGAGGGACACAGAGAGGAACTAATTACCATGGAGAAGAGAAGAGGTGTGTTGTGTGTCTGTCTGTCTGTCTGTCTGTCTGTCTGTCTGTCTGTCTGTCTGTCTGTCTGTCTGTCTGTCTGTCTGTGTGTGTGTGTGTCTGTGTGTGTGTGTGTGTGTGTGTGTGTGTCTGTGTGTGTGTCTGTCTGTCTCTGTGTGTCTGTCTCTGTGTGTGTGTGTCTGTCTGTGTGTGTGTGTGTCTGTATGTCTCTGTGTGTGTGTCTCTGTGTGTCTGTGTGTGTGTGTCTGTCTGCCTGCCTGCCTGCCTGCCTGTCTGTCTGCCTGCCTGCCTGCCTGTCTGCCTGCCTGCCTGTCTGCCTGCCTGCCTGAGTCACCTTAAAGGCGTAGAAGGTACAGCTGAGGATGAGCAGGCCGTTATAACCCAGAGGAGTTACTACTCCGAGTGTCGTCAGGTTGCAGATCAGATGGACCTCGCTGATACTGGGGTAGTCATAGATCACCTGGTGGAGAATCAATCACACGCAGACACACACACGCAGACACACACACGCAGACACACACACACATAGTCATTTTGCTTTCTGTTAACTGTAAATCTCTCCCGTGAAATGTCACCACTCTCTTTCACTCCCTCCCTCCGCTCCCTGTTCCTCCATCCCTCCTCCCTCCCACTCTCCTCTGTCCCCCTCCTCCCTCCCTCCCTCCCGCTCCCGTACCTCCCTCCCTCCCTCCCTCCATCCCTCCCTCCCTCCCTCCATCCCTCCCTCCCTCCAGCCCACCTGCTCCCCTTCCTCTCCTGCCGATGATGTGGACGCCGATTAAGGCAGGCCCCGTACCTCTCTGATTCAGAGGGATACAGTTGAATGCATTCAGTTGTACAACTGACTAGGTATCCCCCTTTCCTTTCCTCCCTCCCCCCACCCCTCCCTCCCTCCACTCCCCCCCCCACTCCCCCCACCCTCTCCCTCCCTCCCTCCGTTCCCCCACCCTCTCCCTCCTGTCCCTCCCCCCACCCTCTCCCTCCTTCCCTTCCTCTCTCCCTTCCTCCCTCCCTCTACTCCCTCCCTCCCTCCCTCCGCTCCCCCACCCTCCCCCTCCTGTCCCTCCCCCACCCTCTCCCTCCTTCCCTTCCTCTCTCCCTTCCTCCCTCCCTCTACTCCCTCCCTCCGCTCCCCCCACCCTCTCCCTCCCTCCGCTCCCCCACCCTCTCCCTCCTTCCCTCCCTCCTCTCCATTCATACCTGTGGTGGTTGCATAATGAACAGAGCTACTATGATTCCTAGTTGTAGAAGGATGAGTAGGGAGGCGATGACCAGCTGAGCGCAGGCTGACATGAACCTCGGCTTCTTGGTACAGATCTTCTTCTTACTGCCAGCCAGGATTCGGGCTATACGGTTAGTCTGGAACAACAACAACAACAACAACAACAACAGTCAGGATACCAGCTATACGGTTAGTCTGGAACAACAACAACAACACAGTCAGGATACCAGCTATACGGTTAGTCTGGAACAACAACAACAACAACAACAACACAGTCAGGATACCAGCTATACGGTTAGTCTGGAACAACAACAACACAGTCAGGATACCAGCTATATGGTTAGTCTGGAACAACAACAACAACACAGTCAGGATACCAGCTATATGGTTAGTCTGGAAAAACAACAACACAGTCAGGATACCAGCTATATGGTTAGTCTGGAACAACAACAACAACAACAACAACAACAACAACAACAACAACACAGTCTGGATACCAGCTATATAGTTAGTCTGGAACAACAACAACACAGTCTGGATACCAGCTATATGGTTAGTCTGGAACAACAACAACACAGTCAGGATACCAGCTATATGTTTAGTCTGGAACAACAACAACACAGTCTGGATACCAGCTATATGGTTAGTCTGGAACAACAACAACACAGTCAGGATACCAGCTATATGGTTAGTCTGGAACAACAACAACACAGTCTGGATACCAGCTATATGGTTAGTCTGGAACAACAACAACAACACAGTCAGGATACCAGCTATATGGTTAGTCTGGAACAACAACAACACAGTCAGGATACCAGCTATATGGTTAGTCTGGAACAACAACAACAACACAGTCAGGATACCAGCTATATGGTTAGTCTGGAACAACAACAACACAGTCAGGATACCAGCTATATGGTTAGTCTGGAACAACAACAACAACAACAACAACAACACAGTCTGGATACCAGCTATATGGTTAGTCTGGAACAACAACAACACAGTCAGGATACCAGCTATATGGTTAGTCTGGAACAACAACAACAACACAGTCAGGATACCAGCTATATGGTTAGTCTGGAAAAACAACAACACAGTCAGGATACCAGCTATATGGTTAGTCTGGAACAACAACAACACAGTCAGGATCTGGAACAACAACAACAACAACAACAACAACAACACAGTCTGGATACCAGCTATATGGTTAGTCTGGAACAACAACAACACAGTCAGGATACCAGCTATATGGTTAGTCTGGAACAACAACAACAACAACAACAACACAGTCTGGATACCAGCTATATACTTAGTCTGGAACAACAACAACACAGTCAGGATACCAGCTATATGGTTAGTCTGGAACAACAACAACAACACAGTCAGGATACCAGCTATATGGTTAGTCTGGAACAACAACAACACAGTCAGGATACCAGCTATATGGTTAGTCTGGAACAACAACAACAACAACAACAACAACACAGTCTGGATACCAGCTATATGGTTAGTCTGGAACAACAACAACACAGTCAGGATACCAGCTATATGGTTAGTCTGGAACAACAACAACAACACAGTCAGGATACCAGCTATATGGTTAGTCTGATACCAGCTATATGGTTAGTCTGGAACAACAACAACAACAACAACAACAACAACACAGTGGAATGGTTAGTCTGGAACAACAACAACACAGTCAGGAAGTCTGGATACCAGACTTAGTCTGGAACAACAACAACACAGTCAGGATCAGGATACCAGCTATATGGTTAGTCTGGAACACAGTCTGGATACCAGCTATATGGTTAGTCTGGAACAACAACTGTAATACAGTCATTGGCATTGTAGCTGTGTGTGTGTGTGTGTGTGTGTGTGTACCTTAGTGACCAGGGCAGAGTAGCTCATGGCAGGGGACAGTCCTATCCCCAGTCTCTGTAGGTAGCAGTGTGCAGCGTGAGGTTTGGCGATGAGGCTGAAGGTACAGAGATAGCCCAGACAGATGCCAGCCAGGATGATGTAACACAGCTCTCTACTGCTCGACTTCACTACCGGGGTGTCATAGAACCTGCACACACGCACATGCACGCACGCACATGCACGCACGCACACACACACACACGCACGCACGCACGCACGCACGCACGCACACACACACACACGCGCGCGCGCACCCGCACGCACGCACACACACACACACACACACACACACACGCGCGCGCATACACACACGTATGCACGCACACACACACATGATCAAATTGACATTCATATTAATGTTTACAGCATGCTAGACTATGCCAGTCCTCTCTGATCAAACATAGTTCCCTATAATGGGGAATAGAGTGCCAGTCCTCTCTGATCAAACATAGTTCCCTATAATGGGGAATAGGGTGCCAGTCCTCTCTGATCAAACATAGCTCCCTATATGGGGA
Organism: Oncorhynchus nerka; assembly: GCF_034236695.1. NCBI lineage: Eukaryota > Metazoa > Chordata > Actinopteri > Salmoniformes > Salmonidae > Oncorhynchus > Oncorhynchus nerka. The sequence goes on from NC_088414.1 coordinate 48,939,129, forward strand.
ATAGAGTGCCAGTCCTCTCTGATCAAACATAGTTCCCTATAATGGGGAATAGGGTGCCAGTCCTCTCTGATCAAACATAGTTCCCTATATGGGGAATAGAGTGCCAGTCCTCTCTGATCAAACATAGTTCCCTATAATGGGGAATAGGGTGCCAGTCCTCTCTGATCAAACATAGTTCCCTAAATGGGGAATAGGGTGCCAGTCCTCTCTGATCAAACATAGTTCCCTATATGGGGAATAGGGTGCCAGTCCTCTCTGATCAAACATAGTTCCCTATATGGGGAATAGGGTGCCTGTTGGGTCAAAGCTTGATAAGTCTATGAGACCAACGTGGCATCCCAAATGGAACACTGTTCCTTACTTAGTGACCTCTGACTCTTAACATTAGTGTTGACTTGAGGAACCTTGGAGATTCATGAAACCCCTGGAGTCCCCCGGGGAACCAATGGAAGTCGATAGATGATGTTTGGTTAGTTGAGGGGTTCCTGGAGGAATCTTTTTGATCTGGAAAGGTTCTGCCAGTGTGGCCAAAACGGGTCCAAAAGAAGTGGTCAAAAGAAGTGGTCAAAAGAAGTGGTCAAAAGAAGTGCCAGATACGGTACCAGTCAAAAGTTTTAGAACACCTACTCAGTCAAGGGTTTTAGAACACCTAGTCATTCAAGGGTTTTAGAACACCTACTCAGTCAAGGGTTTTAGAACACCTACTCATTCCAGGGTTTTAGAACACCTACTCATTCAAGGGTTTTAGAACACCTACTCATTCAAGGGTTTTAGAACACCTACTCATTCCAGGGTTTTAGAACACCTACTCAGTCAAGGGTTTTAGAACACCTACTCATTCCAGGGTTTTAGAACACCTAGTCATTCAAGGGTTTTAGAACACCTACTCATTCAAGGGTTTTAGAACACCTACTCATTCCAGGGTTTTAGAACACCTACTCATTCAAGGGTTTTAGAACACCTACTCATTCCAGGGTTTTAGAACACCTAGTCATTCCAGGGTTTTAGAACACCTAGTCATTCCAGGGTTTTAGAACACCTACTCATTCAAGGGTTTTAGAACACCTACTCATTCCAGGGTTTTAGAACACCTACTCATTCAAGGGTTTTTCTTTATTTTTATTATTTTCTACATTGTAGAATAATAGTGAAGACATCAAAACTATGAAATAACACATATGGAATCATGTAGTAACCAAAAAATTGTTCAACAAATCAAAATATATTTTATATTTGAGATTCTTTAAAGGAGCCACCCTTTGACTTGATGACAGCTTTGCACATTCTCTCAACCAGCTTCATGAGGTAGTCACCGTGAATGCATTTCCTATTAACAGGTGTGCCTGGTTAAAAGTTAATTTGTGGAATTTCTTTCCTTCTTAATGCGTTTGAGCCAATCAGTTGTGTTGTGACAAGGTAGGGCTGGTATACAGAAGATAGACTTATTTGGTAAAAGACCAAGTCCATATTATGGCAAGAACAGCTCATATACGCAAGAGAAACGACAGTCCATAATGCCTTTAAGACATGAAGGTCAGTCAATCTGTACAATTTCAAGAACTTTGAAAGTTTCTTCAAGTGCAGTCCCAAAAACAATCAAGCTCTATGATGAAACTGGCTCTCATGAGGACTGCCACAGGAAAGGAAGACCCAGAGTTACCTCTGCTGCAGAGGATAAGTTCATTAGAGGTACCAGACTCAGAAATTGCAGCCCAAGTAAATGCTTCACAGAGTTCAAGTAACAGACACATCTCAACATCAACTGTTCAGAGGAGACTGCTTGAATCATGATTTCATGGTCAAATTGCTGCAAAGAAACCACTACTAAAGGACACCAATAAGAAGAGACTTGCTTGGGCCAAGAAACACAAGAAATGGACATTAGACCAGTGGAAATCTGTCCTTTGGTCTGATGAGTACAAATGTCCGAGTTTTGGTTCCAACCGCCGTGTCTTTGTGAATGGATGATCTCCGCATGGTTCCCACCGTGAAGCATGGAGGAGGTGTGATGGTGCTTTGTGAGACACAGAGTAGGTGAACGAACGGATGATCTCCGCATGGTTCCCACCGTGAAGCACGGAGGAGGTGTGATGGTCCTTTGTGAGACACAGAGTAGGTGAACGAACGGATGATCTCCGCATGGTTCCCACCGTGAAGCATGGAGGAGGTGTGATGGTCCTTTGTGAGACACAGAGTAGGTGAACGAACGGATGATCTCCGCATGGTTCCCACCGTGAAGCATGGAGGAGGTGTGATGGTCCTTTGTGAGACACAGAGTAGGTGAACGAACGGATGATCCCCGCATTTTTTTCAAGTCAGACGCCATTTTAATCATCTCCTCTTTCTAATTACGTAAGTCTGGGCAGTGAGCCTGGTTGTCATCAAATGTTGTTTGCTCTTGGAACGCTGAGCTCCCCACATTGTTTTCCTATAGAGTGGCATGCCGGTCTTTTTCGACAAATATCTCACAATGTGTATAATTAAAAAAATTTCAAGTTGGGAACTATTTTAAATCAGGAGAATCTCCTCTTTGTAATTATGTAAGTCTGGGCATCGAGCTCATTTGTCATCGATCACTAGACCAGAAGTAGTCAGAAGTTCAAATTTGTCCGATACTTTTTCACTACACCATCAATGTGAGGATGTTTACTTTCTACACAAGTCATTTTTTCCAGTTTCGTCGACTGGACGACAGATTGTAGTGGTAAAATAAAAAGGGATACATATTTTTGTGCCATTTAGGCCAAACGGAATTCTAAGCATCTGTCACGCTGGTATTAAAGATCGGGAGACAGGCGCAGGAATGCGTAATAGTTTTTTAAAATGTATTTATTATTTATAGATTTTTTTTATTTACCCAAATTACAGGGTGCCATGCAAAGGCACTGGGGACGAAGACCAAACAAACATGTATACAAAACATAAGGTAGAAACCCCCCCCTCAAAAAAGAGCGAGGAGTACCTTGAATAAATAACACAAGCGCTGAATGATTATCACACGGGACGAGACCTGTAATAATCTGCACAATCCACAATGGTACGAAAGCCAAAACACACAGCACAACGGTACAACGGTACTCACGCAACCAACGTACACTGGAACAATAATCGACAGGACAATGGTGAACAAAGGGCACACTTATACAATTACTAACCACTGGAAATAGGGACCAGGGGTGCGTAATGACAGATCCGGAGGGTTCCGTGACAGCACCACTCCAATCAAAACAAGCTCTGAGAACATTCGATTCCATTCAGTTGCTTTATGGGCTCGTGCTAATGTTCCAGCTTAGCCAACGTTCTTTTGCTGTTTTTTCAGCCTTGGGTGAATTCTGACTCGTTCTATTGTCCAGCCTACTCCAGGCTGTGTAAGGGCTATTTGACCAAGAAGGAGAGTGATGGAGTGCTGCATCAGATGACCTGGGTTCCACAATCACCTGACCTCAACCCAATTGAGATGGTTTGGGATGAGTTGGACCGCAGAGTGAAGGTAAAGCAGCCAACAAGGGCTCAGGATATGTGGGAACTGCTTCAAGACTGTTGGAAAAGCAATCCAGGTGAAGCTGGTTGAGAGAATACCAAGAGTGTGCAAGGCTGTCATCAAGGCAGCAGGTAGTCTAGTGGTTAGAGTGTTGGGCCAGTAACCGAAAGGCTGCTAGGTCGAATCCCTGAGATGACAAATGATGACAAAAAAATCTGTCGTTATGCCCCTGAACAAGGCAGTTAACCCACTGTTCCTAGACCAGTTTACCCACTGTTCCTAGACCAGTTAACCCACTGTTCCTAGACCAGTTAACCCACTGTTCCTAGACCAGTTAACCCACTGTTCCTAGACCAGTTAACCCACTGTTCCTAGACCAGTTAACCCACTGTTCCTAGACCAGTTAACCCACTGTTCCTAGACCAGTTAACCCACTGTTCCTAGACCAGTTAACCCACTGTTCCTAGACCAGTTAACCCACTGTTCCTAGACCAGTTAACCCACTGTTCCTAGACCAGTTTACCCACTGTTCCTAGACCAGTTAACCCACTGTTCCTAGACCAGTTAACCCACTGTTCCTAGACCAGTTAACCCACTGTTCCTAGATCAGTTAACCCACTGTTCCTAGACCAGTTAACCCACTGTTCCACTGTTCCTAGGCCAGTTAACCCACTGTTCCTAGACCAGTTTACCCACTGTTCCTAGACCAGTTAACCCACTGTTCCTAGACCAGTTAACCCACTGTTCCTAGACCAGTTAACCCACTGTTCCTAGATCAGTTAACCCACTGTTCCTAGACCAGTTAACCCACTGTTCCTAGACCAGTTAACCCACTGTTCCTAGACCAGTTAACCCACTGTTCCTAGACCAGTTAACCCACTGTTCCTAGACCAGTTAACCCACTGTTCCTAGACCAGTTAACCCACTGTTCCTAGACCAGTTAACCCACTGTTCCTAGACCAGTTAACCCACTGTTCCTAGACCAGTTAACCCACTGTTCCTAGACCAGTTAACCCACTGTTCCTAGACCAGTTAACCCACTGTTCCTAGATCAGTTAACCCACTGTTCCTAGACCAGTTAACCCACTGTTCCTAGACCAGTTAACCCACTGTTCCTAGACCAGTTAACCCACTGTTCCTAGACCAGTTAACCCACTGTTCCTAGACCAGTTAACCCACTGTTCCTAGACCAGTTAACCCACTGTTCCTAGACCAGTTAACCCACTGTTCCTAGACCAGTTAACCCACTGTTCCTAGACCAGTTAACCCACTGTTCCACTGTTCCTAGGCCAGTTAACCCACTGTTCCTAGACCAGTTAACCCACTGTTCCTAGACCAGTTAACCCACTGTTCCTAGACCAGTTAACCCACTGTTCCTAGACCAGTTAACCCACTGTTCCTAGACCAGTTAACCCACTGTTCCTAGACCAGTTAACCCACTGTTCCTAGACCAGTTAACCCACTGTTCCTAGACCAGTTAACCCACTGTTCCTAGATCAGTTAACCCACTGTTCCTAGACCAGTTAACCCACTGTTCCTAGACCAGTTAACCCACTGTTCCTAGACCAGTTAACCCACTGTTCCTAGACCAGTTAACCCACTGTTCCTAGACCAGTTAACCCCACTGTTCCTAGACCAGTTAACCCACTGTTCCTAGACCAGTTAACCCACTGTTCCTAGACCAGTTAACCCACTGTTCCTAGACCAGTTAACCCACTGTTCCTAGATCAGTTAACCCACTGTTCCTAGACCAGTTAACCCACTGTTCCTAGACCAGTTAACCCACTGTTCCTAGACCAGTTAACCCACTGTTCCTAGACCAGTTAACCCACTGTTCCTAGACCAGTTAACCCACTGTTCCTAGACCAGTTAACCCACTGTTCCTAGACCAGTTAACCCACTGTTCCTAGACCAGTTAACCCACTGTTCCTAGACCAGTTAACCCACTGTTCCTAGACCATTTAACCCACTGTTCCTAGACCAGTTAACCCACTGTTCCTAGACCAGTTAACCCACTGTTCCTAGACCAGTTAACCCACTGTTCCTAGACCAGTTAACCCACTGTTCATAGACCAGTTAACCCACTGTTCCTAGACCAGTTAACCCACTGTTCCTAGACCAGTTAACCCACTGTTCCTAGACCAGTTAACCCACTGTTCCTAGACCAGTTAACCCACTGTTCCTAGACCAGTTAACCCACTGTTCCTAGACCAGTTAACCCACTGTTCCTAGACCAGTTAACCCACTGTTCCTAGACCAGTTAACCCACTGTTCCTAGATCAGTTAACCCACTGTTCCTAGACCAGTTAACCCACTGTTCCTAGACCAGTTAACCCACTGTTCCTAGACCAGTTAACCCACTGTTCCTAGATCAGTTAACCCACTGTTCCTAGACCAGTTAACCCACTGTTCCTAGACCAGTTAACCCACTGTTCCTAGACCAGTTAACCCACTGTTCATAGACCAGTTAACCCACTGTTCCTAGACCAGTTAACCCACTGTTCCTAGACCAGTTAACCCACTGTTCCTAGACCAGTTAACCCACTGTTCCTAGACCAGTTAACCCACTGTTCCTAGACCAGTTAACCCACTGTTCCTAGACCAGTTAACCCACTGTTCCTAGACCAGTTAACCCACAGTTCCTAGACCAGTTAACCCACTGTTCCTAGACCAGTTAACCCACTGTTCCTAGACCAGTTAACCCACTGTTCCTAGACCAGTTAACCCACTGTTCCTAGACCAGTTAACCCACTGTTCCTAGACCAGTTAACCCACTGTTCCTAGACCAGTTAACCCACTGTTCCTAGACCAGTTAACCCACTGTTCCTAGACCAGTTAACCCACTGTTCCTAGACCAGTTAACCCACTGTTCCTAGACCAGTTAACCCACTGTTCCTAGACCAGTTAACCCACTGTTCCTAGACCAGTTAACCCACTGTTCCTAGACCAGTTAACCCACTGTTCCTAGCCCAGTTAACCCACTGTTCCTAGACCAGTCAACCCACTGTTCCTAGACCATTTAACCCACTGTTCCTAGACCAGTTAACCCACTGTTCCTAGACCAGTTAACCCACTGTTCCTAGACCATTTAACCCACTGTTCCTAGACCAGTTAACCCACTGTTCCTAGACCAGTTAACCCACTGTTCCTAGACCAGTTAACCCACTGTTCCTAGATCAGTTAACCCACTGTTCCACTGTTCCTAGACCAGTTAACCCACTGTTCCTAGACCAGTTAACCCACTGTTCCACTGTTCCTAGACCAGTTAACCCACTGTTCCTAGACCAGTTAACCCACTGTTCCTAGATCAGTTAACCCACTGTTCCTAGACCAGTTAACCCACTGTTCATAGGCCAGTTAACTCACTGTTCCTAGACCAGTTAACCCACTGTTCCTAGATCAGTTAACCCACAGTTCCTAGACCAGTTAACCCACTGATCCTAGACCAGTTCCTAGGCTGTCGTTGTAAATAAGAATATGTTCTTAACTGACTTGCCTAGTAAAATAAAGGCTAATTATAAGGCAAAGGGTGGCTATTTTGAAGAATCTCAAATATATTTTGAATTGTTTAACACTTTTTTTGGTTACTACATGAATCCATATGTGTTATTTCATAGTTTTGATGTCTTCACTATTATTCTACAATGTAGAACGTAGGATAAAATAAAGGAACAACCCTGGAATGAGCAGGCGTGTCCAAACTTTCTGACTGGCACTGTATATAAAGGGTACATGATGCCATTAGATGTATAGATAGTCTGTAAGAGGTGTTACCTGATGAATATGGAGGTAACAAACAGAGTAGCCATGAGCCCCAGACAGGCAAACACCACTGCTGCTATGGGTTCAGGGTCTCCCCAACGTACATACTGCACCGGGATAGGCTCACAACCTGGAAACACACACACACACACACACACACGCACACACACACGCACGCACGCACGCACACACACACACACACACACACACACATACTGTTAATAATATTCTCAGGGTCCCCCCCTCAACACACATTCTGCAGCATGTGTGCGCTCGTGCTTGTATAGGTCACATGCTAAGTAGCTCAGGGGAGTCCAGGCCACAGTAACACACTAAGTATCTCTAATGGAATGGCTGCTGAGAGGGACCAACCCGGGTGATTAATCTGTGCTACATTCTCTCACACACACAATGTGTGTGTGCGACCCAGGGCGGAAGGTAACCTAGCAGCTAGAGTGTTGGTCCAGTAACCGAAATGTTGATAGTTTGAATCTCCAAGCCGTCTAGGTGAATGTGTAGATCTGTCCTTGACAAAGGCACTTTAACTCAAATTTGCTGGGTCACTGTCAATAATGGCTGATCCCTAGCAATGACCCCACTCGCTGAGGGTGATGAGAGGATGTGACGAAGAAATGTGTGAAACAGGACAAATACCTACACCCCTATTTGACCATTGAGATTTTCAGAGTCCAATGGAGAAATCAAATCAAACATTATTAGTCATGTGCGCCGAATACAACAGGTGTCGACTTCACAGTGAAATGCTGAATACAACAGGTGTAGTAGACCTCACAGTGAAATGCTGAATACAACAGGTGTAGTAGACCTTACAGTGAAATGCTGAATACAACAGGTATAGTAGACCTTACAGTGAAATGCTGAATACAACAGGTGTAGTAGACCTCACAGTGAAATGCTGAATACAACAGGTATAGTAGACCTTACAGTGAAATGCTGAATACAACAGGTGTAGTAGACCTCACAGTGAAATACTGAATACAACAGGTGTTGTAGACCTTACCGTGAAATGTTTACTTACTAGCCCTTAACCAACAATGCAGTTCAAGAAGAGTTAAGAAAATATTTACCAAAGAAACTAAAGTAAAAAATAAAACGATTATAAAAAGGAACACAATAACATGACAATAGCGAGGCTTTTATACAAGGGGTACCGGTACGGAGTCGGTGTGCGGGGGTACAGGTTAGAGGTAATTTGTACATGTAGGTAGGGGTGAAGTGACTATGCATAGATAATAAACAGAGAGTAGGCAGTGTACAAAACAAATGGAAGGGGGGATCAATGTAATGTCCGGTGGCCATTTGTTCACCATGTTGACAGAACAGAGCTAGCTAGCTACAACACCTCAACCACCATGTTGACAGAACAGAGCTAGCTAGCTACAACACCTCAACCACCATGTTGACAGAACAGAGCTAGCTAGCTACAACACCTCAACCACCATGTTGACAGAACAGAGATAGCTGGCTACAACACCTCAACCACCATGTTGACAGAACAGAGCTAGCTAGCTACAACACCTCAACCACCATGTTGACAGAACAGAGACAGCTGGCTACAACACCTCAACCACCATGTTGACAGAACAGAGCTAGCTAGCTACAACACCTCAACCACCATGTTGACAGAACAGAGCTAGCTAGCTACAACACCTCAACCACCATGTTGACAGAACAGAGCTAGCTGGCTACAACACCTCAACCACCATGTTGACAGAACAGAGCTAGCTGGCTACAACACCTCAACCACCATGTTGACAGAACAGAGCTAGCTGGCTACAACACCTCAACCACCATGTTGACAGAACAGAGCTAGCTAGCTACAACACATCAACCACCATGTTGACAGAACAGAGCTAGCTAGCTAGCTACAACACATCAACCACCATGTTGACAGAACAGAGCTAGATAGCTACAACACCTCAACCACCATGTTGACAGAACAGAGCTAGCTGGCTACAACACCTCAACCACCATGTTGACAGAACAGAGCTAGCTAGCTAGCTACAACACCTCAACCACCATGTTGACAGAACAGAGATAGCTAGCTACAACACCTCAACCACCATGTTGACAGAACAGAGCTAGCTGGCTACAACACCTCAACCACCAGGTTTACAGAACAGAGATAGCTAGCTACAACACCTCAACCACCATGTTGACAGAACAGAGCTAGCTAGCTAGCTACAACACATCAACCACCATGTTGACAGAACAGAGCTAGCTAGCTACAACACCTCAACCACCATGTTGACAGAACAGAGCTAGCTGGCTACAACACCTCAACCACCATGTTGACAGAACAGAGATAGCTAGCTACAACACCTCAACCACCATGTTGACAGAGCTAGCTAGCTAGCTACAACACCTCAACCACCATGTTGACAGAACAGAGATAGCTAGCTACAACACCTCAACCACCATGTTGACAGAACAGAGCTAGCTAGCTACAACACCTCAACCACCATGTTGACAGAACAGAGCTAGCTAGCTACAACACATCAACCACCATGTTGACAGAACAGAGCTAGCTAGCTAGCTACAACACATCAACCACCATGTTGACAGAAAAGAGCTAGCTAGCTAGCTACAACACATCAACCACCATGTTGACAGAACAGAGCTAGCTAGCTACAACACCTCAACCACCATGTTGACAGAACAGAGCTAGCTAGCTAGCTACAACACATCAACCACCATGTTGACAGAACAGAGCTAGCTAGCTACAACACATCAACCACCATGTTGACAGAACAGAGCTAGCTAGCTAGCTACAACACATCAACCACCATGTTGACAGAACAGAGCTAGCTAGCTACAACACATCAACCACCATGTTGACAGAACAGAGCTAGCTAGCTAGCTACAACACATCAACCACCATGTTGACAGAACAGAGCTAGCTAGCTACAACACCTCAACCACCATGTTGACAGAACAGAGCTAGCTAGCTAGCTACAACACATCAACCACCATGTTGACAGAACAGAGCTAGCTAGCTACAACACATCAACCACCATGTTGACAGAACAGAGCTAGCTAGCTAGCTACAACACATCAACCACCATGTTGACAGAACAGAGCTAGCTAGCTACAACACATCAACCACCATGTTGACAGAACAGAGCTAGCTAGCTAGCTACAACACATCAACCACCATGTTGACAGAACAGAGCTAGCTAGCTACAACACATCAACCACCATGTTGACAGAACAGAGCTAGCTAGCTAGCTACAACACCTCAACCACCATGTTGACAGAACAGAGCTAGCTAGCTACAACACATCAACCACCATGTTGACAGAACAGAGCTAGCTAGCTAGCTACAACACCTCAACCACCATGTTGACAGAACAGAGCTAGCTAGCTAGCTACAACACATCAACCACCATGTTGACAGAACAAAGCTAGCTAGCTGCAGCACCTCAACCACCATGTTAAGAGTTAGGTTATCCAATTAACAAAACAGATTTAGCTAGCTAGCTGCAGCACCTCAACCACCATGTTAAGAGTTAGGTTATCCAATTAACAAAACAGATTTAGCTAGCTAGCTGCAGCACCTCAACCACCATGTTAAGAGTTAGGTTATCCAATTATCAAAACAGATTTAGCTAGCTAGCTGCAGCACCTCAACCACCATGTTAAGAGTTAGGTTATCCAATTAACAAAACAGATTTAGCTAGCTAGCTGCAGCACCTCAACCACCATGTTAAGAGTTAGGTTATCCAATTAACAAAACAGATTTAGCTAGCTAGCTGCAGCACCTCAACCACCATGTTAAGAGTTAGGTTATCCAATTAACAAAACAGATTTAGCTAGCTAGCTGCAGCACCTCAACCACCATGTTAAGAGTTAGGTTATCCAACTAACAGAACAGAGCTAGCTAGCTAGCTGCAGCACCTCAACCACCATGTTAAGAGTTAGGTTATCCAATTAACAGAACAGAGCTAGCTAGCTAGCTGCAGCACCTCAACCACCATGTTAAGAGTTAGGTTATCCAATTAACAGAACAGAGCTAGCTAGCTAGCTGCAGCACCTCAACCACCATGTTAAGAGTTAGGTTATCCAATTAACAAAACAGATTTAGCTAGCTAGCTGCAGCACCTCAACCACCATGTTGACAGAACAGAGCTAGCTAGCTGCAGCACCTCAACCACCATGTTAAGAGTTAGGTTATCCAATTAACAGAACAGAGCTAGCTAGCTAGCTGCAGCACCTCAACCACCATGTTAAGAGTTAGGTTATCCAATTAACAAAACAGATTTAGCTAGCTAGCTGCAGCACCTCAACCACCATGTTAAGAGTTAGGTTATCCAATTAACAGAACAGATTTAGATAGCTAGCTGCAGCACCTCAACCACCATGTTAAGAGTTAGGTTATCCAATTAACAAAACAGATTTAGCTAGCTAGCTGCAGCACCTCAACCACCATGTTAAGAGTTAGGTTATCCAATTAACAGAACAGATTTAGATAGCTAGCTGCAGCACCTCAACCACCATGTTAAGAGTTAGGTTATCCAATTAACAGAACAGATTTAGATAGCTAGCTGCAGCACCTCAACCACCATGTTAAGAGTTAGGTTATCCAATTAACAGAACAGATTTAGATATCTAGCTGCAGCACCTCAACCACCATGTTAAGAGTTAGGTTATCCAATTAACAAAACAGATTTAGCTAGCTAGCTGCAGCACCTCAACCACCATGTTAAGAGTTAGGTTATCCAATTAACAAAACAGATTTAGCTAGCTAGCTGCAGCACCTCAACCACCATGTTAAGAGTTAGGTTATCCAATTAACAAAACAGATTTAGCTAGCTAGCTGCAGCACCTCAACCACCATGTTAAGAGTTAGGTTATCCAATTAACAAAACAGATTTAGCTAGCTAGCTGCAGCACCTCAACCACCATGTTAAGAGTTAGGTTATCCAATTAACAAAACAGATTTAGATAGCTAGCTGCAGCACCTCAACCACCATGTTAAGAGTTAGGTTATCCAATTAACAAAACAGATTTAGATAGCTAGCTGCAGCACCTCAACCACCATGTTAAGAGTTAGGTTATCCAATTAACAAAACAGATTTAGCTAGCTAGCTACAACACCTCAACCACCATGTTGACAGAACAGAGCTAGCTAGCTGCAGCACCTCAACCACCATGTTGACAGAACAGAGCTAGCTAGCTGCAGCACCTCAACCACCATGTTGACAGAACAGAGCTAGCTAGCTGCAGCACCTCAACCACCATGTTGACAGAACAGAGCTAGCTAGCTGCAGCACCTCAACCACCATGTTAAGAGTTAGGTTATCCAATTAACAGAACAGATTTAGCTAGCTAGCTACAACACCTCAACCACCATGTTAAGAGTTAGGTTATCCAATTAACAAAACAGATTTAGCTAGCTAGCTACAACACCTCAACCACCATGTTGACAGAACAGAGCTAGCTAGCTACAACACATCAACCACCATGTTAAGAGTTAGGTTATCCAATTAACAGAACAGATTTAGCTAGCTAGCTGCAACACCTCAACCACCATGTTGACAGAACAGAGCTAGCTAGCTGCAGCACCTCAACCACCATGTTAAGAGTTAGGTTATCCAATTAACAAAACAGATTTAGCTAGCTAGCTACAACACCTCAACCACCATGTTAACAGAACAGAGCTAGCTAGCTGCAGCACCTCAACCACCATGTTAACAGAACAGATTTAGCTAGCTAGCTACAACACCTCAACCACCATGTTAACAGAACAGAGCTAGCTAGCTGCAGCACCTCAACCACCATGCTAAGACAGAACAGAGCTAGCTAGCTAGCTGCAGCACATCAACCACCATGTTAACAGAACAGAGCTAGCTAGCTAGCTGCAGCACCTCAACCACCATGTTAACAGAACAGAGCTAGCTAGCTAGCTGCAGCACCTCAACCACCATGTTAACAGAACAGAGCTAGCTAGCTAGCTGCAGCACCTCAACCACCATGTTAACAGAACAGATTTAGCTAGCTACAACACATCAACCACCATGTTAACAGAACAGAGCTAGCTAGCTAGCTGCAACACCTCAACCACCATGTTAACAGAACAGATTTAGCTAGCTAGCTACAACACATCAACCACCATGTTAACAGAACAGAGCTAGCTAGCTACAACACATCAACCACCATGTTAACAGAACAGAGCTAGCTAGCTGCAACACATCAACCACCATGTTAACAGAACAGATTTAGCTAGCTAGCTACAACACATCAACCACCATGTTAACAGAACAGCTACAACACATCAACCACCATGCTAACAGAACAGAGCTAGCTACAACACATCAACCACCATGTTAACAGAACAGAGCTAGCTAGCATGTTAACAGAACAACACCTCAACCACCATGTTAACAGAACAGAGAGCTAGCATCAACCACCATGCTAACAGAACAGAACACATCAACCACCATGTTAACAGAACAGAGCTAGCTAGCTACAACACATCAACCACCATGCTAACAGAACAGAGCTAGCTAGTTGCAATAAAAATCAAATAAAGGATATGCGTATGTGAAGAGTGTGAAACTGTGTGTGTGTGGCGTCATGTGTGTGTGTGTGTGGCGTCATGTGTGTTTTGTGTGTACACGCCATGCGCGTGTTGGAGTGTCAGTGTTAGTATGCGTGAGTGTGTGGGTGGAGTCCAGTGAGTGTGTGGGTAGAGTCCAGTGAGTGTGTGGGTAGAGTCCAGTGAGTGTGTGGGTAGAGTCCAGTGAGTGTGTGGGTAGAGTCCAGTGAGTGTGTGGGTAGAGTCCAGTGAGTGTGTGGGTAGAGTCCAGTGAGTGTGCATAGCTGGCTGGGGTCTTTGACAATTTTCCGGGCCTTCCTCTGACAGCGCCTGTTATAGAGGTCCTGGATGGCAGGGAGCTCGTCCCCAGTGATGTACAGGGCCGTCCTCTGACAGCGCCTGTTATAGAGGTCCTGGATGGCAGGGAGCTCGGCCCCAGTGATGTACAGGGCCGTCCTCTGACAGCGCCTGTTATAGAGGTCCTGGATGGCAGGGAGCTCGGCCCCAGTGATGTACAGGGCCGTCCTCTGACAGCGCCTGTTATAGAGGTCCTGGATGGCAGGGAGCTCGGCCCCAGTGATGTACAGGGCCGTCCTCTGACAGCGCCTGTTATAGAGGTCCTGGATGGCAGGGAGCTCGTCCCCAGTGATGTACAGGGCCGTCCTCTGACAGCGCCTGTTATAGAGGTCCTGGATGGCAGGGAGCTCGTCCCCAGTGATGTACAGGGCCGTCCTCTGACAGCGCCTGTTATAGAGGTCCTGGATGGCAGGGAGCTCGGCCCCAGTGATGTACAGGGCCGTCCTCTGACAGCGCCTGTTATAGAGGTCCTGGATGGCAGGGAGCTCGGCCCCAGTGATGTACAGGGCCGTCCTCTGACAGCGCCTGTTATAGAGGTCCTGGATGGCAGGGAGCTCGGCCCCAGTGATGTACAGGGCCGTCCTCTGACAGCGCCTGTTATAGAGGTCCTGGATGGCAGGGAGCTCGTCCCCAGTGATGTACAGGGCCGTCCTCTGACAGCGCCTGTTATAGAGGTCCTGGATGGCAGGGAGCTCGGCCCCAGTGATGTACAGGGCCGTAGGTTAGGGGTTATATACATGTCTTCTATAGATAGGTTAGTGGTTATATACATGTCTTCTATAGATAGGTTAGGGGTTATATACATGTCTTCTATAGATAGGTTAGGGGTTATATACATGTCTTCTATAGATAGGTTAGGGGTTATATACATGTCTTCTATAGATAGGTTAGGGGTTATATACATGTCTTCTATAGATAGGTTAGTGGTTATATACATGTCTTCTATAGATAGGTTAGTGGTTATATACATGTCTTCTATAGATAGGTTAGGGGTTATATACATGTCTTCTATAGATAGGTTAGGGTTATATACATGTCTTCTATAGATAGGTTAGGGGTTATATACATGTCTTCTATAGATAGGTTAGGGGTTATATACATGTCTTCTATAGATAGGTTAGTGGTTATATACATGTCTTCTATAGATAGGTTAGTGGTTATATACATGTCTTCTATAGATAGGTTAGTGGTTATATACATGTCTTCTATAGATAGGTTAGTGGTTATATACATGTCTTCTATAGATAGGTTAGGGGTTATATACATGTCTTCTATAGATAGGTTAGGGGTTATATACATGTCTTCTATAGATAGGTTAGGGGTTATATACATGTCTTCTATAGATAGGTTAGGGGTTATATACATGTCTTCTATAGATAGGTTAGTGGTTATATACATGTCTTCTATAGATAGGTTAGTGGTTATATACATGTCTTCTATAGATAGGTTAGGGGTTATATACATGTCTTCTATAGATAGGTTAGGGGTTATATACATGTCTTCTATAGATAGGTTAGGGGTTATATACATGTCTTCTATAGATAGGTTAGGGGTTATATACATGTCTTCTATAGATAGGTTAGGGGTTATATACATGTCTTCTATAGATAGGTTAGGGGTTATATACATGTCTTCTATAGATAGGTTAGGGGTTATATACATGTCTTCTATAGATAGGTTAAGGGTTATATATCTTTTGGGGTTAAATAAATCTATAAGGTATAACTATATCTCATACAACTTTTGAAGTGAATGTCATGGCATCTTCAAGTGAGAAAAACAATCCTGAAAAGGGGATCGGACAGCTGATGTGAACATGGAAAATATATTACATTCACGGTGGTAGGCAGGAGATAAAAGACATATTCTGTCATTGTTGATTAAATATGGATTAAATATGGAATCTGTCTGATATACATACAGCTTGGTGGGAAAACACAGAGAATGTCTGACTCACTAATAAAGACACGATTGTCTTTAACTCTATTAGCCCGAGGTGATAACTTCCTTCGTGATAATCAGGACATTACAGGGAGAGAAAGATCGTTTGAGGGCTCTTGTTGAACCAATAGAAACATTCAAAGGCGAAATTCAACAATTGCAGGACGCTCTCTGTTCCCTCAATCTACGCTCACGCTGAGTTGCGCAAGGGGCAGCTCGAGTTTCAAAACATCTGGTCAGAACTTCCTGGCTTTGAGTCAACAGATTCTGACAGCGGTGACGAACGATCTCTCAGGCCGACCAGAACACAGGCTGTTCAAGGAAGGAAAGTTAAACCTCCAGTGACAGTAATCACACATAAATCAGCATCTTCAAAACAGTTGGATGAACGGTCAAAGACTTTGAAGCATCCACGAGACGTGGGTATGAAGTGGGACCATTTAAGGTGATATAAATAAAACTATATATTCTACATCCTTTACAGTTTACAGGTTACAGTTGTTCGCCTTTGTTTTGGATAACCTTGAACATGGTGTATTTGAAGAAAAGGTTTATAGCGCCGTGGGTGATGAAGAGCAAGATGTGGCCGATGGATGGAGAGCCAGACATGTTTTCCTTAATTAAGGGTCCGACCAATGCCACCGCTAATTGGGAGGAGATAACTAAATGTGTGCAAAAGCTGAAAGAGACGTTTGTTGGATTTGATGAAAGGTTTTAGAGCAGAGGTGGTTGGTCAAAGTGGGTTACGCGACACGGAAGATGAAAAAAGCACTCAACTCCTCGAAAAATGTGGCAATCACACATCAGTTGATGCAATTCATACACGACGATTTGCAAAAAAAAACTACTGATTGAGAGAGACGAAGCTACGGAGACATCACCAACAGGCTGTCACGACTGAACAGAGATGTCAAATCAACATAATAACTGGCTGTCATCAGAGTTGAGCAGGTTCCGAGTGAAACTAAAAACAACATTATTCGTTCAACAGAAGAGAAAGCTGGTGCATGTCATTATTGCGGGATTTCTGGTCACTGTGGCAACGAGAATGTCTGAGAAAAAAAAAGTGTCCTTGTGAGAAGTGGGGAATCAAAGGCCGTCTAAGAGAAAACGGAAACAGGACAACAGCCCTAACGACACAATGCTGATGCAGAAATTTAAGAACGCTCTCTCCGGCTCAGCAGCAGAGTTTTCTGGATGCCGTGGAGACCGGTTTCTATTCTGCTGAACGAATAATGTTGTTGGTTTCAGTCGGAACCTGCACAACTCTGATGACAGCCGGTTATGAAGTTGATTGATGTCGTGACAGAGACATCAATGGTGATGTCGCCGTTCCTTTGTCTCTCCCAAATCATCGTGTATGGATTGCATCAACTGATGTGTGATTGCCCCATTTTTCGAGGAGTTGAGTGCATTTTCATCTTCCATGTTTTACGGCACATCTCAGCTGGTGTACATATGAAATCGGATGGAATATATGTGAACATTATGATGAACACCTTTGCAGTAGATATTTTTTAGTAGATACGGGTGCTGACCATATCTTATGCAAAACATTTATGTCCTCAGTACACAGGCAAGAAGACAAGAGCAATGGGAGTGGGGGAGGGGGAGATAGATATGAAGCAGACCAAGGAGGTTGTAGCGTTGCAGGTGGGGGGTTGGAGGGGAAGCAGGGAGACCACTCCTCTCCCATCAGTCCATCCTCTCCATCATTTGATCCATCGCTGATCCGATGCGATGGAGGATGGACGTGGGATGAAGGACACGCTGCTCCATCGTGGAGAGCCTTCCGAGTGTTGCAGTGGTCTAAGGCACTGCATCGTCACACCGGAAGACCCATAGGGGCTTTGTATGTTTCAGTGTGTTTGTTTGGTGGGTTTGGCTGGCAGGGATGTTCTTGTTGTGCTCTCTAGTTTCTCCTGTGGTGGGCGGCCGCAGTGCATGCTGACACAATCAGAGGTGCAGGTGTTAGTCATTTCCAGGTTGGGAGCATTGAGTCAAGAAGCAGTGCAGCTTGGCTGAGTCTTGTTTCGGAGGTGTGATAGCAGAATCAGAATTAGTTAGGTAACATAGATAAATAAGATGTTTTATCTTATTTATTGTCATTAGAATGTCTTCATTTGGACTATACTGTTGGCAGTTTGCAGTTATCCCTTCTCTGGGCTCAGTTACTTGGGTCCCAGAGAGGGGAGAGGTCAGGTTTGTCTAATCTGTGAATGTGTCTGTAACTATTCCTAAACCATGTGAAGGGATGGCGTGATTAATGTGGAACCAGTTAGTTGGCACCACAATGTCTGTGTGCCAGTCACTCCTCTCTGTGATCTTGTGCAGGAGAGGTTGTATTTGAGATGGGAGTGTCTAGAATTGACAATTGATATATGCCATTGGATGAGGTAATGTTTTGGTCCTAAGTGGTACCAAGAACAAGATAAGAACTTCGTTTAGGAGACCAAACTGAACGATAATTTGTAGCTAATGCCGTCTGGCTATGGGATACTCCTCTCTCAAGTAAAATCTTTCTTTGTGTAATGTTCCTGTAGATCTGTTATTCGTCATGTGAGTTGAGAGGTGTGTCTTGGCTATAAATGATACTAAGAACTGTTTTGTAAGCACTCTCAGTGAATTCAATTATAGATTGATCTGAGAGTCACACGGCTATGGTGAAGATCATTTAATTAAAGATGGACTTTATGATAACTCTGACTTGTGTGTGGTTTGTTCTCTCATGATTTGGTAAATAGAGGACATTTCCACGACAGAGGACTCGCGGCTCTCGACCTTCGCCTCTCCCGAGTCCGTACGGGAGTTGCAGCGATGAGACAAGACTGTAACTACCAATTGGATAATTGAGGAGAAAAAAATGGTTAAAAGTTTTTTTTAAATTTAATTTTTTTTAAATCGCTAAAACGTGAAATCACAAAAAAATATTATCTGGACCCTTCTATAACTGTCTATAACTTCTAAAGACCTGCTCTCACTATGTTGGGCGGTGCTCGGCGGTCTAAAAGGATGTATTTTGGTCTTTTTGCCATCATTGATCCATTTTTCATTTTCCATTGGTTTTTTGTCTTGTCTTCCCACACACCTGGTTTCAATCCCATTCATTATTATGTTGTGTATTTAACCCTCTGTTTCCCCTCATGTCCTTGTCAGAGATTGTTTATTGTTACGCTCGTGTTTTATGGATTGGTGCGTGACGGGTTCCCAGTGGGTTTTTATTTTACCTAGGAGTGGGTTTGTGGTGGGTTTGTTTCTACTTTGGTTATGGAGGTTTTTTTCTTCCAGGTTAAGGCATTAAAGACTCCATTATGCAAGTTTGATTCTCTGACTTCCCATCTATAGCAGAATCAGAACATGACATAATAAATAAGATTTTGATGTAAACCAAAAAAAAAAGTCTCCTTTAATAGAGACCCAGTGGCCAGTTCCCACACAATGAGGATGGATTTATACTGTAGAATTGTGAAAACGATGATAATGCCCTTTAAGTGTAAGAGCTGTTTGAAAAGACTGTCTGAAATCTCTACCTGTTTTGGTAGGATGGAGTTTTGGCCTGCCTGGTGATTAGTTAATAGACCAATAAGAAAGAGAGCTCCAAACCTCTCAGCCAATAATAGTTTGGTCTCAGTTTTCCCCTCCCCACTCGGAACACTCACAGACAGTCCGAGCTGTTTTTGGCCATTTTCATGTAAAACAATCACAGTAAGGTACTTCATCATTACCAATATTTGTTTTGATATTGAGATAAAAACATTTGCATTGGACCTTTAAACTAGACCGTTCAGCTGTTTGATTGGATGCCTTACATGTCATGTCGTCAGTAGGGTCACAGGCTCGGCAGGTGTGTGTGTGTGTGTGTGTGTGTGTGTGTGTGTGTGTACCTTGATCTGTGCCTTCTGGCAGGGTTCAGAGCAGACAGACTGTATAATGGTAGAGGCGTTAGCCCACATCTCTTCATCGTCCATCCTCAGTCGTCCCTGGTCCCAGCTCCACACATGGATATAACTGTACTGCTCCACACCACCTCCACCCAGACGTGTGCATGTGTGTGTTCGTACCTGTGTGTGTGGGGGTGGGGTGTTAGTGTACCTGTCAAGTCGTCGGTAGGCCAGGCCCCCAGGTCACAGGCGCGGCAGGTGTACTCATCAAACACAAACTCATTGTCTTTACAGGGAGTACAGGTCCAGCAGCAGCTGACCTCACCTTTACGGATCACCTGGGGACAGGTAGAGAGGAGAGATCAAACAGGGTGTTAGAGATCACCTGGTGACAGGTAGAGAGGAGAGATCAAACAGTGTTACAGATCACCTGGGGACAGGTAGACAGGAGAGATGAGTCAGGGTGTTACAGATCACCTGGGGACAGGTAGAGAGGAGAGATCAAACAGTGTTACAGATCACCTGGGGACAGGTAGAGAGGAGAGATCAAACAGTGTTACAGATCACCTGGGGACAGTTAGAGAGGAGAGATCAAACAGTGTTACAGATCACCTGGGGACAGGTAGAGAGGAGAGATCAAACAGTGTTACAGATCACCCAGGTCTACTCTGTGTGTATTCTAGGTCTACTCTGTGTGTATTCCAGGTCTACTCTGTGTGTATTCTTTTCTTTTGTGTGTATTCTAGGTCTACTCTGTATGTATTGTGTATTCCAGGTTATATGTGTATATTCCAGGTCTATTTGTGTGTATTAGGTTTGACTCTGTGTGTATTCCAGGTCTACTCTGTGTGTATTCTAGGTCTACTCTGTGTGACCCAGTGGCCAGTTCCCACACAATATTCTAGGTCTACTCTGTGTGTATTCTAGGTCTACTCTGTGTGTATTCTAGGTCTACTCTGTGTGTATTTATACTGTGTGTATTCCAGGTCTACTCTGTGATGTATTCCAGGTCTACTCTGTGTGTATTGAAAAGACTGTCTGAAATCTCTACCTGTTTTGGTAGGACTCTGTGTGTATTCTAGGTCTACTCTGTGATTATTCTAGGTCTACTCTGTGAGTATTCCAAAGGTCTCAGCCAATCTGTTTGTATCCCAGGTCTCCCCCTCTGTGTGTATTCTAGGTCTACTCTGTGTGTATTCCAGGTCTACTCTGTGTGTATTCTAGGTCTACTCTGTTTGTATTTGGTCTATTGAGATAAAAACATTTCATCTGTGTGTATTCTAGGTCTACTCTGTGTGTATTCCAGGTCTTACTCTGTTTGTATCCCAGGTCTACTCTGTGTGTATTCTAGGTCTACTCTGTGTGTATTCCAGGTCTACTCTGTGTGTATTCTGGGTCTACTCTGTGTGTATTCAGGTCTACTCTGTGTGTATTCAGGTCAGACTCTGTGTGTATTCTAGGTCTACTCTGTGTGTATTCTGGGTCTCTTGTGTATTCCAGTCTACTCTGTGTCCCAGGTCCCCACATGGTGTATTCCAGGTCTACTCTGTGTGTATTCCAGGTCCACCCTGTGTGTATTCTAGGTCTACTCTGTGTGTGTGGGGGTCTACTCTGTGTGTATTCTAGGTCTACTCCCAGGTATTCTAGGTCTACTCAGGTGTATTCCAGGTCAAACTCATTGTCTATTCCAGGTCTACTCTGTGTGTATTCTAGGATCACCTCTGTGTGTATTCTAGGTCTACTCTGTGTGTATTCTAGGTCTACTCTGTGTGTATTCTAGGTCTACTCTGTGTGTATTCTAGGTCTACTCTGTGTGTATTCTAGGTCTACTCTGTGTGTATTCTAGGTCTACTCTGTGTGTATTCCAGGTCTACTCTGTTTGTATCCCAGGTCTACTCTGTGTGTATTCTAGGTCTACTCTGTGTGTATTCCAGGTCTACTCTGTGTGTATTCTAGGTCTACTCTGTGTGTATTCTAGGTCTACTCTGTGTGTATTACAGGTCTACTCTGTGTGTATTCTAGGTCTACTCTGTGTGTATTCCAGGTCTACTCTGTTTGTATCCCAGGTCTACTCTGTGTGTATTCTAGGTCTACTCTGTGTGTATTCCAGGTCTACTCTGTGTGTATTCTGGGTCTACTCTGTGTATATTCCAGGTCTACTCTGTGTGTATTCCAGGTCTACTCTGTGTGTATTCTAGGTCTACTCTGTGTGTATTCTGGGTCTACTCTGTGTGTATTCCAGGTCTACTCTGTGTGTATTCCAGGTCTACTCTGTGTGTATTCTAGGTCTACTCTGTGTGTATTCTAGGTCTACTCTGTGTGTATTCTAGGTCTACTCTGTGTGTATTCTAGGTCTACTCTGTGTGTATTCTGGGTCTACTCTGTGTGTATTCCAGGTCTACTCTGTGTGTATTCCAGGTCTACTCTGTGTGTACCCAGGTCTACTCTGTGTGTATTCCAGGTCTACTCTGTGTGTATTCCAGGTCTACTCTGTGTGTATCCCAGGTCTACTCTGTGTGTATTCTAGGTCTACTCTGTGTGTATTCCAGGTCTACTCTGTGTGTATTCCAGGTCTACTCTGTGTGTATTCTAGGTCTACTCTGTGTGTATTCTAGGTCTACTCTGTGTGTATTCTAGGTCTACTCTGTGTGTATTCTAGGTCTACTCTGTGTGTATTCTAGGTCTACTCTGTGTGTATTCTGGGTCTACTCTGTGTGTATTCCAGGTCTACTCTGTGTGTATTCCAGGTCTACTCTGTGTGTACCCAGGTCTACTCTGTGTGTATTCCAGGTCTACTCTGTGTGTATCCCAGGTCTACTCTGTGTGTATTCTAGGTCTACTCTGTGTGTATTCCAGGTCTACTCTGTTTGTATCCCAGGTCTACATCTGTGTGTATTCCAGGTCTACTCTGTGTGTATTCCAGGTCTACTCTGTGTGTATTCTAGGTCTACTCTGTGTGTATTCTAGGTCTACTCCGTGTGTATTCTGGGTCTACTCTGTGTGTATTCCAGGTCTACTCTGTGTGTATTCTAGGTCTACTCTGTGTGTATTCTAGGTCTACTCTGTTTGTATTCCAGGTCTACTCTGTGTGTATCCCAGGTCTACTCTGTGTGTATTCTAGGTCTACTCTGTGTGTATTCCAGGTCTACTCTGTGTGTATTCCAGGTCTACTCTGTGTGTATTCTAGGTCTACTCTGTGTGTATTCCAGGTCTACTCTGTGTGTATTCTAGGTCTACTCTGTGTGTATTCTAGGTCTACTCTGTGTGTATTCTAGGTCTACTCTGTGTGTATGCTAGGTATACTCTGTGTGTATTACAGGTCTAATCTGTGTGTATTCTAGGTCTACTCTGTGTGTCTGTGTGTATTCTAGGTCTACTCTGTGTGTATTCTAGGTCTACTCTGTGTGTATTCTAGGTCTACTCTGTGTGTATCCCAGGTCTACTCTGTGTGTATTACAGGTCTACTCTGTGTGTCTGTGTGTATTCTGGGTCTACTCTGTGTGTATTTTAGGTCTACTCTGTGTGTATTCCAGGTCTACTCTGTGTGTATCCCAGGTCTACTCTGTGTGTATTCCAGGTCTACTCTGTGTGTATATCCACCTTCTCTCTATCCAATCAGAGTAGTCGTCCCGACCTTCTCTCTATCCAATCAGAGCAGTCGTCCCGACCTTCTCTCTATCCAATCAGAGCAGTCGGCCCGACCTTCTCTCTATCCAATCAGAGCAGTCGGCCCGACCTTCTCTCTATCCAATCAGAGCAGTCTGGCCCGACCTTCTCTCTATCCAATCAGAGCAGTCTGGCCGACCTTCTCTTTAAAGACTAGTCAGAAGAGGGATTGTTTTTTAGATCACAGAGCACATGGTGGATTACGTGTTGCAAGAGGCTGCCTATCACAGTCTGATGACACAGGATGTTGTGCTTCGGAAACAGGAAGTTCTGTAGACCTGGAGGGGATTTAATGTTCTGGATCACAGACACCAATGACTTCTGAGACAAAGAACAATCAAGATGTGCCAAAGGTGTGTGTGTGTGTGTGTGTGTGTGTGTGTGTGTGTGTGTGTGTGTGTGTGTGTGTGTGTGTGTGTGTGTGTGTGTGTGTGTGTGTACCTTGATCTGTGCCTTCTGGCAGGGTTCAGAGCAGACAGACTGTATAATGGTGGAGGCGTTAGCCCACATCTCTTCGTCGTCCATCCTCAGTCCTCCCTGGTCCCAGCTCCCCACATGGATATAACTGTACTGCTCCACACCACCACCTCCACCTCCATCGCCACCTCCACCGCCCAGACGCTTAAAGTTCATGATCTCATACCTAAAACACACACACATTCCACAAGGGTCAATAATAACAATCACTAGATCATCAAAACAGCACTTCCAATAAAACCCCCTCTTTCTTTCTTTATTTCTTTCGCCCCTAAAAAATGTCTCAGCTGGTCAAACAGAAGAGTCTGTCCAGACACACACTCACACACACACACACACACACACACACACACACACACACACACACACACACACACACACACACACACACACACACACACGCACACACGCACACACGCACACACGCACACACACACACTCACACACACACACTCACACTCACACACACACACACACACACACACGCACACACACACTCACACACCTGCCCGGTGAGTCTCCATTCTGGTCAAAATGGATCGTTTCTCCAGAGACTCCAGTGAAGTTGGTCCTCATCAGGAACTCCAGCAGCTGACGACCGTCGATAGGACGCATGGCATCACAAAGACCCTGGTAACCAGGACAGAACAGAGAGAGGTGTTACCACAGACCCTGGTAACCAGGACAGAACAGAGAGAAGTGTTAACACAGACGCTTGTAACCAGGACAGAACAGAGAGAGGTGTTATCACAGACCCTGGTAACCAGGACAGAACAGAGAGAGGTGTTAACACAGACCCTGGTAACCAGGACAGAACAGAGAGAGGTGTTAACACAGACCCTGGTAACCAGGACAGAACAGAGAGAGGTGTTACCACAGACCCTGGTAACCAGGACAGAACAGATCGAGGTGTTAACACAGACCCTGGTAACCAGGGCAGAACAGAGAGAGGTGTTACCACAGACCCTGGTAACCAGGACAGAACAGAGAGAGGTGTTAACACAGACCCTGGTAACCAGGACAGAACAGAGAGAGGTGTTAACACAGACGCTTGTAACCAGGACAGAACAGAGAGAGGTGTTATCACAGACCCTGGTAACCAGGACAGAACAGATAGAGGTGTTAACACAGACCCTGGTAACCAGGACACAACAGAGAGAGGTGTTAACACAGACCCTGGTAACCAGGACAGAACAGAGAGAGGTGTTATCACAGACCCTGGTAACCAGGACAGAACAGAGAGAGGTGTTAACACAGACCCTGGTAACCAGGACAGAACAGAGCGAGGTGTTAACACGGACCCTGGTAACCAGGACAGAACAGATAGAGGTGTTAACACAACACAGACCCTGTTAACCAGGACACAACAGAGAGAGGTGTTAACACAACACAGCCCCTGGTAACCAGCACAGAGCAGAGAGATGTGTTAACACAACACAGACCCTGGAAACCAGGACAGAACAGATAGAGGTGTTAATACAACACAGACCCTGGTAACCAGGACAGAACAGAGAGAGCTGTTAACACAACACAGACCCTGGTAACCAGGACAAAACAGAGAGAGGTGTTAACACAGACCCTGGTAACCAGGACAGAACAGAAAGAGGTGTTAACACAGACCCTGGTAACCAGGACAGAACAGATAGAGGTGTTAACACAGACCCTGGTAACCAGGACAAAGCAGAGAGAGGTGTTAACACAGACCCTGGTAACCAAGACAGAACAGAGAGAGGTGTTACCACAGACCCTGGTAACCAGGACAGAACAGAGAGAGGTGTTAACACAGACCCTGGTAACCAGGACAGAACAGAGAGCTGTGTTAACACAGACCCTGGTAACCAGGACAGAACAGAGAGATGTGTTGACACAACACAGACCCTGGTAACCGGAAACACATCAACCAGAGTCAAAACACAGGCATGTACACACTATCATGTGCCAACGCTGACAGGTCCACCCACTTGGTATCCTGGGCAGACTGTCTGCTGCATAGTGTGTAGTCCATAAGCCATTGAGTAGATAGCGTTGATGACAAAACCCATCTTAGTGTCCTGGGCATACTGCTGCCGGAGAGACTCTCTACCTGCAGAGGGAACGGGGTACAGTACAGGCAAACTTCATCACATCTACACACAACTAGAGTCAAACCAGTTTCAGCACATCTACACACAACTAGAGTCAAACCAGTTTCAGCACATCTACACACAACTAGAGTCAAACCAGTTTCAGCACATCTACACACAACTAGAGTTAAACCAGTTTCAGCACATCTACACAACTAGAGTCAAACCAGTTTCAGTTTGAGCACATCTATACACAACTAGAGTCAAACCAGGTTCAGCATATCTACACACAACTAGAGTCAAATCAGGTTCAGTTTCAACATATCTACACACAACTGGAGTCAAATCAGTTTCAGCACATCTATACACAACTAAAGTCAAACCAGGTTCAGTTTCAGCACATCTACACGCAACTAGAGTCAAACCAGTTTCAGTTTCAGCACATCTACACACAACTAGAGTCAAACCAGGTTCAGTTTCAGCACATCTATACACAACTGGAGTCAAACCAGTTTCAGTTTCAGCACATCTACACACAACTAAAGTCAAACCAGTTTCAGCACATCTACACACAACTAGAGTTAAACCAGTTTCAGCACATCTACACAACTAGAGTCAAACCAGTTTCAGTTTGAGCACATCTATACACAACTGGAGTCAAACCAGGTTTAGTTTCAGCACATCTACACACAACTAAAGTCAAACCAGTTTCAGCACATCTACACACAACTAGAGTTAAACCAGTTTCAGCACATCTACACAACTAGAGTCAAACCAGTTTCAGTTTGAGCACATCTATACACAACTGGAGTCAAACCAGGTTTAGTTTCAGCACATCTACACACAACTAGAGTCAAACCAGTTTCAGTTTCAGCACATCTACACGCAACTAGAGTCAAACCAGTTTCAGTTTCAGCACATCTACACGCAACTAGAGTCAAACCAGTTTCAGTTTCAGCACATCTACACACAACTAGAGCCAAACCAGTTTCAGCACACCTGCCTGTGTAGCCTACTCACTATTGCAGGTACGGTTGTACTTGGTGTTCTCCTGTGCGTGTCCCTTTAGTCTACATTGGAACCGGTGCTGCCAGAACTCAGTGAACCAGGGGTTCCTGGTGTTGTCATCTGGTTGCAGAGCCAAGTAGTAGTCGTCGAACCAGGGGATGTAGGCTGACTTCAGCTTTATAGTTATTCCCCCCGCAGCCTCTTGCTGATATCCATCTGTCACATCATACCGGTCAGCCCAGCCATCACTGGAGGAGGGAGATGGAGGGGAGGGGAGGGGAGGGGGAGAGAGAGGGAGAGGGGAGGGAGAGAGAGAGGGAGTGGGGAGGGAGGGGGAGAGGGGTGGGGAGGGAGAGAGAGGGGAGAGGGGAGAGGGGAGGGAGGGGGAGGGAGGGGGGAGAGGGAGAGGGGTGGGGAGGCGGAGAGGGGTGGGGAGGGGGAGAGGGAGATGGAGAGAGAGGGGAGAGGGAGGGAGGGGGAGAGGGAGAGGGAGAGGGGAGGGAGGGAGGGAGAGAGGGGTGGGGAGGGGAGGGAGGGGAGGGAGGGGGAGAGGGAGAGGGGAGGGGTGGGGGAGGGAGAGGGAGAGGGGAGAGGGGAGGGAGGGGGGGGAGGGAGGGGGAGAGGGAGAGGGGAGGGGAGGGAGGGGGAGAGGGAGAGGGGAGGGAGGGGGAGGGAGGGGGAGAGGGGAGAGGGGAGGGAGGGGGAGGGAGGGGGAGAGAGAGGGAGGGAGGGGGAGGGAGGGGGAGAGGGGAGAGGGGAGTGAGGAGGAGGGAGGGGGAGAGGGAGAGGGGAGGGAGGGGGAGGGAGGGGAGGGAGAGGGGAGGGGAGGGGGGGGAGAGGGAGAGGGGAGGGGGGGAGGGGAGAGGGGGGGAGGGAGGGGGGAGGGAGGGGGAGGGAGGGGAGAGAGAGAGAGAGAGAGAGGGAGAGAGAGAGAGAGAGAGAGAGAGGGGGTATATGTCTTGTTGCTTAGAGAGTAATAATAGAACAGTGTGGATCGTATGACCTGTACGATCACATTCACTTGTTGTATACAGTATAACACCGTCAAAAATATAGCTGCAAGCAACAACGCCGGGGTTCAGCCCACTGTGCCACCATCAGAAACAAATGGAACCATTTCCCTTGTTGACCACGCTTGCCAAATATCAGAACTCAAAATAAAATTGATCATGATCAATATAATAAGCTTTTGATGTATTTTGGATCTTTTTTCAATGACGTTGACTTCTTTTAAATGCATTGTTCTACAGAACCGCTAGACCGATCAGCACCAGATTGGGTCTATAGCATCTATAGATACACATCCTTCCAAGACTCTAGCAGAAACACTATGGCCGCTATGAGCCTACGAGTTTGCGTTAACGATTGTTCCTGTCCAACACACGTCTAAACCCGAACTGTACTATACAGGTTATCTAGACACACTGATCGAACAGATCACGACACTGTATATAAACATGTGCCCGTCGTAGCGCCACCTTGTGGTCGATCTGAATGTGCCCGTCGTAGCGCCACCTTGTGGTCGATCTGAATGTGCCCGTCGTAGCGCCACCTTGTGGTCGATCTGAATGTGCCCGTCGTAGCGCCACCTTGTGGTCGATCTGAATGTGCCCGTCGTAGCGCCACCTTGTGGTCGATCTGAATGTGCCCGTCATAGCGCCACCTTGTGGTCGATCTGAATGTGCCCGTTGTAACGCCACCGTGTGGTCGATCTGAATGTGCCCGTCGTAGCGCCACCTTGTGGTCGATCTGAATGTGCCCGTTGTAGCGCCACCTTGTGGTCGATCTGAATGTGCCCGTTGTAGCGCCACCTTGTGGTCGATCTGAATGTGCCCGTCGTAGCGCCACCTTGTGGTCGATCTGAATGTGCCCAGATGTGATAAAGTCTTGACAGTGTTTGGAAGATGTGTACCAAGTTTTGTTACAAATAGCCATGTCGGAGTTCTATGCATTTATTGTGAAAATGTATTGATCAGTAGCGGCCATATTGTTTGAGAATCCTGGGAAATAAAACATAATTTGTGAGAGCTTGGTCCATAGAGAACAAGTATACAATTTTGTGCAGGTCAGTCATTTGATGCCAGAGGAGAGGCGTTTGAAGTGTTTTTCACAAAATGTTCAATCAGTTTTTACAGTGCTACCATGTGGTCAATTAGCAGGGCACCTCTTGACCCTGTACCACCATGCAAGGGTTCAACCTCCTGGGCTAGGGATCCTTTACCACCATGCAAGGGTCCAACCTCCTGGGCTAGGGATCCTTTACCACCATGCAAGGGTCCAACCTCCTGGGCTAGGGATCATCTACCACCATGCAAGGGTCCAACCTCCTGGGCTAGGGATCATCTACCACCATGCAAGGGTCCAACCTCCTGGGCTAGGGATCATCTACCACCATGCAAGGGTCCAACCTCCTGGGCTAGGGATCCTTTACCACCATGCAAGGGTCCAACCTCCTGGGCTAGGGATCATCTACTAGGTTCCTTTACCACCATGCAAGGGTTCAACCTCCTGGGCTAGGGATCCTTTACCACCATGCAAGGGTCCAACCTCCTGGGCTAGGGATCATCTACCACCATGCAAGGGTCCAACCTCCTGGGCTAAGGATCCTTTAACACCATGCAAGGGTCCAACCTCCTGGGCTAGGGATCATCTACCACCATGCAAGGGTCCAACCTCCTGGGCTAGGGATCCTTTACCACCATGCAAGGGTCCAACCTCCTGGGCTAGGGATCAGGTTCCTTTACCACCATGCAAGGGTTCAACCTCCTGGGCTAGGGATCCTTTACCACCATGCAAGGGTCCAACCTCCTGGGCTAGGGATCCTTTACCACCATGCAAGGGTCCAACCTCCTGGGCTAGGGATCATCTACCACCATGCAAGGGTTCAACTTCCTGGGCTAGGGATCATCTACTAGGTTCTACACCTGCATTGCTTGCTGTTTGGGGTTTTAGGCTGGGTTTCTGTACAGCACTTTGAGATATCAGCTGATGTAAGAAGGGCTATATACATATTACCTACCCTACTACCAACACTGCTGTTACTGTCTATTATCTATCCTGTTGTCTAGTCTTTACCCCTACCTATATTATATTACCTACCCTACTACCAACACTGCTGTTACTGTCTATTATCTATCCTGTTGTCTAGTCTTTACCTCTACCTACATTATATGACCTACCCTACTACCAACACTGCTGTTACTGTCTATTATCTATCCTGTTGTCTAGTCTTTACCTCTACCTACATGTACATATTACCTACCCTACTACCAACACTGCTGTTACTGTCTATTATCTATCCTGTTGTCTAGTCTTTACCTCTACCTACATTATATTACCTACCCTACTACCAACACTGCTGTTACTGTCTATTATCTATCCTGTTGTCTAGTCTTTACCTCTACCTACATGTACATATTACCTACCCTACTACCAACACTGCTGTTACTGTCTACACCCCCCTATCCACTTCGATGGAACAGTAGTGAAGATGGTAGCAAGTTTTAAGTTCCTCGACATACACATCACAGACAAACTGAATTGGTCCATTCACACAGACAGCATCGTGAAGAAGGCGCAGCAGCGCCTCTTCAACCTCAGGAGGCTGAAGAAATTCGGCTTGTCACCAAAAACACTCACAAACTTCTACAGATGCACAATCGAGAGCATCCTGGCGGGCTGTATCACCGCCTGGTACGGCAACGTCTCCGCCCACAACCGTAAGGCTCTCCAGAGGGTAGTGAGGTCTGCACAACGCATCACCGGGGGCAAACTACCTGCCCTCCAGGACACCTACACCACCCGATGTTACAGGAAGGCCATAAAGATCATCAAGGACATCAACCACCCGAGCCACTGCCTGTTCACCCCGCTATCATCCAGAAGGCGAGGTCAGTACAGGTGCATCAAAGCTGGGACCGAGAGACTGAAAAACAGCTTCTATCTCAAGGCCATCAGACTCATCAGAACAGGGCTCCGGGCAGCCGAGCGGAAATGGAGGAAAACTCGCCTCCCTGCGGACCTGGCATCCTTTCACTCCCTCCTCTCTACATTTTCCTCCTCTGTCTCTGCTGCTAAAGCCACTTTCTACCACTCTAAATTCCAAGCATCTGCCTCTAACCCTAGGAAGCTCTTTGCCACCTTCTCCTCCCTCCTGAATCCTCCTCCCCCTCCCCCCTCCTCCCTCTCTGCAGATGACTTCGTCAACCATTTTGAAAAGAAGGTCGACGACATCCGATCCTCGTTTGCTAAGTCAAACGACACCGCTGGTTCTGCTCACACTGCCCTACCCTGTGCTCTGACCTCTTTCTCCCTCTCTCTCCAGATGAAATCTCGCGTCTTGTGACGGCCGGCCGCCCAACAACCTGCCCGCTTGACCCTATCCCCTCCTCTCTTCTCCAGACCATTTCCGGAGACCTTCTCCCTTACCTCACCTCGCTCATCAACTCATCCCTGACCGCTGGCTACGTCCCTTCCGTCTTCAAGAGAGCGAGAGTTGCACCCCTTCTGAAAAAACCTACACTCGATCCCTCCGATGTCAACAACTACAGACC
Source organism: Oncorhynchus nerka (assembly GCF_034236695.1). Lineage (NCBI taxonomy): Eukaryota > Metazoa > Chordata > Actinopteri > Salmoniformes > Salmonidae > Oncorhynchus > Oncorhynchus nerka. The sequence continues at coordinate 48,970,877 of NC_088414.1, forward strand.
AGTATCCCTTCTTTCTTTTCTCTCCAAAACTCTTGAACGTGCCGTCCTTGGCCAGCTCTCCCGCTATCTCTCTCAGAATGACCTTCTTGATCCAAATCAGTCAGGTTTCAAGACTAGTCATTCAACTGAGACTGCTCTTCTCTGTATCACGGAGGCGCTCCGCACTCCTAAAGCTAACTCTCTCTCCTCTGCTCTCATCCTTCTAGACCTATCGGCTGCCTTCGATACTGTGAACCATCAGATCCTCCTCTCCACCCTCTCCGAGTTGGGCATCTCCGGCGCGGCCCACGCTTGGATTGCATCCTACCTGACAGGTCGCTCCTACCAGGTGGCGTGGCGAGAATCTGTCTCCTCACCACGTGCTCTCACCACTGGTGTCCCCCAGGGCTCTGTTCTAGGCCCTCTCCTATTCTCGCTATACACCAAGTCACTGGGCTCTGTCATAACCTCACATGGTCTCTCCTATCATTGCTATGCAGACGACACACAATTAATCTTCTCCTTTCCCCCTTCTGATGACCAGGTGGCGAATCGCATCTCTGCATGTCTGGCAGACATATCAGTGTGGATGACGGATCACCACCTCAAGCTGAACCTCGGCAAGACGGAGCTGCTCTTCCTCCCGGGGAAGGACTGCCCGTTCCATGATCTCGCCATCACGGTTGACAACTCCATTGTGTCCTCCTCCCAGAGCGCTAAGAACCTTGGCGTGATCCTGGACAACACCCTGTCGTTCTCAAATAACATCAAGGCGGTGGCCCGTTCCTGTAGGTTCATGCTCTACAACATCCGCAGAGTACGACCCTGCCTCACACAGGAAGCGGCGCAGGTCCTAATCCAGGCACTTGTCATCTCCCGTCTGGATTACTGCAACTCGCTGTTGGCTGGGCTCCCTGCCTGTGCCATTAAACCCCTACAACTCATCCAGAACGCCGCAGCCCGTCTGGTGTTCAACCTTCCCAAGTTCTCTCACGTCACCCCGCTCCTCCGCTCTCTCCACTGGCTTCCAGTTGAAGCTCGCATCCGCTACAAGACCATGGTGCTTGCCTACGGAGCTGTGAGGGGAACGGCACCTCAGTACCTCCAGGCTCTGATCAGGACCTACACCCAAACAAGGGCACTGCGTTCATCCACCTCTGGCCTGCTCGCCTCCCTACCACTGAGGAAGTACAGTTCCCGCTCAGCCCAGTCAAAACTGTTCGCTGCTCTGGCCCCCCAATGGTGGAACAAACTCCCTCACGACGCCAGGACAGCGGAGTCAATCACCACCTTCCGGAGACACCTGAAACCCCACCTCTTTAAGGAATACCTAGGATAGGATAAAGTAATCCTTCTCACCCCCCTTAAAAGATTTAGATGCACTATTGTAAAGTGGCTGTTCCACTGGATGTCATAAGGTGAATGCACCAATTTGTATGTCGCTCTGGATAAGAGCGTCTGCTAAATGACTTAAATGTCAAATGTAAATGTTAAACAGCCACCACTAACATTGAGTGGCTGCTGCCAACACACTGACACTGACACTGACTCAACTCCAGCCACTTTAATAATGGGAATTGATGGGAAATGATGTCAAATATATCACTAGCCACTTTAAACAATGCTACCTAATATAATCCTCTAATATAATCCTCTACGCAGACGACACCATTCTGTATACTTCCGGCCCTTCTTTGGACACTGTGTTAACAACCCTCCAGGCAAGCTTCAATGCCATACAACTCTCCTTCCGTGGCCTCCAATTGCTCTTAAATACAAGTAAAACTAAATGCATGCTCTTCAACCGATCGCTACCTGCACCTACCCGCCTGTCCAACATCACTACTCTGGACGGCTCTGACTTAGAATACGTGGACAACTACAAATACTTAGGTGTCTGGTTAGACTGTAAACTCTCCTTCCAGACCCATATCAAACATCTCCAATCCAAAGTTAAATCTAGAATTGGCTTCCTATTTCGCAACAAAGCATCCTTCACTCATGCTGCCAAACATACCCTTGTAAAATTGACCATCCTACCAATCCTCGACTTTGGCGATGTCATTTACAAAATAGCCTCCAATACCCTACTCAACAAATTGGATGCAGTCTATCACAGTGCAATCCGTTTTGTCACCAAAGCCCCATATACTACCCACCATTGCGACCTGTACGCTCTCGTTGGCTGGCCCTCGCTTCATACTCGTCGCCAAACCCACTGGCTCCATGTCATCTACAAGACCCTGCTAGGTAAAGTCCCCCTTATCTCAGCTCGCTGGTCACCATAGCATCTCCCACCTGTAGCACACGCTCCAGCAGGTATATCTCTCTAGTCACCCCAAAACCAATTCTTTCTTTGGCCGCCTCTCCTTCCAGTTCTCTGCTGCCAATGACTGGAACGAACTACAAAAATCTCTTAAATTGGAAACACTTATCTCCCTCACTAGCTTTAAGCACCAACTGTCAGAGCATCTTACAGATTACTGCACCTGTACATAGCCCACCTATAATTTAGCCCAAACAACTACCTCTTTCCCAACTGTATTTAATTAATTTATTTATTTTGCTCCTTTGCACCCCATTATTTTTATTTCTACTTTGCACATTCTTCCATTGCAAAACTACCATTCCAGTGTTTTACTTGCTATATTGTATTTACTTTGCCACCATGGCCTTTTTTGCCTTTACCTCCCTTCTCACCTAATTTGCTCACATTGTATATAGACTTGTTTTTACTGTATTATTGACTGTATGTTTGTTTTACTCCATGTGTAACTCTGTGTCGTTGTATGTGTCGAACTGCTTTGCTTTATCTTGGCCAGGTCACAATTGTAAATGAGAACTTGTTCTCAACTTGCTTACCTGGTTAAATAAAGGTGAAATAAATAAAAATATAATGTTACATACCCTACATTATTCATCTCATATGCATACGTATATACTGTACTCTATATCATCTACTGCATCCTTATGTAATACATGTATCACTAGCCACTTTAACTATGCCACTTTGTTTACATACTCATCTCATATGTATATACTGTACTCAATACCATCTACTGCATCTTGCCTATGCCGCTCTGTACCATCACTCATTCATATATCTTTATGTACATATTCTTTATCCCCTTACACTGTGTATAAGACAGTAGTTTTGGAATTGTTAGTTAGATTACTTGTTGGTTATTACTGCATTGTCGGAACTAGAAGCACAAGCATTTCGCTACACTCGCATTAACATCTGCTAACCATGTGTATGTGACAAATAACATTTGATTTGATTTGATTTGATTATCTATCCTGTTGTCTAGTCTTTACCTCTACCTACATTATATTACCTACCCTACTACCAACACTGCTGTTACTGTCTATTATCTATCCTGTTGTCTAGTCTTTACCCCTACCTACATTATATTACCTACCCTACTACCAACACTGCTGTTACTGTCTATTATCTACCCTGTTGTCTAGTCGTTACCTCTACCTACATTATATTACCTACCCTACTACCAACACTGCTGTTACTGTCTATTATCTATCCTGTTGTCTAGTCTTTACCTCTACCTACATGTACATATTACCTACCCTACTACCAACACTGCTGTTACTCTGTCTATTATCTATCCTGATTGACTAGTCGTTACCTGCATGTCCACATTACCTCAACTACGTAAACTACCTAGCACATACAATTGAAGTCAGAAGTTTACATACACTAAGTTGACTGTGCCTTTAAACAGCTTGGAAAACTCCAGAAAATGATGTCATGGCTTTAGAAGCTTCTGATAGGCTAATTGACATAATTTGTGTCAATTGGAGGTGTACCTGTGGATGTATTTCAAGGCCCACCTTCAAACTCAGTGCCTCTTTGCTTGACACCATGGGAAACTCCAAAGGAATCAGCCAAGACCTCATAAAAAAAATTGTAGACCTCCACAAGTCTGGTTCATCCTTGGGAGCAATTTCCAAATGCCTCAAGGTGCCACGTTCATCTGTACAAACAATAGTACGCAAGTATAAACACCATGGGACCACGCAGCCGTCATACTGCTCAGGAAGGAGACGCGCTCTGTCTCCTAGAGATGAACGTACTTTGGTGTGAAAAGTGCAAATCAATCCCAGAACAACAGCAAAGGACCTTGTGAAGATGCTGGAGGAAACAGGTACAAAATTATCGATATTCACAGTAAAACGAGTCCTATATCGACATAACCTGAAAGGCCGCTCAGCAAGGAAGAAGCCTCTGCTCCAAAACCATCATAAAAAAGCCAGACTACGGTTTGCAACTGCACATGGGGACACAGATTGTACTTCTTGGAGAAATGTCCTCTAGTCTGATGAAGCACGGGGGTGGCAGCATCATGACGTGGGGGGCTATGCTGCAGGAGGAACTGGTGCACTTCACAAAATAGATGGCATCATGAGGAGGGAAAATTAGGTGGATATATTGAAGCAACATCTCAAGACATCAGTCAGGAAGTTAAAGCTTGGTCGCAAATGGGTCTTCCAAATGAACAATGACCCCATGCACACTTCCAAAGTTGTGGCAAAATGGCTTAAGGACAACAAACTCAAGGTATTAGAGTGGCCATCACAAAGCCCTGACCTCAATCCTATAGAACATTTGTGGGCAGAACTGAAAAAGTGTGCGAGCAAGGAGGCCTACAAACCTGACTCAGTTACACCAGCTCTGTCAGGAGGAATGGGCCAAAATTCACCCAACTTATTGTGGGAAGCTCATGGAAGGCTACGCGAAACGTTTGACCCAAGTTAAACAATTCGAAGGTAATGCTACCAAATACTAATTGAGTGTATGTAAACTTCTGACCCACTGGGAATGTGATGAAAGAAATAAAATTTGAAAGAAATAATTATCTACTATTATTCTCACATTTCACATCTTCAAATAAAGTGGTGATCCTAACTGACCTAAGACAGGGAATTTTTTTAATTTGATGAAATGTCAGGAATGATGAAAAACTGAGTTTAAAAGTATTTGGCTAAGGTGTTGGTAAACTTCCCGACTTCAACTGTAGACTAGGTACTGGTACTTCCTGTATATAGCCATGTTATTACATGTTACTTCCTGTATATAGCCATGTAATTACCTGGTACTTCCTGAATGAGAGTCTAAACTTTATGTGTTAATCCTGTCCCAAACGTTAATCTTTACCTCAACCACAGAATGAGAGTCTAAATGTATGTGTTAATCCTGTCCCAAACGTTAATCTTTACCTCAACCACAGAATGATAGTCTAAATTTATGTGTTAATCCTGTCCCAAACGTTAATCTTTACCTCAACCACAGAATGAGAGTCTAAATTTATGTGTTTTTCCCAAAGTTTCAAGCAGAATGAGAGTTAAATTTATGTGTTAATCCTGTCCCAAACGTTAATCTTTACCTCAACCACAGAATGAGAGTCTAAACTTTATGTTTTTAGTTTGGAGCAACTTTGAAATTTGACGTTTGGAGAAAATTGATAATACCGTAAGATCTTGTTACACACACACACACACACACACACACACACACACACACACACACACACACACACACACACACACACACACACACACACACACACACACACACACACACACACACACACACGAACACACATACACACACACACTCGTCTCTCTCCCTGTATCTTCCCAGCTTTATCAGTGTGAAACCTTAGGTAACCCAGTAGCAGAGGTTGTGTACTCTATCAGTTATACAACTGGAGGAGTGGGTGGCCTCTGTTCTGTTCCCTGGGTGGAAGAGGAGAAAAGAGAGGAGGAGAAGAGAGAAGAGGAGAGTAGAGGAGCGAGGAGCGAGGAGAGAGGAGAGAGGAGAGAGGAGAGAGGAGGAGAGTAGAGAAGCGGAGAGGAGAAGAGGAGAGCGGAGGAGAGGAAAGAGGAGAGAGGAGGAGAAGAGAGGAGAGAGGAGAGAGGAGAGAGAGAGGAGGAGAGTAGAGAAGCGGAGAGGAGAAGAGGAGAGCGGAGGAGAGGAAAGAGGAGAGAGGAGGAGAAGAGAGGAGAGAGGAGGAGAGGAGAGAGGAGAGAGGAGGAGAGGAGAAAGGAGAGGATTTAAAATGCAGGTGTGGGTGGTCTCTGTTCTGTTCGCTGGGTGGAAGAGGAGACGAGAAGCTTTCATAACATTCATAAAGTAGAGATAGAAGGATGGAGAGGGAGGGAAAGAGAGGGAGGAATGGAGAGGGAGGAATGGAGATTGAGGGACTACGGGAGTGGAGAGAAAGAGAGAGAGGGATGGATGGAAAGCAAGGGATAGCTATGAAAAGAAGAGAGAGAGATGGGGAAGGAGAGCAGCAACACACACGCAAATAAACACACACCCACACATCCTTCTCTCTCCCTGTATCTTCCCAGCTTTATCAGTATGAAACCTTAGGTAACCCAGTAGCAGTGGTTGTGTACTCTATCAGTTATACAACTGGAGGAGTGGGTGGCCTCTGTTCTGTTCCCTGGGTGGAAGAGGAGAAAAAAGAGGAGGAGAAGAGAGGAAAGAGGAGAGGAGAGTAGAGGAGAGAGGAGGAGAGGAGAACTCTCCTCTGCTCTGCTCCTCTCTCCTCGCTCCTCTCTCCTCCTCTCTCATCTCTCCTTTCCTCATCTCTTCTCTTATCTTATCTTCCACCCAAGGAACAGAACAGAGACCACCCACTCCTCCAGTTGGGGAAAGAAAAGAGGAGTAGAGGAGGAAAGAGTTGGAGAGGAGAAGAGAAGAGGCTTTCAACTGGAGGTGTAGGTGGTCTCTGTTCTGCTCCCTGGATGGGAGAGGAGAGTCTTTAATAACAGTCATACAGTAGAGATTGAACGATGTAGAAAGAGGGATAGATGGAGGGAAGGAGAGGGAGGACAGCAGAGAGAGACAGAGAGATGGAGGGAGTGCATGAGAGAGAGAGAGATGGAGGGAAGGAGAGGGAGAGATGGAGGGAGCGCATCAGAGAGAGAGAGAGATGGAGTGAGCGCATCAGAGAGAGAGAGATGGAGGGAAGGAGTGGGAGAGATGGACGAAAGGAGAGGGAGAGTTGGAGGGATAGAGAGGGAGAGATGGAGGGAGTGCATCAGAGAGAGGGAGAGATTGAGGGAATGAGTGGGAGAGATGGAGGGATGGAGAAGCAGAGATGGAGGGAAGGAGAGGGAGAGATGGAAGGATGGAGAAGGAGATGGAGAGATAGAGGGAAGGAGAGGGAGAGATGGAGGGAAGGAAGGAGAGGGAGAGATGGACGGAAGGAGAGGGAGAGATGGAGTGATGGAGAGGGAGAGATGGAGGGATGGAAAAGGAGAGATGGAGGGAAGGAGAGGGAGAGATGGAGGGAAGGAGATGGAGAGATGGAGGTAATGAGAGGGAGAGATGGAGGGAAGGAAGGAGAGGGAGAGATGGACGGGAGGAGAGGGAGAGATGGAGTGATGGAGAGGGAGAGATGGAGGGATGGAGAAGGAGAGATGGAGGGAAGGAGAGGGAGAGATGGAGGGAAGGAGATGGAGAGATGGAGGGATGGATAGGGAGAGATGGAGCTAAGGAGAGGGAGAGATGGAGAGGGAGAGATGGAGAGGGAGAGATGAGGGATGGAGAAGGAGAGATGGAGGGATGGATAGGGAGAGATGGAGCTAAGGAGAGGGAGAGATGGAGGGATGGAGAGGGAGAGATGAACGGATGCAGAGGGAGAGATGGAGAGGGAGAGATGGAGAGGGAGAGATGGAGGGATGGAGAGGGAGAGATGGAGGGATGGATAGGGAGAGATAGAGGGAAGGAGATGTAGAGATGGAGGGATGGATAGGGAGAGATGGAGTTAACAAGAGGGAGAGAAGGAGGGATGCAGAGGAAGAGATGGAGGGATGGATAGGGGGAGATAGAGGGAAGGAGATGGAGGGATGGATAGGGAGAGATGGAGTTAAGGAGAGGGAGAGATGAACGGATGCAGAGGGAGAGATGGAGAGGGAGAGATGGAGGGATGCAGAGGAAGAGATGGAGAGGGAGAGATGGAGGGATGCAGAGGAAGAGATGGAGAGGGAGAGATGGAGGATGCAGAGGAAGAGATGGAGAGGGAGAGATGGAGGGATGCAGAGGAAGAGATGGAGAGGGAGAGATGGAGGGAGTGAAGACACAGAGAGATAGAGGGATGGAAAGCAAAGGATGGCTATGAAAATGAGAAGAGGAACAGAAAGGTTGAATCACTCCGGACTAGGGCTAGATAACCACCTTCTGACCTGGCAGGGCTAGATAACCACCTTCTGACCTGGCAGGGCTAGATAACCACCTACTGACCTGGCAGGGCTAGATAACCACCTTCTGACCTGGCAGGGCTAGATAACCACCTACTGACCTGGCAGGGCTAGATAACCACCTTCTGACCTGGCAGGGCTAGATAACCACCTACTGACCTGGCAGGGCTAGATAACCACCTACTGACCTGGCAGGGCTAGATAACCACCTACTGACCTGGCAGGGCTAGATAACCACCTTCTGACCTGGCAGGGCTAGATAACCACCTACTGACCTGGCAGGGTTAGATAACCACCTACTGTCCTGGCAGGGCTAGATAACCACCTACTGACCTGGCAGGGCTAGATAAACACCTACTGACCTGGCAGGGCTAGATAACCACCTACTGATCTGGCAGGGCTAGATAACCACCTTCTGACCTGGCAGGGCTAGATAACCACCTACTGACCTGGCAGGGCTAGATAAACACCTACTGACCTGGCAGGGCTAGATACAACCTACTGAACTGGCAGGGCTAGATAACGACCTATTGACCTGGCAGGGCTAGATAACCACCTACTGACCTGGCAGGGCTAGATAACCACCTACTGACCTGGCAGGGCTAGATACAACCTACTGACCTGGCAGGGCTAGATAAACACCTACTGACCTGGCAGGGCTAGATAACCACCTACTGACCTGGCAGGGCTAGATAACCACCTACTGACCTGGCAGGGCTAGATAAACACCTACTGACCTGGCAGGGCTAGATACAACCTACTGAACTGGCAGGGCTAGATAACCACCTACTGACCTGGCAGGGCTAGACAAACACACACACACACACACGCTGAACACACACACACACACACACACACACACACACACACACACACACACACACACACACACACACACACACACACACACACACACACACACACACAGACAAACCCACTGCTTAAACCCCTAGGGCAAATGTATAGAGCAGTGGAGAGAACTGATTCAGATCATCGATTTCTCCCCCCCCACCACCCGCGGAAATCTAATTATTCAGATTAATCTAGAGACGGGATGCGTCTCAATACAATGCATTCGCCGATGTCTACCTTCCTCATCTGCTGGAGGCCGATGCCTACCTTCCTCATCTGCTGGAGGCTGATGTCTACCTTCCTCATCTGCTGGTGGCCGATGTCTACGTTCCACATCTGCTGGAGGCCGATGTCTACCTTCCTAATCTGCTGGTGGCCGATCTCTACCTTCCAAATCTGCTGGTGGCCGATGCCTACCTTCCACATCTGCTGGAGGCCGATGTCTACCTTCCTAATCTGCTGGTGGCCGATGTCTACCTTCCACATCTGCTGGTGGCCGATGTCTACCTTCCTCATCTGCTGGTGGCCGATGTCTACCTTCCTCATCTGCTGGTGGCCGATGTCTACCTTCCTCATCTGCTGGTGGCCGATGTCTACCTTCCTAATCTGCTGGTGGCCGATCTCTACCTTCCGCATCTGCTGGTGGCCGATGCCTACCTTCCACATCTGCTGGAGGCCGATGTCTACCTTCCTAATCTGCTGGTGGCCGATGTCTACCTTCCACATCTGCTGGTGGCCGATGTCTACCTTCCTAATCTGCTGGTGGCCGATGTCTACCTTCCTAATCTGCTGGTGGCCGATGCCTACCTTCCACATCTGCTGGTGGCCGATGTCTACGTTCCACATCTGCTGGTGGAGCTACAGCAGTGTTTTTCAGACCAGGGGACATCCCGTAAACCAGTCTCCACCTTCCTGAGTGGTATGACGGCTGCGTGGTCCCATGGTGTTTATACTTGTGTATTATTGTTTGTACGGATGAACGTGGCCCCTTCAGGCATTTGGAAATTGCTCCCAAGGATGATCCAGACTTGTGGAGGTCGACAAAAAAAAAATTCTGAGATCTTGGCTGATTTCTTTTGATTTTCCCATGATGCCAACCAAAGAGGCACTGAGTTTGAAGGTGGGTCTTGAAATACATCCACAGGTACACCTCCAATTGACTCAAAGTATGTCAATTCGCCTAACAGAGGCATCTAAAGCTATGACATCATTTTCTGTCATTTTCCAAACTGGTTATTAAAGGCACAGTCAACTTAGTGTATGTAAACCTCTGACCCACTGGAATTGTGATACAGTGAATTATAAGTGAAATGATCTGTCTGTAAACCATTTTTGGAAAAATGACTTGTGTCATGCACAAAGTAGATGTCCTAACCGACTTGCCAAAACTATAGTTTGTTAACAAGAAATGTGTGGAGTGGTTGAAAAACGAGTTAATGACTCCAACCTAAGTGTATGTAAACTAGTTTTAATGACTCCAACCTAAGTGTATGTAAACTAGTTTTAATGACTCCAACCTAAGTGTATGTAAACTAGTTTTAATGACTCCAACCTAAGTGTATGTAAACTAGTTTTAATGACTCCAACCTAAGTGTATGTAAACTTCCGACTTCAACTGTACACATCCTCTATGTTATTCAATGTGTTTCTAGAGGCTGTATAACGCTAAAGCCTAAATAAATGTTTCATCAAAACATTACAGTCGTCCTACAATTCCAAATCAAATAGCTAAATAATCATTGCCATGACCATCTTAAAACAATACCATAGGTTAACTTGTTTTAAACCCAGCGATGGGGCCATTAGACCGTAGGAGGTACTAAATGAAGATAATAACAAACACCAACATGGTGTCTCAGAAGGGCGTTGGGCCACCAACTCCCTTAATAATGTACAGCGTGCTAGCTCAGGCTCCCTTAATAATGTACAGCGTGCTAGCTCAGGCTCCCTTAATAATGTCCAGCGTGCTAGCTCAGGCTACCTTAATAATGTACAGCGTGCTAGCTCAGGCTACCTTAATAATGTACAGCGTGCTAGCTCAGGCTCCCTTAATAATGTACTTCATTCTAGCTCAGGCTCCCTTAATAATGTACAGCGTGCTAGCTCAGGCTCCCTTAATAATGTACAGCGTGATAGTTCAGGCTCCCTTAATAATGTACAGCGTGCTAGCTCAGGCTCCCTTAATAATGTACAGCGTGCTAGCTCAGGCTCCCTTAATAATGTACCTCATTCTAGCTCAGGCTCCCTTAATAATGTACTTCATTCTAGCTCAGGCTCCCTTAATAATGTACAGCGTGCTAGCTCAGGCTCCCTTAATGATGTACAGCGTGCTAGCTCAGGCTCCCTTAATAATGTACCTCATTCTAGCTCAGGCTCCCTTAATAATGTACTTCATTCTAGCTCAGGCTCCCTTAATAATGTACAGCGTGCTAGTTCAGGCTCCCTTAATAATGTACTTCATTCTAGCTCAGGCTCCCTTAATAATGTACTTCATTCTAGCTCAGGCTCCCTTAATAATGTACAGCGTGCTAGCTCAGGCTCCCTTAATAATATACAGCGTGCTAGCTCAGGCTCCCTTAATAATGTACAGCGTGCTAGTTCAGGCTCCCTTAATAATGTACTTCATTCTAGCTCAGGCTCCCTTAATAATGTACTTCATTCTAGCTCCCTTAATAATGTACAGCGTGCTAGCTCAGGCTCCCTTAATAATGTACAGTGTGCTAGCTCAGGCTCCCTTAATAATGTACAGTGTGCTAGCTCAGGCTCCCTTAATAATGTACAGCGTGCTAGCTCAGGCTCCCTTAATAATATACAGCGTGCTAGCTCAGGCTCCCTTAATAATGTACAGCGTGCTAGTTCAGGCTCCCTTAATAATGTACTTCATTCTAGCTCAGGCTCCCTTAATAATGTACTTCATTCTAGCTCAGGCTCCCTTAATAATGTACAGCGTGCTAGCTCAGGCTCCCTTAATAATGTACAGTGTGCTAGCTCAGGCTCCCTTAATAATGTACAGTGTGCTAGCTCAGGCTCCCTTAATAATGTACAGTGTGCTAGCTCAGGCTCCCTTAATAATGTACAGCGTGCTAGCTCAGGCTCCCTTACTAATATACAGCGTGCTAGCTCAGGCTCCCTTAATAATGTACAGCGTGCTAGCTCAGACAGACAAACAGACAGAGGTAGTCACAGACAGACAGACGGACAGACAGACAGACAGACAGACAGACAGACAGACAGACAGACAGACAGACAGACAGACAGACAGACAGACAGACAGACAGACAGACAGACACAGACAGACAGACAGACAGACAGACAGACAGACACAGACAGACAGACAGACAGACAGACAGACAGACAGACAGACAGACAGAGGTAGTCACAGACAGACAGACAGACAGACAGACAGACAGACAGACAGACAGACAGACAGACCCATATCTCCTCTATTATCCCATTGGCGAAGAGGCTAATGGAGCTTTGACTCAGCTACGATGTTTACCTGGACTGACTAACACTGGGCTCCACTGGTCTCCACTGTACTGCCGTTTCCAGCCCAGCCATTGTAAGGCATTCTGTCTGGGTGAAACTGAGTCAGAATGGAGCCCTTAGTCCCACTCCCCAGTAGCAACATCAGAACACTGAGACCCTGACACCATTTTCATAAATAGATGTTTTAATTTAAATATTCAACACTACCTGAAAAAGAAAGTGTTTCCAGAAACACTGATAATGCAGTGTAATATAATTATGTATGTAGTCCAAGGGCATTGCTATGTTCAGTTTCATCAGGTTTGATTGACAGACAGCCTCTGTATGTTAGTAATGAGACAAGCCGTTATTAGAGCACCAGGGATAGAAGTGGACTGGGGAGGAAGGGATCACAACCTTAAAATAAACACCTACTGGAGGAGGAGAAGATTTTTTAAAAACTGGAGAAATCTCTCTCTCTCTTTCTCTCTGTTCCCCTCACTCTCAGGTTCTCTTTCCCCATCCATCTCCTTCTCTCCCCTCTTCTCCCTCCCTCCCTGCGCTCCCCTCCCTCCCTCCCTCCCTCCCTCCCTCCCTCCCCTCCCCTCCCCTCCCTGCCCTGCCTTGCCCTCCCCTCCCTCCCTCCCTCCCTCCCTCCCTCCCTCCCTCCCTCCCTCCCTCCACTCTCTTTCTAACTAAATAGTTCTATGAATAGCAGTGTGTAATTTGTAATGGCCTGGAGGCAGAATTCATGAAAAGCGATTTTCCCAGCTATTAGGGAATTTGTCATTTTAGAGAAGGTTATATTTTTAGAAATGGATCAGGGGTGGATTAATAATCCTGTATGAATGGATCAGAGATAGATTAATAACCCTGTATGAATGGATCAGAGATAGATTAATAATCCTGGATGAATGGATCAGAGATAGATTAATAATCCTGTATGAATGGACCAGAGATAGATTAATAATCCTGTATGAATGGATCAGAGATAGATTAATAATCCTGGATGAATGGATCAGAGATAGATTAATAATCCTGTATGAATGGACCAGAGATGGATTAATAATCCTGTATGAAAAGCATCATTATCTATCCACTGCTTCTGCCTTTCCGAAAAGAGAGAGACCACGACTCATCTTCAGAAGGCTAGGCAAGAGGAGCGCTGTACTGTAAGCCTCTGTCAATAGGGGGACACACAAACACGCTAACTCCTCTTGACACAATGACATCCCTGCATCTGTTGAAGGAAACAGTGTTGTGAGATTGTCATGACGGTTTATGTTGTCCCCATACGAAGTCCCTGTGAATTAAAGCAGTAGGATTTACCTGGTGAGAGAAGTTGTCTCTCAGCATCAAGGGAGGATGACAGGGTGGTGATGGTGGTGGTGGTGATGATGATGATGATAGTGGTGATGATGGTGGTGACGGTGACGAAGATGAAGCCAATGCCAGTAACCATGGAAACAGCCTCTGCGATGCAACTGGAGATGTAAATAGATGAAGGTGTAAAAACAAGATGATACAATTAGGAAAAACACACACACTGTGAGTGTGTGAGTGAGTGAGTGTGTGAGTGAGTGTGTGAGTGAGTGAGTGAGTGAGTGAGTGAGTGAGTGAGTGAGTGAGTGAGTGAGTGAGTGTGTGTGTGTGTGTGTGTGTGTGTGTGTGTGTGTGTGTGTGTGAGTGTGAGTGTGAGTGTGAGTGAGTGTGAGTGTGAGTGTGAGTGTGAGTGTGTGTGTGTGTGTGTGTGTGTGTGTGCGTGTGCGCGTATCTCTCTCTCCACTCACCTCCCCACCAGTAGGAACTCCCCAACCAGGTGTCTCCGTCTCATTGCCATCAGTATGCCGCGTACAGTCATCCCCTCGCAGAAGCACGCCACCACCCGAGCCTTGGGCAGGTGTCCTCTCAGCTTCTCCAGCAGCTTGTCAAAGTTGTGCTCCCCTGCGTTGCTGTAGATCTTATCCGAGTGAGCGATACAGATCCCCTCTCTAGCTGCCAGTTCCTTAAAGGCTTCCATACCACTCTCGCCATAGTTACCTATAGACAGAGACATTCACAACAGAAACATTATAGACATTCATATGTTATAGTATGTGGGTGGGTAGTGTAGTGTCAGACAAAACACACTATGTAGGAGACACTCCGTCCCTTAGGAGGCAACATCAACTGAGTCCATGTGCTGTGCTGCCAAGCCTTGATAATGGCATCAGGTATCAAACTGACCAAAGCACCTGCTGATGTTTGGTTTGGGATCTTTCGTTTTGGGGCCTGTTGCGTTATCTCTGGGGAGAAGTTTTCTTGGTATATATCCACTACCGGTAAAAAAGTTTTGTCTACTCATTCCAAGGGTTCTTCTTTATGTTTTACATTGTAGAATAATAGTGAAGACATCAAAACTATAAAATAACACATATGGAATCATGTAGTAACCAGAACAGTGTTAAACAAATCAAAATATATTTTATATTTGAGATTCTTCAAAGTAGCCACACTTTGCCGTGATGACAGCTTTGCACACGCTTGGCATTCTCTCAACCAGCTTCATGAGGTAGACAACTGGAATGCATTTCAAATAACAGGTGTGCCTTGGTAAACGTTAACTTGTGGAATTTCATTCCTTCTCACTGCGTTCAGTTGTGTTGTGACCAGGTAGGGGTGGTATACAAAAGATAACCCTATTTGGTAAAAGACCCAGTCCATATTATGGCAAGAACAGCTCATATACGGTTACAGACCATGTAGCTAGGACCCCTAGACAGTCAGGTTACAGACCATGTAGCTAGGACCCCTAGACAGTCAGGTTACAGACCATGTAACTAGGACCCCTAGACAGTCAGGTTACAGACCATGTAGCTAGGACCCCTAGACAGTCAGGTTACAGACCATGTAACTAGGACCCCTAGACAGTCAGGTTACAGACCATGTAACTAGGACCCCTAGACAGTCGGGTTACAGACCATGTAGCTAGGACCCCTAGACAGTCAAGTTACAGACCATGTAGCTAGGACCCCTAGACATGAGTCAGGTTACAGACCATGTAGCTAGGACCCTAGACAGTCAAGTTACAGACCATGTAGCTAGGACCCCTAGACAGTCAGGTTACAGACCATGTAGCTAGGACCCCTAGACAGTCAGGTTACAGACCATGTAGCTAGGACCCCTAGACAGTCAGGTTACAGACCATGTAGCTAGGACCCCTAGACAGTCAGGTTACAGACCATGTAGCTAGGACCCTAGACAGTCAGGTTACAGACCATGTAGCTAGGACCCCTAGACAGTCAGGTTACAGACCATGTAGCTAGGACCCCTAGACAGTCAGGTTACAGACCATGTAGCTAGGCCCCCTAGACAGTCAGGTTACAAAACATGTAGCTAGGACCCCTAGACAGTCAGGTTACAGACCATGTAGCTAGGACCCCTAGACATAATGATTCAGGTTACAGACCATGTAGCTAGGACCCCTAGACAGTCAGGTTACAGACCATGTAGCTAGGCCCCCTAGACAGTCAGGTTACAGACCATGTAGCTAGGACCCCTAGACAGTTAGGTTACAGACCATGTAGTTAGGACCCCTAGACAGTCAGGGTACAGACCATGTAGCTAGGACCCCTAGACAGTCAGGTTACAGACCATGTAGCTAGGACCCCTAGACATAATGAGTCAGGTTACAGACCATGAAGCTAGGACCCCTAGACAGTCAGGTTACAGACCATGTAGCTAGGACCCCTAGACAGTCAGGTTACAGACCATGTAGCTAGGCCCCCTAGACAGTCAGGGTACAGACCATGTAGCTAGGACCCCTAGACAGTCAGGTTACAGACCATGTAGCTAGGACCCCTAGACATGAGTCAGGTTACAGACCGTGTAGCTAGGACCCCTAGACATGAGTCAGGTTACAGACCATGTAGCTAGGACCTCTAGACAGTCAGGTTACAGACCATGTAGCTAGGACCCCTAGACAGTCAGGTTACAGACCATGTATCTAGGACCCCTAGACAGTCAAGTTACAGACCATGTAGCTAGGACCCTAGACAGTCAGGTTACAGACCATGTAGCTAGGACCCCTAGACAGTCAGGTTACAGACCATGTAGCTAGGACCCCTAGACAGTCAGGTTACAGACCATGTAGCTAGGCCCCCTAGACAGTCAGGTTACAGACCATGTAGCTAGTACCCCTAGACAGTCAGGTTACAGACCATGTAGCTAGGACCCCTAGACAGTCAGGTTACAGACCATGTAGCTAGGCCCCCTAGACAGTCAGGTTACAGACCATGTAGCTAGGACCCCTAGACAGTCAGGTTACAGACCATGTAGCTAGGACCCTAGACAGTCAGGTTACAGACCATGTAGCTAGGCCCCCTAGACAGTCAGGGTACAGACCATGTAGCTAGGACCCCTAGACAGTCAGGTTACAGACCATGTAGCTAGGACCCCTAGACATGAGTCAGGTTACAGACCGTGTAGCTAGGCCCCCTAGACAGTCAGGTTACAGACCATGTAGCTAGGACCCCTAGACAGTCAGGTTACAGACCATGTAGCTAGGACCCCTAGACAGTCAGGTTACAGACCATGTAGCTAGGCCCCCTAGACAGTCAGGGTACAGACCATGTAGCTAGGACCCCTAGACAGTCAGGTTACAGACCATGTAGCTAGGACCCCTAGACATGAGTCAGGTTACAGACCGTGTAGCTAGGACCCCTAGACATGAGTCAGGTTACAGACCATGTAGCTAGGACCTCTAGACAGTCAGGTTACAGACCATGTAGCTAGGACCCTAGACAGTCAGGTTACAGACCATGTAGCTAGGACCTCTAGACAGTCAGGTTACAGACCATGTATCTAGGACCCCTAGACAGTCAAGTTACAGACCATGTAGCTAGGACCCTAGACAGTCAGGTTACAGACCATGTAGCTAGGACCCCTAGACAGTCAGGTTACAGACCATGTAGCTAGGACCCCTAGACAGTCAGGTTACAGACCATGTAGCTAGGCCCCCTAGACAGTCAGGTTACAGACCATGTAGCTAGGACCCCTAGACAGTCAGGTTACAGACCATGTAGCTAGGCCCCCTAGACAGTCAGGGTACATACCATGTAGCTAGGACCCCTAGACAGTCAGGTTACAGACCATGTAGCTAGGACCCCTAGACATGAGTCAGGTTACAGACCGTGTAGCTAGGACCCCTAGACATGAGTCAGGTTACAGACCATGTAGCTAGGACCTCTAGACAGTCAGGTTACAGACCATGTAGCTAGGACCCCTAGACAGTCAGGTTACAGACAATGTAGCTAGGACCTCTAGACAGTCAGGTTACAGACCATGTATCTAGGACCCCTAGACAGTCAAGTTACAGACCATGTAGCTAGGACCCTAGACAGTCAGGTTACAGACCATGTAGCTAGGCCCCCTAGACAGTCAGGTTACAAAACATGTAGCTAGGACCCCTAGACAGTCAGGTTACAGACCATGTAGCTAGGACCCCTAGACATAATGATTCAGGTTACAGACCATGTAGCTAGGACCCCTAGACAGTCAGGTTACAGACCATGTAGCTAGGACCCTAGACAGTCAGGTTACAGACCATGTAGCTAGGACCCCTAGACAGTCAGGTTACAGACCATGTAGCTAGGACCCCTAGACATAATGATTCAGGTTACAGACCATGTAGCTAGGACCCCTAGACAGTCAGGTTACAGACCATGTAGCTAGGCCCCCTAGACAGTCAGGTTACAGACCATGTAGCTAGGACCCCTAGACAGTCAGGTTACAGACCATGTAGCTAGGACCCCTAGACAGTCAGGGTACAGACCATGTAGCTAGGACCCCTAGACAGTCAGGTTACAGACCATGTAGCTAGGACCCCTAGACATAATGAGTCAGGTTACAGACCATGTAGCTAGGACCCCTAGACAGTCAGGTTACAGACCATGTAGCTAGGACCCCTAGACAGTCAGGTTACAGACCATGTAGCTAGGCCCCCTAGACAGTCAGGGTACAGACCATGTAGCTAGGACCCCTAGACAGTCAGGTTACAGACCATGTAGCTAGGACCCCTAGACATGAGTCAGGTTACAGACCGTGTAGCTAGGACCCCTAGACAGTCAGGTTACAGACCATGTAGCTAGGACCCCTAGACAGTCAGGTTACAGACCATGTAGCTAGGCCCCCTAGACAGTCAGGTTACAGACCATGTAGCTAGTACCCCTAGACAGTCAGGTTACAGACCATGTAGCTAGGACCCCTAGACAGTCAGGTTACAGACCATGTAGCTAGGCCCCCTAGACAGTCAGGTTACAGACCATGTAGCTAGGACCCCTAGACAGTCAGGTTACAGACCATGTAGCTAGGACCCCTAGACAGTCAGGTTACAGACCATGTAGCTAGGCCCCCTAGACAGTCAGGGTACAGACCATGTAGCTAGGACCCCTAGACAGTCAGGTTACAGACCATGTAGCTAGGACCCCTAGACATGAGTCAGGTTACAGACCGTGTAGCTAGGACCCCTAGACATGAGTCAGGTTACAGACCATGTAGCTAGGCCCTCTAGACAGTCAGGTTACAGACCATGTAGCTAGGACCCCTAGACAGTCAGGTTACAGACCATGTAGCTAGGACCTCTAGACAGTCAGGTTACAGACCATGTATCTAGGACCCCTAGACAGTCAAGTTACAGACCATGTAGCTAGGACCCTAGACAGTCAGGTTACAGACCATGTAGCTAGGACCCCTAGACAGTCAGGTTACAGACCATGTAGCTAGTACCCCTAGACAGTCAGGTTACAGACCATGTAGCTAGGCCCCCTAGACAGTCAGGTTACAGACCATGTAGCTAGGACCCCTAGACAGTCAGGTTACAGACCATGTAGCTAGGACCCCTAGACATGAGTCAGGTTACAGACCGTGTAGCTAGGACCCCTAGACAGTCAGGTTACAGACCATGTAGCTAGGACCCCTAGACAGTCAGGTTACAGACCATGTAGCTAGGCCCCCTAGACAGTCAGGTTACAGACCATGTAGCTAGTACCCCTAGACAGTCAGGTTACAGACCATGTAGCTAGGACCCCTAGACAGTCAGGTTACAGACCATGTAGCTAGGCCCCCTAGACAGTCAGGTTACAGACCATGTAGCTAGGACCCCTAGACAGTCAGGTTACAGACCATGTATCTAGGACCCCTAGACAGTCAAGTTACAGACCATGTAGCTAGGACCCTAGACAGTCAGGTTACAGACCATGTAGCTAGGACCCCTAGACAGTCAGGTTACAGACCATGTAGCTAGGACCCTAGACAGTCAGGTTACAGACCATGTAGCTAGGCCCCTAGACAGTCAGGTTACAGACCATGTAGCTAGGACCCCTAGACAGTCAGGTTACAGACCATGTAGCTAGGACCCCTAGACAGTCAGGTTACAGACCATGTAGCTAGGCCCCCTAGACAGTCAGGTTACAGACCATGTAGCTAGGACCCCTAGACAGTCAGGTTACAGACCATGTAGCTAGGACCCCTAGACAGTCAGGTTACAGACCATGTAGCTAGGCCCCTAGACAGTCAGGGTACAGACCATGTAGCTAGGACCCCTAGACAGTCAGGTTACAGACCATGTAGCTAGGACCCTAGACATGAGTCAGGTTACAGACCGTGTAGCTAGGCCCCTAGACAGTCAGGTTACAGACCATGTAGCTAGGACCCCTAGACAGTCAGGTTACAGACCATGTAGCTAGGACCCCTAGACAGTCAGGTTACAGACCATGTAGCTAGGCCCCTAGACAGTCAGGTTACAGACCATGTAGCTAGGAACCCTAGACAGTCAGGTTACAGACCATGTAGCTAGGACCCCTAGACATGAGTCAGGTTACAGACCGTGTAGCTAGGACCCCTAGACATGAGTCAGGTTACAGACCATGTAGCTAGGACCTCTAGACAGTCAGGTTACAGACCATGTAGCTAGGACCCTAGACAGTCAGGTTACAGACCATGTAGCTAGGACCCCTAGACAGTCAGGTTACAGACCATGTATCTAGGACCCCTAGACAGTCAGTTACAGACCATGTAGCTAGGACCCTAGACAGTCAGGTTACAGACCATGTAGCTAGGACCCCTAGACAGTCAGGTTACAGACCATGTAGCTAGGACCCCTAGACAGTCAGGTTACAGACCATGTAGCTAGGCCCCCTAGACAGTCAGGTTACAGACCATGTAGCTAGGACCCCTAGACAGTCAGGTTACAGACCATGTAGCTAGGACCCCTAGACAGTCAGGTTACAGACCATGTAGCTAGGACCCCTAGACAGTCAGGTTACAGACCATGTAGCTAGGACCCCTAGACATGAGTCAGGTTACAGACCATGTAGCTAGGACCCCTAGACATGAGTCAGGTTACAGACCATGTAGCTAGGACCCCTAGACAGTCAGGTTACAGACCATGTAGCTAGGACCCCTAGACAGTCAGGTTACAGACCATGTAGCTAGGACCCCTAGACAGTCAGGTTACAGACCATGTAGCTAGGACCCCTAGACAGTCAGGTTACAGACCATGTAGCTAGGACCCTAGACAGTCAGGTTACAGACCATGTAGCTAGGACCCCTAGACAGTCAGGTTACAGAACATGTAGCTAGGACCCCTAGACAGTCAGGTTACAGACCATGTAGCTAGGACCCCTAGACATAATGATTCAGGTTACAGACCATGTAGCTAGGACCCCTAGACAGTCAGGTTACAGACCATGTAGCTAGGACCCTAGACAGTCAGGTTACAGACCATGTAGCTAGGACCCCTAGACAGTCAGGTTACAGACCATGTAGCTAGGACCCCTAGACATAATGATTCAGGTTACAGACCATGTAGCTAGGACCCCTAGACAGTCAGGTTACAGACCATGTAGCTAGGCCCCCTAGACAGTCAGGTTACAGACCATGTAGCTAGGACCCCTAGACAGTCAGGTTACAGACCATGTAGCTAGGACCCCTAGACAGTCAGGTTACAGACCATGTAGCTAGGACCCCTAGACAGTCAGGTTACAGACCATGTAGCTAGGACCCCTAGACATAATGAGTCAGGTTACAGACCATGTAGCTAGGACCCCTAGACAGTCAGGTTACAGACCATGTAGCTAGGACCCCTAGACAGTCAGGTTACAGACCATGTAGCTAGGCCCCCTAGACAGTCAGGGTACAGACCATGTAGCTAGGACCCCTAGACAGTCAGGTTACAGACCATGTAGCTAGGACCCCTAGACATGAGTCAGGTTACAGACCATGTAGCTAGGACCCCTAGACAGTCAGGTTACATACCATGTAGCTAGGACCCCTAGACAGTCAGGTTACAGACCATGTAGCTAGGCCCCTAGACAGTCAGGTTACAGACCATGTAGCTAGGACCCCTAGACAGTCAGGTTACAGACCATGTAGCTAGGACCCCTAGACAGTCAGGTTACAGACCATGTAGCTAGGCCCCTAGACAGTCAGGTTACAGACCATGTAGCTAGGACCCCTAGACAGTCAGGTTACAGACCATGTAGCTAGGACCCCTAGACAGTCAGGTTACAGACCATGTAGCTAGGCCCCCTAGACAGTCAGGGTACAGACCATGTAGCTAGGACCCCTAGACAGTCAGGTTACAGACCATGTAGCTAGGACCCCTAGACATGAGTCAGGTTACAGACCGTGTAGCTAGGACCCCTAGACATGAGTCAGGTTACAGACCATGTAGCTAGGACGCCTAGACAGTCAGGTTACAGACCATGTAGCTAGGACCCCTAGACAGTCAGGTTACAGACCATGTAGCTAGGACCTCTAGACAGTCAGGTTACAGACCATGTATCTAGGACCCCTAGACAGTCAAGTTACAGACCATGTAGCTAGGACCCTAGACAGTCAGGTTACAGACCATGTAGCTAGGACCCCTAGACAGTCAGGTTACAGACCATGTAGCTAGGACCCCTAGACAGTCAGGTTACAGACCATGTAGCTAGGCCCCCTAGACAGTCAGGTTACAGACCATGTAGCTAGGACCCCTAGACAGTCAGGTTACAGACCATGTAGCTAGGCCCCCTAGACAGTCAGGGTACAGACCATGTAGCTAGGACCCCTAGACAGTCAGGTTACAGACCATGTAGCTAGGACACCTAGACATGAGTCAGGTTACAGACCGTGTAGCTAGGACCCCTAGACATGAGTCAGGTTACAGACCATGTAGCTAGGACCTCTAGACAGTCAGGTTACAGACCATGTAGCTAGGACCCCTAGACAGTCAGGTTACAGACCATGTAGCTAGGACCCCTAGACAGTCAGGTTACAGACCATGTAGCTAGGACCCCTAGACAGTCAGGTTACAGACCATGTAGCTAGGACCCCTAGACAGTCAGGTTACAGACCATGTAGCTAGGACCCCTAGACAGTCAGGTTACAGACCATGTAGCTAGGACCCCTAGACAGTCAGGTTACAGACCATGTAGCTAGGACCCCTAGACAGTCAGGTTACAGACCATGTAGCTAGGACCCCTAGACATGAGTCAGGTTACAGACCATGTAGCTAGGACCCTAGACAGTCAGGTTACAGACCATGTATCTAGGACCCCTAGACAGTCAAGTTACAGACCCTGTAGCTAGGACCCTAGACAGTCAGGTTACAGACCATGTAGCTAGGACCCCTAGACAGTCAGGTTACAGACCATGTAGCTAGGACCACTAGACATGAGTCAGGTTACAGACCATGTAGCTAGGACCCCTAGACAGTCAGGTTACAGACCATGTAGCTAGGACCCCTAGACAGTCAGGTTACAGACCATGTAGCTAGGACCCCTAGACATAATGAGTCAGGTTACAGAACATGTAGCTAGGACCCTAGACAGTCAGGTTACAGACCATGTAGCTAGGACCCCTAGACAGTCAGGAAACAGACCATGTAACTAGGACCCCTAGACATAAAGAGTCAGGTTACAGACCATGTAACTAGGATCCCTAGAGAGTCAGGTTACAGACCATGTAGCTAGGACCCCTAGACAGTCAGGTTACAGACCATGTAACTAGGACCCCTAGACATAATGATTCAGGTTACAGACCATGTAGCTAGGACCCCTAGACAGTCAGGTTACAGACCATGTAGCTAGGACCCCTAGACAGTCAGGTTACAGACCATGTAGCTAGGACCCCTAGACATAATGAGTCAGGTTACAGACCATGTAGCTAGGACCCCTAGACAGTCAGGTTACAGACCATGTAGCTAGGACCCCTAGACAGTCAGGTTACAGACCATGTAGCTAGGCCCCCTAGACAGTCAGGTTACAGACCATGTAGCTAGGACCCCTAGACATGAGTCAGGTTACAGACCATGTAGCTAGGACCCCTAGACAGTCAGGTTACAGACCATGTAGCTAGGCCCCCTAGACAGTCAGGTTACAGACCATGTAGCTAGTACCCCTAGACAGTCAGGTTACAGACCATGTAGCTAGGACCCCTAGACAGTCAGGTTACAGACCATGTAGCTAGGCCCCCTAGACAGTCAGGTTACAGACCATGTAGCTAGGACCCCTAGACAGTCAGGTTACAGACCATGTAGCTAGGCCCCCTAGACAGTCAGGGTACAGACCATGTAGCTAGGACCCCTAGACAGTCAGGTTACAGACCATGTAGCTAGGACCCTAGACATGAGTCAGGTTACAGACCGTGTAGCTAGGACCCCTAGACATGAGTCAGGTTACAGACCATGTAGCTAGGACGCCTAGACAGTCAGGTTACAGACCATGTAGCTAGGACCCCTAGACAGTCAGGTTACAGACCATGTAGCTAGGACCTCTAGACAGTCAGGTTACAGACCATGTATCTAGGACCCCTAGACAGTCAAGTTACAGACCATGTAGCTAGGACCCCTAGACAGTCAGGTTACAGACCATGTAGCTAGGACCCCTAGACAGTCAGGTTACAGACCATGTAGCTAGGACCCCTAGACAGTCAGGTTACAGACCATGTAGCTAGGCCCCCTAGACAGTCAGGTTACAGACCATGTAGCTAGTACCCCTAGACAGTCAGGTTACAGACCATGTAGCTAGTACCCCTAGACAGTCAGGTTACAGACCATGTAGCTAGGACCCCTAGACATAATGAGTCATGTTACAGACCATGTAGCTAGGAACCCTAGACAGTCAGGTTACAGACCATGTAGCTAGGACCCCTAGACAGTCAGGTTATAGACCATGTAGCTAGGACCCCTAAACACAAGTCAGGTTACAGACCATGTAACTAGGACCCCTAGACAGTCAGGTTACAGACCATGTAGCTAGGACCCCTAGACAGTCAGGTTACAGACCATGTAGCTACGACCTCTAGACAGTCAGGTTACAGACCATGTAGCTAGGACCCCTAGACAGTCAGGTTACAGACCATGTAGCTAGGACCCCTAGACAGTCAGGTTACAGACCATGTAGCTAGGACCCCTAGACAGTCAGGTTACAGACCATGTAGCTAGGACCCCTAGACATGAGTCAGGTTACAGACCATGTAGCTAGGACCCCTAGACAGTCAGTCAGGTTACAGACATAATGTAGCTAGGACCCTAGACAGTCAGGTTACAGACCATGTAGCTAGGACCCCTAGACAGTCAGGTTACAGACCATGTATCTAGGACCCCTAGACAGTCAAGTTACAGACCCTGTAGCTAGGACCCTAGACAGTCAGGTTACAGACCATGTAGCTAGGACCCCTAGACAGTCAGGTTACAGACCATGTAACTAGGACCCTAGACATGTCAGGTTACAGACCATGTAGCTAGGACCCCTAGACAGTCAGGTTACAGACCATGTAGCTAGGACCCCTAGACAGTCAGGTTACAGACCATGTAGCTAGGACCCCTAGACATAATGAGTCAGGTTACAGACCATGTAGCTAGGACCCCTAGACAGTCAGGTTACAGACCATGTAGCTAGGACCCCTAGACAGTCAGGTTACAGACCATGTAGCTAGGACCCCTAGACATGAGTCAGGTTACAGACCATGTAGCTAGGACCCCTAGACAGTCAGGTTACAGACCATGTAGCTAGGACCCCTAGACAGTCAGGTTACAGACCATGTAGCTAGGACCCCTAGACAGTCAGGTTACAGACCATGTAGCTAGGACCCCTAGACAGTCAGGTTACAGACCATGTTACAGACAGTCAGGTTACAGACCATGTAGCTAGGACCCCTAGACAGTCAGGTTACAGACCATGTAGCTAGGACCCTAGACATAATGAGTCAGGTTACAGACCATGTAGCTAGGACCCTAGACAGTCAGGTTACAGACCATGTAGCTAGGACCCCTAGACAGAATGAGTCAGGTTACAGACCATGTAGCTAGGACCCCTAGACAGTCAGGTTACAGACCATGTAGCTAGGACCCCTAGACAGTCAGGTTACAGACCATGTAGCTAGGACCCCTAGACAGTCAGGTTACAGACCATGTAGCTAGGACCCTAGACAGTCAGGTTACAGACCATGTAGCTAGGACCCTAGACAGTCAGGTTACAGACCATGTAGCTAGGACCCTAGACAGTCAGGTTACAGACCATGTAGCTAGGACCCTAGACAGTCAGGTTACAGACCATGTAGCTAGGACCCTAGACAGTCAGGTTACAGACCATGTAGCTAGGACCCTAGACAGTCAGGTTACAGACCATGTAGCTAGGACCCTAGACAGTCAGGTTACAGACCATGTAGCTAGGACCCCTAGACAGTCAGGTTACAGACCATGTAGCTAGGACCCCTAGACAGTCAGGGTACAGACCATGTAACGAGGACCCCTAGACATAATGATTCAGGTTACAGACCATGTAGCTAGACCCCCTAGACAGTCAGGTTACAGACCATGTAGCTAGGACCTCTAGACATAATGAGTCTATGTAGCTAGGACCCCTAGACATGAGTCAGGTTACAGACCATGTAGCTAGGACCCCTAGACAGTCAGGTTACAGACCATGTAGCTAGGACCCCTAGACAGTCAGGTTACAGACCATGTAGCTAGGCCCCCTAGACAGTCAGGTTACAGACCATGTAGCTAGGACCCTAGACATAATGAGTCAGGTTACAGACCATGTAGTTAGGACCCCTAGACAGTCAGGTTACAGACCATGTAGCTAGGACCCCTAGACAGTCAGGTTACAGACCATGTAGCTAGGACCTCTAGACAGTCAGGTTACAGACCATGTAGCTAGGACCCCTAGACAGTCAGGTTACAGACCATGTAGCTAGGACCCCTAGACAGTCAGGTTACAGACCATGTAGCTAGGACCCTAGACATAATGAGTCAGGTTACAGACCATGTAGCTAGGACCCCTAGACAGTCAGGTTACAGACCATGTAGCTAGGACCCCTAGACAGAATGAGTCAGGTTACAGACCATGTAGCTAGGACCCCTAGACAGTCAGGTTACAGACCATGTAGCTAGGACCCCTAGACAGTCAGGTTACAGACCATGTAGCTAGGACCCCTAGACAGTCAGGTTACAGACCATGCTAGACAGTCAGGTTACAGACCATGTAGCTAGGACCCCTAGACAGTCAGGTTACAGACCATGTAGCTAGGACCCTAGACAGTCAGGTTACAGACCATGTAGCTAGGACCCTAGACAGTCAGGTTACAGACCAGTAGGACCCTAGACAGAATGAGTCAGGTTACAGACCATGTAGCTAGGACCCCTAGACAGTCAGGTTACAGACCATGTAGCTAGGACCCCTAGACAGTCAGGGTTAGGACCCCAGACCAGGTTACAGACCTAGGACCCTAGACAGTCAGGTTACAGACCATGTAGCTAGGACCCTAGACAGTCAGGTTACAGACCATGTAGCTAGGACCCTAGACAGTCAGGTTACAGACCATGTAGCTAGGACCCTAGACAGTCAGGTTACAGACCATGTAGTAGGACCCAGACAGTCAGGTTACAGACCATGTAGCTAGGACCCTAGACAGTCAGGTTACAGACCATGTAGCTAGGACCCTAGACAGTCAGGTTACAGACCATGTAGCTAGGACCCCTAGACAGTCAGGTTACAGACCATGTAGCTAGGACCCTAGACAGTCAGGTTACAGACCATGTAGCTAGGACCCCTAGACAGTCAGGTTACAGACCATGTAGCTAGGACCCTAGACAGTCAGGTTACAGACCATGTAGCTAGGACCCTAGACAGTCAGGTTACAGACCATGTAGCTAGGACCCTAGACAGTCAGGTTACAGACCATGTAGCTAGGACCCTAGACAGTCAGGTTACAGACCATGTAGCTAGGACCCTAGACAGTCAGGTTACAGACCATGTAGCTAGGACCCTAGACAGTCAGGTTACAGACCATGTAGCTAGGACCTCTAGACAGTCAGGTTACAGACCATGTAGCTAGGACCCTAGACAGTCAGGTTACAGACCATGTAGCTAGGACCCTAGACAGTCAGGTTACAGACCATGTAGCTAGGACCCCTAGACAGTCAGGTTACAGACCATGTAACTAGGACCCCTAGACAGTCAGGGTACAGACCATGTAACGAGGACCCCTAGACATAATGATTCAGGTTACAGACCATGTAGCTAGACCCCCTAGACAGTCAGGTTACAGACCATGTAGCTAGGACCCTAGACAGTCAGGTTACAGACCATGTAGCTAGGACCCTAGACAGTCAGGTTACAGACCATGTAGCTAGGACCCTAGACAGTCAGGTTACAGACCATGTAGCTAGGACCCTAGACAGTCAGGTTACAGACCATGTAGCTAGGACCCTAGACAGTCAGGTTACAGACCATGTAGCTAGGACCCCTAGACAGTCAGGTTACAGACCATGTAGCTAGGACCTCTAGACAGTCAGGTTACAGACCATGTAGCTAGGACCCCTAGACAGTCAGGTTACAGACCATGTAGCTAGGACCCCTAGACAGTCAGGTTACAGACCATGTAGCTAGGACCCTAGACATAATGAGTCAGGTTACAGACCATGTAGCTAGGACCCCTAGACAGTCAGGTTACAGACCATGTAGCTAGGACCCCTAGACAGTCAGGTTACAGACCATGTAGCTAGGACCCTAGACATAATGAGTCAGGTTACAGACCATGTAGCTAGGACCCCTAGACAGTCAGGTTACAGACCATGTAGCTAGGACCCCTAGACAGTCAGGTTACAGACCATGTAGCTAGGACCCCTAGACAGTCAGGTTACAGACCATGTAGCTAGGACCCCTAGACAGTCAGGTTACAGACCATGTAACTAGGACCCCTAGACAGTCAGGTTACAGACCATGTAGCTAGGACCCTAGACATAATGAGTCAGGTTACAGACCATGTAGCTAGGACCCCTAGACAGTCAGGTTACAGACCATGTAGCTAGGACCCCTAGACAGAATGAGTCAGGTTACAGACCATGTAGCTAGGACCCTAGACAGTCAGGTTACAGACCATGTAGCTAGGACCCCTAGACAGTCAGGTTACAGACCATGTAACTAGGACCCCTAGACAGTCAGGTTACAGACCATGTAGCTAGGACCCTAGACAGTCAGGTTACAGACCATGTAGCTAGGACCTCTAGACAGTCAGGTTACAGACCATGTAGCTAGGACCCTAGACAGTCAGGTTACAGACCATGTAGCTAGGACCCTAGACAGTCAGGTTACAGACCATGTAGCTAGGACCCTAGACAGTCAGGTTACAGACCATGTAGCTAGGACCTCTAGACAGTCAGGTTACAGACCATGTAGCTAGGACCCTAGACAGTCAGGTTACAGACCATGTAGCTAGGACCTCTAGACAGTCAGGTTACAGACCATGTAGCTAGGACCCCTAGACCCATGTAGCTAGGACCCCTAGACAGTCAGGTTACAGACCATGTAGCTAGGACCCCTAGACAGTAATGAGTCAGGTTACAGACCATGTAGCTAGGACCCCTAGACAGTCAGGTTAAAGACCATAAGCTAGGACCCCTAGACAGTCAGGTTACAGACCATGTAGCTAGGACCTCTAGACAGTCAGGTTACAGACCATGTAGCTAGGACCCCTAGACAGTCAGGTTACAGACCATGTAGCTAGGACCCCTAGACAGAATGAGTCAGGTTACAGACCATGTAGCTAGGACCCCTAGACAGTCAGGTTACAGACCATGTAGCTAGGACCCCTAGACAGTCAGGTTACAGACCATGTAACTAGGACCCCTAGACAGTCAGGTTACAGACCATGTAGCTAGGACCCTAGACAGTCAGGTTACAGACCATGTAGCTAGGACCCTAGACAGTCAGGTTACAGACCATGTAGCTAGGACCCTAGACAGTCAGGTTACAGACCATGTAGCTAGGACCCTAGACAGTCAGGTTACAGACCATGTAGCTAGGACCCTAGACAGTCAGGTTACAGACCATGTCAGGGTCTAGACAGTCAGGTTACAGACCATGTAGCTAGGACCCTAGACAGTCAGGTTACAGACCATGTAGCTAGGACCTCTAGACAGTCAGGTTACAGACCATGTAGCTAGGACCCCTAGACAGTCAGGTTACAGACCATGTAGCTAGGACCCCTAGACAGTCAGGGTACAGACCATGTAGCTAGGACCCCTAGACATAATGAGTCAGGTTACAGACCATGTAGCTAGGACCCCTAGACAGTCAGGTTACAGACCATGTAGCTAGGACCCCTAGACAGTCAGGTTACAGACCATGTAGCTAGGACCCTAGACAGTCAGGTTACAGACCATGTAGCTAGGACCCCTAGACAGTCAGGTTACAGACCATGTAGCTAGGCCCCTAGACAGTCAGGTTACAGACCATGTAGCTAGGACCCTAGACAGGTTAATGAGTCAGGTTACAGACCATGTAGCTAGGACCCCTAGACAGTCAGGTTACAGACCATGTAGCTAGGACCCTAGACAGTCAGGTTACAGACCATGTAGCTAGGACCCTAGACAGTCAGGTTACAGACCATGTAGCTAGGACCCCTAGACAGTCAGGTTACAGACCATGTAGCTAGGACCCCTAGACAGTCAGGTTACAGACCATGTAGCTAGGACCCTAGACATAATGAGTCAGGTTACAGACCATGTAGCTAGGACCCCTAGACAGTCAGGTTACAGACCATGTAGCTAGGACCCCTAGACAGAATGAGTCAGGTTACAGACCATGTAGCTAGGACCCCTAGACAGTCAGGTTACAGACCATGTAGCTAGGACCCTAGACAGTCAGGTTACAGACCATGTAGCTAGGACCCCTAGACAGTCAGGTTACAGACCATGTAGCTAGGACCCCTAGACAGTCAGGTTACAGACCAGGTAGACAGTCAGGTTACAGACCATGTAGCTAGACCCCAGACAGTCAGGTTACAGACCATGTAGCATAATGAGTCAGGACCCTAGCTAGGACCCTAGACAGTCAGGTTACAGACCATGTAGCTAGGACCCCTAGACACAGTCAGGTTACAGACCATGTAGCTAGGACCC
Organism: Oncorhynchus nerka; assembly: GCF_034236695.1. Classification (NCBI taxonomy): domain Eukaryota; kingdom Metazoa; phylum Chordata; class Actinopteri; order Salmoniformes; family Salmonidae; genus Oncorhynchus; species Oncorhynchus nerka. The sequence goes on from NC_088414.1 coordinate 49,001,835, forward strand.
CTAGACAGTCAGGTTACAGACCATGTAGCTAGGACCCCTAGACAGTCAGGTTACAGACCATGTAGCTAGGACCCCTAGACAGTCAGGTTACAGACCATGTAGCTAGGACCCCTAGACAGTCAGGTTACAGACCATGTAGCTAGGACCCTAGACAGTCAGGTTACAGACCATGACCTCTAGACAGTCAGGACCATGTAGCTAGGACAGTCAGGTTACAGACCATGTAGCTAGGACCCTAGACAGTCAGGTTACAGACCATGTAGCTAGGACCCTAGACAGTCAGGTTACAGACCATGTAGCTAGGACCTCTAGACAGTCAGGTTACAGACCATGTAGCTAGGACCCTAGACAGTCAGGTTACAGACCATGTAGCTAGGACCTCTAGACAGTCAGGTTACAGACCATGTAGCTAGGACCCCTAGACAGTCAGGTTACAGACCATGTAGCTAGGACCCCTAGACAGTCAGGGTACAGACCATGTAACGAGGACCCCTAGACATAATGAGTCAGGTTACAGACCATGTAGCTAGGACCCCTAGACAGTCAGGTTAAAGACCATGTAGCTAGGACCCCAGTCAGACAGTCAGGTTACAGACCATGTAGCTAGGACGCCTAGACAGTCAGGTTACAGACCATGTAGCTAGGACCCCTAGACAGTCAGGTTACAGACCATGTAGCTAGGCCCCTAGACAGTCAGGTTACAGACCATGTAGCTAGGACCCTAGACATAATGAGTCAGGTTACAGACCATGTAGCTAGGACCCCTAGACAGTCAGGTTACAGACCATGTAGCTAGGACCCCTAGACAGAATGAGTCAGGTTACAGACCATGTAGCTAGGACCCCTAGACAGTCAGGTTACAGACCATGTAGCTAGGACCCTAGACAGTCAGGTTACAGACCATGTAACTAGGACCCCTAGACATTCAGGTTACAGACCATGTAGCTAGGACCCTAGACAGTCAGGTTACAGACCATGTAGCTAGGACCTCTAGACAGTCAGGTTACAGACCATGTAGCTAGGACCCTAGACAGTCAGGTTACAGACCATGTAGCTAGGACCCTAGACAGTCAGGTTACAGACCATGTAGCTAGGACCCTAGACAGTCAGGTTACAGACCATGTAGCTAGGACCTCTAGACAGTCAGGTTACAGACCATGTAGCTAGGACCCTAGACAGTCAGGTTACAGACCATGTAGCTAGGACCTCTAGACAGTCAGGTTACAGACCATGTAGCTAGGACCCCTAGACAGTCAGGTTACAGACCATGTAGCTAGGACCCCTAGACAGTCAGGGTACAGACCATGTAACGAGGACCCCTAGACATAATGATTCAGGTTACAGACCATGTAGCTAGACCCCCTAGACAGTCAGGTTACAGACCATGTAGCTAGGACCTCTAGACATAATGAGTCTATGTAGCTAGGACCCCTAGACATGAGTCAGGTTACAGACCATGTAGCTAGGACCCCTAGACAGTCAGGTTACAGACCATGTAGCTAGGACCCCTAGACAGTCAGGTTACAGACCATGTAGCTAGAACCCCTAGACAGTCAGGGTACAGACCATGTAAGTAGGACCCTAGACAGTCAGGTTACAGACCATGTAGCTAGGACCTCTAGACAGTCAGGTTACAGACCATGTAGCTAGGACCTCTAGACAGTCAGGTTACAGACCATGTAGCTAGGACCCTAGACAGTCAGGTTACAGACCATGTAGCTAGGACCTCTAGACAGTCAGGTTACAGACCATGTAGCTAGGACCCTAGACAGTCAGGTTACAGACCATGTAGCTAGGACCTCTAGACGGTCAGGTTACAGACCATGTAGCTAGGACCCTATACAGTCAGGTTACAGACCATGTAGCTAGGACCCTAGAATGTCAGGTTACAAACCATGTAGCTAGGACCCTAGACAGCCAGGTTACAGACCATGTAGCTAGGACCCTAGACAGTCAGGTTACAGAACATGTAGCTAGGACCCTAGACAGTCAGGTTACAGACCATGTAGCTAGGACCCCTAGACAGTCAGGTTACAGAACATGTAGCTAGGACCCCTAGACATAATGAGTCTATGTAGCTAGGACCTCTAGACATAATGAGTCTATGTAGCTAGGACCTCTAGACATAATGAGTCTATGTAGCTAGGACCCCTAGACATAATGAGTCTATGTAGCTAGGACCCCTAGACATAATGAGTCTATGTAGCTAGGACCTCTAGACATAATGAGTCTATGTAGCTAGGACCTCTAGACATAATGAGTCTATGTAGCTAGGACCTCTAGACATAATTAGTCTATGTAGCTAGGACCTCTAGACATAATGAGTCTATGTAGCTAGGACCTCTAGACATAATGAGTCTATGTAGCTAGGACCTCTAGACATAATGAGTCTATGTAGCTAGGACCTCTAGACATAATCAGTCTATGTAGCTAGGACCTCTAGACATAATGAGTCTATGTAGCTAGGACCTCTAGACATAATGAGTCTATGTAGCTAGGACCTCTAGACATAATGAGTCTATGTAGCTAGGACCTCTAGACATAATGAGTCTATGTAGCTAGGACCTCTAGACATAATGAGTCTATGTAGCTAGGACCTCTAGAAATAATGAGTCTATGTAGCTAGGACCTCTGGACATAATGAGTCTATGTAGCTAGGACCCCTAGACATAATGAGTCTATGTAGCTAGGACCTCTAGACATAATGAGTCTATGTAGCTAGGACCCCTAGACATAATGAGTCTATGTAGCTAGGACCCCTAAACATAATGAGTCTATGTAGCTAGGACCTCTAGACATAATGAGTCTATGTAGCTAGGACCCCTAGACATAATGAGTCTATGTAGCTAGGACCTCTAGACATAATGAGTCTATGTAGCTAGGACCCCTATACAGAATGAGTCTATGTAGCTAGGACCCCTAGACATAATGAGTCTATGTAGCTAGGACCCCTAGACATAATGAGTCTATGTAGCTAGGACCTCTAGACATAATGAGTCTATGTAGCTAGGACCCCTAGACATAATGAGTCTATGTAGCTAGGACCCTAGACATAATGAGTCTATGTAGCTAGGACCTCTAGACATAATGAGTCTATGTAGCTAGAACCCCTAGACATAATGAGTCTATGTAGCTAGGACCCCTAGACATAATGAGTCTATGTAGCAAGGACCTCTAGACATGAGTCTATGTAGCTAGGACCCCTAGACATAATGAGTCTATGTAGCTAGGACCCCTAGACATAATGAGTCTATGTAGCTAGGACCTCTAGACATAATGAGTCTATGTAGCTAGGACCTCTAGACATAATGAGTCTATGTAGCTAGGACCTCTAGAAATAATGAGTCTATGTAGCTAGGACCTCTGGACATAATGAGTCTATGTAGCTAGGACCCTAGACATAATGAGTCTAGTAGCTAGGACCTCTAGACATAATGAGTCTATGTAGCTAGGACCCTAGACATAATGAGTCTATGTAGCTAGGACCCTAAACATAATGAGTCTATGTAGCTAGGACCTCTAGACATAATGAGTCTATGTAGCTAGGACCCCTAGACATAATGAGTCTATGTAGCTAGGACCTCTAGACATAATGAGTCTATGTAGCTAGGACCCCTATACAGAATGAGTCTATGTAGCTAGGACCCCTAGACATAATGAGTCTATGTAGCTAGGACCCCTAGACATAATGAGTCTATGTAGCTAGGACCTCTAGACATAATGAGTCTATGTAGCTAGGACCCCTAGACATAATGAGTCTATGTAGCTAGGACCCTAGACATAATGAGTCTATGTAGCTAGGACCTCTAGACATAATGAGTCTATGTAGCTAGAACCCCTAGACATAATGAGTCTATGTAGCTAGGACCCCTAGACATAATGAGTCTATGTAGCAAGGACCTCTAGACATGAGTCTATGTAGCTAGGACCCCTAGACATAATGAGTCTATGTAGCTAGGACCCCTAGACATAATGAGTCTATGTAGCTAGGACCCCTAGACATAATGAGTCTATGTAGCTAGGACCCCTAGACAGTCAGGTTACAGACCATGTAGCTAGGACGCCTAGACAGTCAGGTTACAGACCATGTAACTAGGACCCCTAGACAGTCAGGTTACAGACCATGTAGCTAGGACCCCTAGACAGAATGAGTCAGGTTACAGACCATGTAGCTAGGACCCCTAGACAGTCAGGTTACAGACCATGTAGCTAGGACCCCTAGACAGAATGAGTCAGGTTACAGACCATGTAGCTAGGACCCCTAGACAGTCAGGTTACAGACCATGTAGCTAGGACCCCTAGACAGTCAGGTTACAGACCATGTAACTAGGACCCCTAGACAGTCAGGTTACAGACCATGTAGCTAGGACCCTAGACAGTCAGGTTACAGACCATGTAGCTAGGACCTCTAGACAGTCAGGTTACAGACCATGTAGCTAGGACCCTAGACAGTCAGGTTACAGACCATGTAGCTAGGACCCTAGACAGTCAGGTTACAGACCATGTAGCTAGGACCCTAGACAGTCAGGTTACAGACCATGTAGCTAGGACCTCTAGACAGTCAGGTTACAGACCATGTAGCTAGGACCCTAGACAGTCAGGTTACAGACCATGTAGCTAGGACCTCTAGACAGTCAGGTTACAGACCATGTAGCTAGGACCCCTAGACAGTCAGGTTACAGACCATGTAGCTAGGACCCCTAGACAGTCAGGTTACAGACCATGTAACTAGGACCCTAGACATAATGAGTCAGGTTACAGACCATGTAGCTAGGACCCCTAGACAGTCAGGTTAAAGACCATGTAGCTAGGACCCTAGACAGTCAGGTTACAGACCATGTAGCTAGGACCCCTAGACAGTCAGGTTACAGACCATGTAGCTAGGACCCCTAGACAGTCAGGTTACAGACCATGTAGCTAGGACCCCTAGACAGTCAGGTTACAGACCATGTAGCTAGGACCCCTAGACAGTCAGGTTACAGACCATGTAGCTAGGACCCTAGACAGTCAGGTTACAGACCATGTAGCTAGGACCCTAGACAGTCAGGTTACAGACCATGTAGCTAGGACCCTAGACAGTCAGGTTACAGACCATGTAGCTAGGGTTAGACAGTCAGGTTACAGACCATGTAGCTAGGACCCTAGACAGTCAGGTTACAGACCATGTAGCTAGGACCTCTAGACAGTCAGGTTACAGACCATGTAGCTAGGACCCCTAGACAGTCAGGTTACAGACCATGTAGCTAGGACCCCTAGACAGTCAGGTTACAGACCATGTAGCTAGGACCCTAGACATAATGAGTCAGGTTACAGACCATGTAGCTAGGACCCCTAGACAGTCAGGTTACAGACCATGTAGCTAGGACCCTAGACAGTCAGGTTACAGACCATGTAGCTAGGACGCCTAGACAGTCAGGTTACAGACCATGTAGCTAGGACCCCTAGACAGTCAGGTTACAGACCATGTAGCTAGGACCCCTAGACAGTCAGGTTACAGACCATGTAGCTAGGACCCTAGACATAATGAGTCAGGTTACAGACCATGTAGCTAGGACCCCTAGACAGTCAGGTTACAGACCATGTAGCTAGGACCCCTAGACAGAATGAGTCAGGTTACAGACCATGTAGCTAGGACCCCTAGACAGTCAGGTTACAGACCATGTAGCTAGGACCCTAGACAGTCAGGTTACAGACCATGTAGCTAGGACCCCTAGACAGTCAGGTTACAGACCATGTAGCTAGGACCCTAGACAGTCAGGTTACAGACCATGTAGCTAGGACCTCTAGACAGTCAGGTTACAGACCATGTAGCTAGGACCCTAGACAGTCAGGTTACAGACCATGTAGCTGGGACCCTAGACAGTCAGGTTACAGACCATGTAGCTAGGACCCTAGACAGTCAGGTTACAGACCATGTAGCTAGGACCTCTAGACAGTCAGGTTACAGACCATGTAGCTAGGACCCTAGACAGTCAGGTTACAGACCATGTAGCTAGGACCCTAGACAGTCAGGTTACAGACCATGTAGCTAGGACCCCTAGACAGTCAGGTTACAGACCATGTAGCTAGGACCCCTAGACAGTCAGGGTACAGACCATGTAGCTAGACAGGACCCCTAGACATAATGATTCAGGTTACAGACCATGTAGCTAGACCCCTAGACAGTCAGGTTACAGACCATGTAGCTAGGACCTCTAGACATAATGAGTCTATGTAGCTAGGACCCCTAGACATGAGTCAGGTTACAGACCATGTAGCTAGGACCCCTAGACAGTCAGGTTACAGACCATGTTACAGACCTAGGACCCCTAGACAGTCAGGTTACAGACCATGTAGCTAGGACCCCCTAGACACCCCTAGACAGTCAGGTTACAGACCATGTAGCTAGGACCCTAGACATAATGAGTCAGGTTACAGACCATGTAGCTAGGACCCCCTAGACAGTCAGGTCAGGTTACAGACCATGTAGCTAGGACCCCTAGACAGTCAGGTTACAGACCATGTAGCTAGGACCCTAGACAGTCAGGTTACAGACCATGTAGCTAGGACCCTAGACAGTCAGGTTACAGACCATGTAGCTAGGACCTCTAGACAGTCAGGTTACAGACCATGTAGCTAGGACCCTAGACAGTCAGGTTACAGACCATGTAGCTAGGACCTCTAGACAGTCAGGTTACAGACCATGTAGCTAGGACCCCTAGACAGTCAGGTTACAGACCATGTAGCTAGGACCACTAGACAGTCAGGGTACAGACCATGTAACGAGGACCCCTAGACATAATGAGTCAGGTTACAGACCATGTAGCTAGGACCCCTAGACAGTCAGGTTAAAGACCATGTAGCTAGGACCCCTAGACAGTCAGGTTACAGACCATGTAGCTAGGACGCCTAGACAGTCAGGTTACAGACCATGTAGCTAGGACCCCTAGACAGTCAGGTTACAGACCATGTAGCTAGGACCCCTAGACAGTCAGGTTACAGACCATGTAGCTAGGACCCTAGACATAATGAGTCAGGTTACAGACCATGTAGCTAGGACCCCTAGACAGTCAGGTTACAGACCATGTAGCTAGGACCCCTAGACAGAATGAGTCAGGTTACAGACCATGTAGCTAGGACCCCTAGACAGTCAGGTTACAGACCATGTAGCTAGGACCCCTAGACAGTCAGGTTACAGACCATGTAACTAGGACCCCTAGACAGTCAGGTTACAGACCATGTAGCTAGGACCCTAGACAGTCAGGTTACAGACCATGTAGCTAGGACCTCTAGACAGTCAGGTTACAGACCATGTAGCTAGGACCCTAGACAGTCAGGTTACAGACCATGTAGCTGGGACCCTAGACAGTCAGGTTACAGACCATGTAGCTAGGACCCTAGACAGTCAGGTTACAGACCATGTAGCTAGGACCTCTAGACAGTCAGGTTACAGACCATGTAGCTAGGACCCTAGACAGTCAGGTTACAGACCATGTAGCTAGGACCTCTAGACAGTCAGGTTACAGACCATGTAGCTAGGACCCCTAGACAGTCAGGGTACAGACCATGTAGCTAGGACCCCTAGACAGTCAGGGTACAGACCATGTAACGAGGACCCCTAGACATAATGATTCAGGTTACAGACCATGTAGCTAGACCCCCTAGACAGTCAGGTTACAGACCATGTAGCTAGGACCTCTAGACATAATGAGTCTATGTAGCTAGGACCCTAGACATGGTTACAGACCATGTAGCTAGGACCCCTAGACAGTCAGGTTACAGACCATGTAGCTAGGACCCCTAGACAGTCAGGTTACAGACCATGTAGCTAGGACCCCTAGACAGTCAGGTTACAGACCATGTAGCTAGGACCCCTAGACAGTCAGGTTACAGACCATGTAGCTAGGACCCCTAGACAGTCAGGTTACAGACCATGTAGCTAGGACGCCTAGACAGTCAGGTTACAGACCATGTAGCTAGGACCCCTAGACAGTCAGGTTACAGACCATGTAGCTAGGACCCCTAGACAGTCAGGTTACAGACCATGTAGCTAGGACCCTAGACATAATGAGTCAGGTTACAGACCATGTAGCTAGGACCCCTAGACAGTCAGGTTACAGACCATGTAGCTAGGACCCTAGACAGAATGAGTCAGGTTACAGACCATGTAGCTAGGACCCCTAGACAGTCAGGTTACAGACCATGTAGCTAGGACGCCTAGACAGTCAGGTTACAGACCATGTAGCTAGGACCCTAGACAGTCAGGTTACAGACCATGTAGCTAGGACGCCTAGACAGTCAGGTTACAGACCATGTAGCTAGGACCCCTAGACAGTCAGGTTACAGACCATGTAGCTAGGACCCCTAGACAGTCAGGTTACAGACCATGTAGCTAGGACCCTAGACATAATGAGTCAGGTTACAGACCATGTAGCTAGGACCCCTAGACAGTCAGGTTACAGACCATGTAGCTAGGACCCCTAGACAGAATGAGTCAGGTTACAGACCATGTAGCTAGGACCCCTAGACAGTCAGGTTACAGACCATGTAGCTAGGACCCCTAGACAGTCAGGTTACAGACCATGTAACTAGGACCCCTAGACAGTCAGGTTACAGACCATGTAGCTAGGACCCTAGACAGTCAGGTTACAGACCATGTAGCTAGGACCTCTAGACAGTCAGGTTACAGACCATGTAGCTAGGACCCTAGACAGTCAGGTTACAGACCATGTAGCTAGGACCCTAGACAGTCAGGTTACAGACCATGTAGCTAGGACCCTAGACAGTCAGGTTACAGACCATGTAGCTAGGACCTCTAGACAGTCAGGTTACAGACCATGTAGCTAGGACCCTAGACAGTCAGGTTACAGACCATGTAGCTAGGACCTCTAGACAGTCAGGTTACAGACCATGTAGCTAGGACCCCTAGACAGTCAGGTTACAGACCATGTAGCTAGGACCCCTAGACAGTCAGGGTACAGACCATGTAACGAGGACCCCTAGACATAATGAGTCAGGTTACAGACCATGTAGCTAGGACCCCTAGACAGTCAGGTTAAAGACCATGTAGCTAGGACCCCTAGACAGTCAGGTTACAGACCATGTAGCTAGGACGCCTAGACAGTCAGGTTACAGACCATGTAGCTAGGACCCTAGACAGTCAGGTTACAGACCATGTAGCTAGGACCCCTAGACAGTCAGGTTACAGACCATGTAGCTAGGACCCTAGACATAATGAGTCAGGTTACAGACCATGTAGCTAGGACCCCTAGACAGTCAGGTTACAGACCATGTAGCTAGGACCCCTAGACAGAATGAGTCAGGTTACAGACCATGTAGCTAGGACCCCTAGACAGTCAGGTTACAGACCATGTAGCTAGGACCCCTAGACAGTCAGGTTACAGACCATGTAACTAGGACCCCTAGACATTCAGGTTACAGACCATGTAGCTAGGACCCTAGACAGTCAGGTTACAGACCATGTAGCTAGGACCTCTAGACAGTCAGGTTACAGACCATGTAGCTAGGACCCTAGACAGTCAGGTTACAGACCATGTAGCTAGGACCCTAGACAGTCAGGTTACAGACCATGTAGCTAGGACCCTAGACAGTCAGATTACAGACCATGTAGCTAGGACCTCTAGACAGTCAGGTTACAGACCATGTAGCTAGGACCCTAGACAGTCAGGTTACAGACCATGTAGCTAGGACCTCTAGACAGTCAGGTTACAGACCATGTAGCTAGGACCCCTAGACAGTCAGGTTACAGACCATGTAGCTAGGACCCCTAGACAGTCAGGGTACAGACCATGTAACGAGGACCCCTAGACATAATGATTCAGGTTACAGACCATGTAGCTAGACCCCCTAGATAGTCAGGTTACAGACCATGTAGCTAGGACCTCTAGACATAATGAGTCTATGTAGCTAGGACCCCTAGACATGAGTCAGGTTACAGACCATGTAGCTAGGACCCCTAGACAGTCAGGTTACAGACCATGTAGCTAGGACCCCTAGACAGTCAGGTTACAGACCATGTAGCTAGAACCCCTAGACAGTCAGGGTACAGACCATGTAAGTAGGACCCTAGACAGTCAGGTTACAGACCATGTAGCTAGGACCTCTAGACAGTCAGGTTACAGACCATGTAGCTAGGCCCTCTAGACAGTCAGGTTACAGACCATGTAGCTAGGACCCTAGACAGTCAGGTTACAGACCATGTAGCTAGGACCCTAGACAGTCAGGTTACAGACCATGTAGCTAGGACCCTAGACAGTCAGGTTACAGACCATGTAGCTAGGACCTCTAGACGGTCAGGTTACAGACCATGTAGCTAGGACCCTATACAGTCAGGTTACAGACCATGTAGCTAGGACGCCTAGAATGTCAGGTTACAAACCATGTAGCTAGGACCCTAGACAGCCAGGTTACAGACCATGTAGCTAGGACCCTAGACAGTCAGGTTACAGAACATGTAGCTAGGACCCTAGACAGTCAGGTTACAGACCATGTAGCTAGGACCCCTAGACAGTCAGGTTACAGAACATGTAGCTAGGACCCCTAGACATAATGAGTCTATGTAGCTAGGACCTCTAGACATAATGAGTCTATGTAGCTAGGACCTCTAGACATAATGAGTCTATGTAGCTAGGACCCCTAGACATAATGAGTCTATGTAGCTAGGACCCCTAGACATAATGAGTCTATGTAGCTAGGACCTCTAGACATAATGAGTCTATGTAGCTAGGACCTCTAGACATAATGAGTCTATGTAGCTAGGACCTCTAGACATAATTAGTCTATGTAGCTAGGACCTCTAGACATAATGAGTCTATGTAGCTAGGACCTCTAGACATAATGAGTCTATGTAGCTAGGACCTCTAGACATAATGAGTCTATGTAGCTAGGACCTCTAGACATAATCAGTCTATGTAGCTAGGACCTCTAGACATAATGAGTCTATGTAGCTAGGACCTCTAGACATAATGAGTCTATGTAGCTAGGACCTCTAGACATAATGAGTCTATGTAGCTAGGACCTCTAGACATAATGAGTCTATGTAGCTAGGACCTCTAGACATAATGAGTCTATGTAGCTAGGACCTCTAGAAATAATGAGTCTATGTAGCTAGGACCTCTGGACATAATGAGTCTATGTAGCTAGGACCCCTAGACATAATGAGTCTATGTAGCTAGGACCTCTAGACATAATGAGTCTATGTAGCTAGGACCCCTAGACATAATGAGTCTATGTAGCTAGGACCCCTAAACATAATGAGTCTATGTAGCTAGGACCTCTAGACATAATGAGTCTATGTAGCTAGGACCCCTAGACATAATGAGTCTATGTAGCTAGGACCTCTAGACATAATGAGTCTATGTAGCTAGGACCCCTATACAGAATGAGTCTATGTAGCTAGGACCCCTAGACATAATGAGTCTATGTAGCTAGGACCCCTAGACATAATGAGTCTATGTAGCTAGGACCTCTAGACATAATGAGTCTATGTAGCTAGGACCCCTAGACATAATGAGTCTATGTAGCTAGGACCCTAGACATAATGAGTCTATGTAGCTAGGACCTCTAGACATAATGAGTCTATGTAGCTAGAACCCCTAGACATAATGAGTCTATGTAGCTAGGACCCCTAGACATAATGAGTCTATGTAGCTAGGACCCTAGACATAATGAGTCTATGTAGCTAGGACCCCTAGACATGAGTCTATGTAGCTAGGACCCCTAGACATAATGAGTCTATGTAGCTAGGACCCCTAGACATAATGAGTCTATGTAGCTAGGACCCCTAGACATAATGAGTCTATGTAGCTAGGACCCTAGACATAATGAGTCTATGTAGCTAGGACCTCTAGACATAATGAGTCTATGTAGCTAGGACCTCTAGACATAATGAGTCTATGTAGCTAGGACCTCTAGACATAATGAGTCTATGTAGCTAGGACCTCTAGACATAATGAGTCTATGTAGCTAGACCTCTAGACATAATGAGTCTATGTAGCTAGGACCTCTAGACATAATGAGTCTATGTAGCTAGGACCTCTAGACATAATGAGTCTATGTAGCAAGGACCTCTAGACATAATGAGTCTATGTAGCTAGGACCTCTAGACATAATGAGTCTATGTAGCTAGGACCTCTAGACATAATGAGTCTATGTAGCTAGGACCTCTGGACATGATGAGTCTGTAGCTAGGACCCTAGACATAATGAGTCTATGTAGCTAGGACCTCTAGACATAATGAGTCTATGTAGCTAGGACCCCTAGACATAATGAGTCTATGTAGCTAGGACCCCTAAACATAATGAGTCTATGTAGCTAGGACCTCTAGACATAATGAGTCTATGTAGCTAGGACCCCTAGACATAATGAGTCTATGTAGCTAGGACCTCTAGACATAATGAGTCTATGTAGCTAGGACCCCTATACAGAATGAGTCTATGTAGCTAGGACCCCTAGACATAATCAGTCTATGTAGCTAGGACCCCTAGACATAATGAGTCTATGTAGCTAGGACCTCTAGACATAATGAGTCTATGTAGCTAGGACCCCTAGACATAATGAGTCTATGTAGCTAGGACCCTAGACATAATGAGTCTATGTAGCTAGGACCTCTAGACATAATGAGTCTATGTAGCTAGAACCCCTAGACATAATGAGTCTATGTAGCTAGGACCCCTAGACATAATGAGTCTATGTAGCTAGGACCTCTAGACATAATGAGTCTATGTAGCTAGGACCCCTAGACATGAGTCTATGTAGCTAGGACCCCTAGACATAATGAGTCTATGTAGCTAGGACCCCTAGACATAATGAGTCTATGTAGCTAGGACCCCTAGACATAATGAGTCTATGTAGCTAGGACCCCTAGACATAATGAGTCTATGTAGCTAGGACCTCTAGACATAATGAGTCTATGTAGCTAGGACCTCTAGACATAATGAGTCTATGTAGCTAGGACCTCTAGACATAATGAGTCTATGTAGCTAGAACCTCTAGACATAATGAGTCTATGTAGCTAGGACCTCTAGACATAATGAGTCTATGTAGCTAGGACCTCTAGACATAATGAGTCTATGTAGCTAGGACCTCTAGACATAATGAGTCTATGTAGCTAGGACCTCTAGACATAATGAGTCTATGTAGCTAGGACCTCTAGACATAATGAGTCTATGTAGCTAGGACATCTAGACATAATGAGTCTATGTAGCTAGGACCTCTGGACATAATGAGTCTATGTAGCTAGGACCCCTAGACATAATGAGTCTATGTAGCTAGGACCTCTAGACATAATGAGTCTATGTAGCTAGGACCCCTAGACATAATGAGTCTATGTAGCTAGGACCCCTAAACATAATGAGTCTATGTAGCTAGGACCTCTAGACATAATGAGTCTATGTAGCTAGGACCCCTAGACATAATGAGTCTATGTAGCTAGGACCTCTAGACATAATGAGTCTATGTAGCTAGGACCCCTATACAGAATGAGTCTATGTAGCTAGGACCCCTAGACATAATGAGTCTATGTAGCTAGGACCCCTAGACATAATGAGTCTATGTAGCTAGGACCTCTAGACATAATGAGTCTATGTAGCTAGGACCCCTAGACATAATGAGTCTATGTAGCTAGGACCCTAGACATAATGAGTCTATGTAGCTAGGACCTCTAGACATAATGAGTCTATGTAGCTAGAACCCCTAGACATAATGAGTCTATGTAGCTAGGACCCCTAGACATAATGAGTCTATGTAGCTAGGACCTCTAGACATAATGAGTCTATGTAGCTAGGACCCCTAGACATAATGAGTCTATGTAGCTAGGACCCCTAGACATAATGAGTCTATGTAGCTAGGACCCCTAGACATAATGAGTCTATGTAGCTAGGACCCCTAGACATATTGAGTCTATGTAGCTAGGACCCCTAGACATAATGAGTCTATGTAGCTAGGACCCCTAGACATAATGAGTCTATGTAGCTAGGACCCCTAGACATAATGAGTCTATGTAGCTAGGACCCCTAGACATATTGAGTCTATGTAGCTAGGACCCCTAGACATAATGAGTCTATGTAGCTAGGACCCTAGACATAATGAGTCTATGTAGCTAGGACCCCTAGACATAATGAGTCTATGTAGCTAGGACCCCTAGACATAATGAGTCTATGTAGCTAGGACCCCTAGACATAATGAGTCTATGTAGCTAGGACCTCTAGACATAATGAGTCTATGTAGCTAGGACCCCTAGACATAATGAGTCTATGTAGCTAGGACCCCTAGACATAATGAGTCTATGTAGCTAGAACCCCTAGACATAATGAGTCTATGTAGCTAGGACCTCTAGACATAATGAGTCTATGTAGCTAGGACCTCTAGACATAATGAGTCTATGTAGCTAGAACCCCTAGACATAATGAGTCTATGTAGCTAGGACCCCTAGACATAATGAGTCTATGTAGCTAGGACCTCTAGACATAATGAGTCTATGTAGCTAGAACCCCTAGACATAATGAGTCTATGTAGCTAGAACCCCTAGACCAGAGCAGCAGAAACAGAAGGCTACCTATAAAACAACATAGACCTTGCAGTAGCTCAGTAGCTTTGATTTACACACACACACACACACACACATGTGCACACGCATGCACACACGCATGCACCCACGCACACGCACACACACACAGACCAGTGTGATGCTCTATATAGTTGGTGTCCCCATTTGTCTCAGTATCAGGGAGAGACTCTCCCATTCACATGTAAACCAGGTCACCTAGTTCCTGTTGCTGGGGAACATCTATTCTCTTTCTGGTGGGGGTGTACACATGCCTCTCTTTGGGGGGGTGTACACATGCCTCTCTATGGTGGGTGGGGGGTATACATGCCTTTCTCTGGTGGGGGTATACATGCCTCTCTCTGGTGGGGGTATACATGCCTCTCTCTGGTGGGGGGGGTATACATGCCTCTCTCTGGTGGGGGGGTGGTGGTGTCTGCACGTGGATGAGCGTGCGTGTGGTTTCAGATTTTAGAAGTTGCTATAGCAACTTGCCTTGAATCCTATCAGCAGCGAAAGCCAGTGTTTGCAGGGTGATGTCACAGAGCTCAGTGTTCTGAACTAAACAGAATTTCACTAAACTGAGTTTCTGCCAAAGTCACATGATCAGATGGTCACTCAAGGGTTAAACATAAATGAGAAACTCCTGCAAGGATCAAGATGTGTTGGGTTGTGTATGTAAACTCCGCAAAAAAATAAACGTCCTCTCACTGTCAACATGTCAAACTTAAACATGTGTACATTTTTGTATGAGCATAACAAGATTCAACAACTGAGACATAAACTGAACAAGTTCCACAGACATGTGACTAACAGAAATTGAATAATGTGTCCCTGAACAAAGGGGGGTTAAAATCAAAAGTAACAGTCAGTATCTGGTGTGGCCACCAGCTGCATTAAGTACTGCAGTGCATCTCCTCCTCATGGCCTGCACCAGATTTGACAGTTCTTGCTGTGAGATGTTACCCCACTCTTCCACCAAGGCACCTGCAAGTTCCCCGGACATTTCTGGGGGGAATGGCCCTAGCCCTCACCCTCCGATCCAACAGGTCCAAGACGTGCTCAATAGGATTGAGATCCGGGCTCTTCGCTGGTCATGGCAGAACACTGACATTCCTGTCTTGCAGGAAATCACGCACAGAACGAGCAGTCTCACAGTACGGACATAGCAATTTATTGCCCTGGCCACATCTGCAGTCCTCATGTCTCCTTGCAGCATGCCTACGGCATGTTCGCGCAGATGAGCAGGGGCCCTGGGCATCTTTCTTTTGGTGTTTTACAGAGTCAGTAGAAAGGCCTCTTTAGTGTCCTAAATTTTCATAACTGTGACCTTAATTGCCTACTGTCTGTAAGCTGTTAGTGTCTTAACGACCATTCCACAGGTGCATGTTCATTAATTGTTTATGGTTCTCTGAACAAGCATGGGAAACAGTGTTTAAACCTTTTTCAATGAAGATCTGTGAAGTTATTTAGATTTTTACTAATTATCTTTGAAAGACAGGGTCCTGAAAAATGGACGTTTCTTTTTTTGCTGAGTTTTTTTAGGAGAGGTTATAATAGCATCATGGTCCCCACACACCATCAATCAGAACCAGAGAGAGAGAGAGGGTCCCTGTATGGTCCAGTTGGTAGAGAATTTGGCACTTCAACAGCCAGGGTTGTGGGTTAGATTACTACAAGGGGACCAGTATAAGAAGTGATGCACTCACTACTGTCGCTCTGGCTAAACACTTACAGTTGAAGTCGGAAGATTACATACACTTAAAAAAGCCAGACTACGGTTTGCAACTGCACATGGAGAAATGTCCTCTGGTCTGATGTAACAAAAAAATAGAACTGTTTGGCCATAATGACCATCGTTATGTTTGGAGGGAAAAGGAGGAGGCTTGCAAGCCAACGAACACCATCCCAACAGTGAAGCACGGGGGTGGCAGCATCATGTTGTGGGGGTGCTTTGCTGCAGGAGAGACTGGTGCACTTCATAAAATAGATGACATCATGAGAAAGGAAAATTAAGTGGATATATTGAAGCAACATCTCAAGACATCAGGAAGTTAAAGCTTGGTCATAAATGGGTCTTCCAAATGGACAATGACCCCAGGCATACTTCCAAAGCTGTGGCAAAATGGCTTAAGGACAACAAAGTCAAGGTATTGGAGTTGCCATCACAAAGCCCTGACCTCAATCCTATAGAACATTTGTGGGAAGAACTGAAAAAGCGAGTGCGAGCAAGGAGGCCTACAAAGCTGACTCAGTTACACCAGCTCTGTCAGGAGGAATGGGCCAAAATTCCTTATTGTGGGAACCTTGTGAAAGGCTACCCAAAACGTTTGATCCAAGTTAAACAATTTAAAGGCAATGCTACCAAATACTAATTGAGTGTATGTAAACTTCTGACCCACTGGGAATGTGATGAAAGAAATCAAATCTGAAATGAATCATTCTCTCTACTATTATTCTGACATTTCACAGTCTGAAAATAAAGTGGTGATCCTAACTGACCTAAGACAGGACATTTACTAGGATTTACTAGTAAATGTCTGCCAACACCTCATTTGGCCGCCTTTCTTTCCAGTTCTCTGCTGCCTGTGACTGGAACGAATTGCAAAAATCGCTGAAGTTGGAGACTTTTATCTCCCTCACCAACTTCAAACATCTGCTATCTGAGCAGCTAACCGATCGCTGCAGCTGTACATAGTCCATCGGTAAATAGCCCACCCATTTTTACCTACCTCATCCCCATACTGTTTTTATTTATTTACTTCTCTGCTCTTTTGCACACCAATATCTCTACCTGTACATGACCATCTGATCATTTATCACTCCAGTGTTAATCTGCTAAATTGTAATTATTCGCCTACCTCCTCATGCCTTCTGCACACAATGTATATAGATTCTTTTTTTTCTACTGTGTTATTGACTTGTTTATTGTTTATTGTTTACTCCATGTGTAACTTTGTGTTGTTGTCAGTTCACACTGCTTTGCTTTATCTTGGCCAGGTCGCAGTTGTAAATGAGAACGTGTTCTCAACTAGCCTACCTGGTTAAATAAAGGTGTTCTCAACTAGCCTACCTGGTTAAATAAAGGTGTTCTCAACTAGCCTACCTGGTTAAATAAAGGTGTTCTCAACTAGCCTACCTGGTTAAATAAAGGTGTTCTCAACTAGCCTACCTGGTTAAATAAAGGTGTTCTCAACTAGCCTACCTGGTTAAATAAAGGTGTTCTCAACTAGCCTACCTGGTTAAATAAAGGTGTTCTCAACTAGCCTACCTGGTTAAATAAAGGTGTTCTCAACTAGCCTACCTGGTTAAATAAAGGTGTTCTCAACTAGCCTACCTGGTTAAATCTGTTCTCAACTAGAAGACCTGGTTAAATAAAGGTGTTCTCAACAGCCTCAGTTAAATAAAGGTGTTCCAACCAGTGTCTGGTTAAAAGAAGGTGTTCTCAACTAGGACCTACCTGGAAGTCAGTGTTACAACTAGCCTACCTGGTTGTAAAGGTGTTGGCAACTAGCCTACCTGGTTAAATAAAGGTGTTCTCAACTAGCCTACCTGGTTAAATAAAGGTGTTCTCAACCAGCCTACCTAGTTAAATAAAGGTGTTCTCAACTAGACCTGGTTAAATAAAGGTGTTCTCAACTAGCCTACCTGGTTAAATAAAGGTGTTCTCAACTAGCCTACCTGGTTAAATAAAGGTGTTCTCAACTAGCCTACCTGGTTAAATAAAGGTGTTCTCAACTAGCCTACCTGGTTAAATAAAGACCAACTAGCCTACCTGGACCTAAAGGTGACTAGTACCAGGTTAAATAAAGGTGTTCTCAACTAGCCTACCTGGTTAAATAAAGGTGTTCTCAACTAGCCTACCTGGTTAAATAAAGTGTTCTCAACTAGACCTAGTTAAATAAAGGTTCAACTAGCCTACCTGGTTAAAGTGGTGTTGGCAACTAGACCACCTGGTTAAATAAAGGTGTTCTCAACTAGCCTACCTGGTTAAATAAAGGGTTCTCAACTAGACCTGGTTAAACCAGTGTCTGCCTACCTGGTTAAATAGACCAGGTGTTCTCAACTAGCCTACCTGGTTAAATAAAGGTGTTCTCAACTAGCCTACCTGGTTAAATAAAGGTGTTGGCAACTAGCCTACCTGGTTAAATAAAGGTGTTCTCAACAGCCTACCAGTTAAATAAAGGTGTTCTCAACTAGCCTACCTGGTTAAATAAAGGTGTTCTCAACTAGCCTACCTGGTTAAACAAAGGTGAAATAAAATAAAATGACATTTTAAAAAAAAAGAAGGATTTACTAGGATTAAATGTCAGGAATTGTGAAAAACTGAGTTTAAATGTATTTGGCTAAGGTGTTGGTAGACTTCCGACTTCAACTGTACATAGATCTTTATTCTTTACACCGTTTTAACAGCTAAACAGACATAGGAGATCAAGATGTAGAGTCTTTCCACAGTTTTAATATGACTAAATACACAGGACATCTAGAGATTAATAAAATAAATATAATAACATAAAATAAAAATGACATTCTAAACACACCTTCATAGCTAGTCTTTCACAGTCTTAACAAGGCTAACTGCACCTACATGTTTTACATATGCAAAAAGTATGTGTGTTTGTCTATGGAGATTGCATGGCTAGACAGTCATTTTTACAGACCGAACCAGTGTCTGAATCCAGTTATTTGAAGGGGTGTCCACATACTTTTGTAATTACACCCTTGAGTCAATACAAGTTCAAATCACTTTCGGCAGTGATTTCAGCTATGCGTCGCTAAAAGCTGTGCACGACCGGATTGGACAATATTTGTACATTTTTCATTAAAACATTCTTCAAGCTCTGTCAAGTACTTGGCATGCAACCAGTGTATATTTGGCCGTGTGTTCAAAGTGTTTTTGTCCCGCTGAAAGGTGAATTTGTCCTCCAGTGTCTGTTGGCAAGAAGACCATGTAGCTAGGACCTCTAGACAGTCAGGTTACAGACCGAACCAGTGTCTGTTGGCAAGAAGACCATGTAGCTAGGACCTCTAGACAGTCAGGTTACAGACCGAACCAGTGTCTGTTGGCAAGAAGACCATGTAGCTAGGACCTCTAGACAGTCAGGTTACAGACCGAACCAGTGTCTGTTGGCAAGAAGACCATGTAGCTAGGACCTCTAGACAGTCAGGTTACAGACCGAACCAGTGTCTGTTGGCAAGAAGACCATGTAGCTAGGACCTCTAGACAGTCAGGTTACAGACCGAACCAGTGTCTGTTGGCAAGAAGACCATGTAGCTAGGACCTCTAGACAGTCAGGTTACAGACCGAACCAGTGTCTGTTGGCAAGAAGACCATGTAGCTAGGACCTCTAGACAGTCAGGTTACAGACCGAACCAGTGTCTGTTGGCAAGAAGACCATGTAGCTAGGACCTCTAGACAGTCAGGTTACAGACCGAACCAGTGTCTGTTGGCAAGAAGACCATGTAGCTAGGACCTCTAGACAGTCAGGTTACAGACCGAACCAGTGTCTGTTGGCAAGAGACCATGTAGCTAGGACCTCTAGACAGTCAGGTTACAGACCGAAGACCAGTGTCAGGACAGACCGAACCAGTGTCTGTTGGCAAGAAGACCATGTAGCTAGGACCTCTAGACAGTCAGGTTACAGACCGAACCAGGTTTTCCCCCGAGGATTTCGCCTGTTCTTTGCTCTATACCGTTTAATATATATATACATCATAACTCGATAGTCACTTGCCAATGACAAGCAAACCCTCATGATACCTCCACCACGCTTGAAAATATGAAGAGTGGTACTCAATGAAGTACTGTGTTGGAACGGAACTAAACATAAGGGCTTACCCTCTGTGTGTATAGCAGAGACGTAGCTCCAGTTGTATCTCTTGACGATGTCCACCATAGCTCTGGCTTGCTGAGCATCCGACGGCACCACCCTCATGAAGTACTTATACAGACTCTAGAAAAGAAACGCAGGCAGCAATTGGTCAATGTTTCCTAGTGTTGATTCAGAGTCACATTTCTAGGGTTGATTCAGCACTCTCAAAGTACTGATGCAGACTCTAGACCAGTGTTCATCAAGTGCTGATGCAGACTCTAGACCAGTGTTCATCAAGTACTGTTACAGACTCTAGACCAGTGTTCATAAAGTACTGATACAGACTCTAGACCAGTGTTCATCAAGTACTGATGCAGACTCTAGACCAGTGTTCATCAAGTACTGATGCAGACTCTAGACCAGAGTATTCATAAAGTGCTGATACAGACTCTAGACCAGTGTTCATAAAGTACTGATGCAAACTCTAGACCAGTGTTCATAAAGTGCTGATACAGACTCTAGACCAGTGTTCATAAAGTACTGATACAGACTCTAGACCAGTGTTCATCAAGTACTGTTACAGACTCTAGACCAGTGTTCATAAAGTACTGATACAGACTCTAGACCAGTGTTCATCAAGTACTGATGCAGACTCTAGACCAGTGTTCATCAAGTACTGATGCAGACTCTAGACCAGAGTGTTCATAAAGTGCTGATACAGACTCTAGACCAGTGTTCATAAAGTACTGATGCAGACTCTAGACCAGTGTTCATAAAGTGCTGATACAGACTCTAGACCAGTGTTCATAAAGTACTGATACAGACTCTAGACCAGTGTTCATAAAGTACTGATACAGACTAGACCAGAGTGTTCATAAAGTACTGATACAGACTCTAGACCAGAGTGTTCATAAAGTACTGATACAGACTCTAGACCAGTGTTCATAAAGTACTGATACAGACTCTAGACCAGAGTGTTCATAAAGTACTGATACAGACTCTAGACCAGAGTGTTCATAAAGTACTGATACCGACTCTAGACCAGTGTTCATAAAGTACTGATACAGACTCTAGACCAGAGTGTTCATAAAGTACTGATACAGACTCTAGACCAGTGTTCAAAAAGTACTGATACAGACTCTAGACCAGTGTTCATAAAGTACTGATACAGACTCTAGACCAGAGTGTTCATAAAGTACTGATACAGACTCTAGACCAGTGTTCATAAAGTACTGATACAGACTCTAGACCAGAGTGTTCATAAAGTACTGATACAGACTCTAGACCAGTGTTCATAAAGTACTGATACAGACTCTAGGCCAGACACTGATACAGACTCTAGACCAGAGTGTTCATAAAGTACTGATACAGACTCTAGACCAGAGTGTTCATAAAGTACTGATACAGACTCTAGACCAGAGTGTTCATAAAGTACTGATACAGACTCTAGACCAGAGTGTTCATAAAGTACTGATACAGACTCTAGACCAGTGTTCATAAAGTACTGATACAGACTCTAGACCAGAGTGTTCATAAAGTACTGATACAGACTCTAGACCAGTGTTCATAAAGTACTGATACAGACTCTAGACCAGAGTGTTCATAAAGTACTGATACAGACTCTAGACCAGAGTGTTCATAAAGTACTGATACAGAATCTAGACCAGTGTTCATAAAGTACTGATACAGACTCTAGACCAGAGTGTTCATAAAGTACTGATACAGACTCTAGACCAGTGTTCATTAAGTACTGATACAGACTCTAGACCAGTGTTCATAAAGTACTGATACAGACTCTAGACCAGTGTTCATAAAGTACTGATACAGACTCTAGACCAGTGTTCATAAAGTACTGATACAGACTCTAGACCAGTGTTCATAAAGTGCTGATACAGACTCTAGACCAGAGTGTTCATAAAGTACTGATACAGACTCTAGTCCAGTGTTCATACAGTGCTGATACAGACTCTAGACCAGAGTGTTCATATAGTACTGATACAGACTCTAGACCAGTGTTCATAAAGTACTGATGCAGACTCTAGACCAGAGTGTTCATAAAGTACTGATGCAGACTCTAGACCAGTGTTCATAAAGTACTGATACAGACTCTAGACCAGTGTTCATAAAGTACTGATACAGACTCTAGACCAGTGTTCATAAAGTACTGATACAGACTCTAGACCAGTGTTCATAAAGTACTGATACAGACTCTAGACCAGAGTGTTCATAAAGTACTGATACAGACTCTAGACCAGTGTTCATAAAGTACTGATACAGACTCTAGACCAGAGTGTTCATAAAGTACTGATACAGACTCTAGACCAGAGTGTTCATAAAATACTGATACAGACTCTAGACCAGTGTTCATAAAGTACTGATACAGACTCTAGACCAGAGTGTTCATAAAGTACTGATACAGACTCTAGACCAGAGTGTTCATAAAGTACTGATACAGACTCTAGACCAGTGTTCATAAAGTACTGATACAGACTCTAGACCAGAGTGTTCATAAAGTACTGATACAGACTCTAGACCAGTGTTCATAAAGTACTGATACAGACTCTAGACCAGTGTTCATAAAGTACTGATACAGACTCTAGACCAGTGTTCATAAAGTTCTGATACAGACTCTAGACCAGAGTGTTCATAAAGTGCTGATACAGACTCTAGACCAGTGTTCATAAAGTTCTGATACAGACTCTAGACCAGAGTGTTCATAAAGTGCTGATACAGACTCTAGACCAGTGTTCATAAAGTACTGATACAGACTCTAGACCAGTGTTCATAAAGTACTGATACAGACTCTAGACCAGAGTGTTCATAAAGTACTGATACAGACTCTAGACCAGTGTTCATAAAGTACTGATACAGACTCTAGACCAGAGTGTTCATAAAGTACTGATACAGACTCTAGACCAGAGTGTTCATAAAGTACTGATACAGACTCTAGACCAGTGTTCATAAAGTACTGATACAGACTCTAGACCAGAGTGTTCATAAAGTACTGATACAGACTCTAGACCAGTGTTCAAAAAGTACTGATACAGACTCTAGACCAGTGTTCATAAAGTACTGATACAGACTCTAGACCAGAGTGTTCATAAAGTACTGATACAGACTCTAGACCAGTGTTCATAAAGTACTGATACAGACTCTAGACCAGAGTGTTCATAAAGTACTGATACAGACTCTAGACCAGAGTGTTCATAAAATACTGATACAGACTCTAGACCAGTGTTCATAAAGTACTGATACAGACTCTAGACCAGTGTTCATAAAGTACTGATACAGACTCTAGACCAGAGTGTTCATAAAGTACTGATACAGACTCTAGACCAGTGTTCATAAAGTACTGATACAGACTCTAGACCAGTGTTCATAAAGTACTGATACAGACTCTAGACCAGTGTTCATAAAGTGCTGATACAGACTCTAGACCAGTGTTCATAAAGTACTGATACAGACTCTAGACCAGTGTTCATAAAGTTCTGATACAGACTCTAGACCAGAGTGTTCATAAAGTGCTGATACAGACTCTAGACCAGTGTTCATAAAGTACTGATACAGACTCTAGACCAGTGTTCATAAAGTACTGATACAGACTCTAGACCAGTGTTCATAAAGTACTGATACAGACTCTAGACCAGTGTTCATAAAGTACTGATACAGACTCTAGACCAGTGTTCATTAAGTACTGATACAGACTCTAGACCAGTGTTCATAAAGTACTGATACAGACTCTAGACCAGTGTTCATAAAGTACTGATACAGACTCTAGACCAGTGTTCATAAAGTACTGATACAGACTCTAGACCAGTGTTCATAAAGTGCTGATACAGACTCTAGACCAGAGTGTTCATAAAGTACTGATACAGACTCTAGTCCAGTGTTCATACAGTGCTGATACAGACTCTAGACCAGAGTGTAGTACTGATACAGACTCTAGACCAGTGTTCATAAAGTACTGATGAAGACTCTAGACAAGACTGTTCATAAAGTACTGATACAGACTCTAGACCAGTGTTCATTAAGTACTGATACAGACTCTAGACCAGTGTTCATAAAGTACTGATACAGACTCTAGACCAGTGTACATAAAGTACTGATACAGACTCTAGACCAGTGTTCATAAAGTACTGATACAGACTCTAGACCAGAGTGTTCATAAAGTACTGATACAGACTCTAGACCAGTGTTCATAAAGTACTGATACAGACTCTAGACCAGAGTGTTCATAAAGTACTGATACAGACTCTAGACCAGAGTGTTCATAAAGTACTGATACAGACTCTAGACCAGAGTGTTCATAAAGTACTGATACAGACTCTAGACCAGTGTTCATAAAGTACTGATACAGACTCTAGACCAGTGTTCATAAAGTACTGATACAGACTCTAGACCAGTGTTCATAAAGTACTGATACAGACTCTAGACCAGTGTTCTAAAGACCAGACTCTAGACCAGTGTTCATAAAGTGCTGATACAGACTCTAGACCAGTGTTCATAAAGTACTGATACAGACTCTAGACCAGTGTTCATAAAGTACTGATACAGACTCTAGACCAGTGTTCATAAAGTACTGATACAGACTCTAGACCAGAGTGTTCATAAAGTACTGATACAGACTCTAGACCAGATTGTTCATAAAGTACTGATACAGACTCTAGACCAGTGTTCATAAAGTACTGATACAGACTCTAGACCAGAGTGTTCATAAAGTACTGATACAGACTCTAGACCAGTGTTCATAAAGTACTGATACAGACTCTAGACCAGTGTTCATAAAGTACTGATACAGACTCTAGACCAGTGTTCATAAAGTTCTGATACAGACTCTAGACCAGAGTGTTCATAAAGTGCTGATACAGACTCTAGACCAGTGTTCATAAAGTTCTGATACAGACTCTAGACCAGAGTGTTCATAAAGTGCTGATACAGACTCTAGACCAGTGTTCATAAAGTACTGATACAGACTCTAGACCAGTGTTCATAAAGTACTGATACAGACTCTAGACCAGAGTGTTCATAAAGTACTGATACAGACTCTAGACCAGTGTTCATAAAGTGCTGATACAGACTCTAGACCAGTGTTCATAAAGTACTGATACAGACTCTAGACCAGTGTTCATAAAGTTCTGATACAGACTCTAGACCAGAGTGTTCATAAAGTGCTGATACAGACTCTAGATCAGTGTTCATAAAGTACTGATACAGACTCTAGACCAGTGTTCATAAAGTTCTGAAACAGACTCTAGACCAGAGTGTTCATAAAGTGCTGATACAGACTCTAGACCAGTGTTCATAAAGTACTGATACAGACTCTAGACCAGTGTTCATAAAGTACTGATACAGACTCTAGACCAGAGTGTTCATAAAGTACTGATACAGACTCTAGACCAGTGTTCATTAAGTACTGATACAGACTCTAGACCAGTGTTCATAAAGTACTGATACAGACTCTAGACCAGTGTTCATAAAGTACTGATACAGACTCTAGACCAGTGTTCATAAAGTACTGATACAGACTCTAGACCAGTGTTCATAAAGTGCTGATACAGACTCTAGACCAGAGTGTTCATAAAGTACTGATACAGACTCTAGTCCAGTGTTCATACAGTGCTGATACAGACTCTAGACCAGAGTGTTCATATAGTACTGATACAGACTCTAGACCAGTGTTCATAAAGTACTGATGAAGACTCTAGACAAGACTGTTCATAAAGTACTGATACAGACTCTAGACCAGTGTTCATTAAGTACTGATACAGACTCTAGACCAGTGTTCATAAAGTACTGATACAGACTCTAGACCAGTGTTCATAAAGTACTGATACAGACTCTAGACCAGTGTTCATAAAGTACTGATACAGACTCTAGACCAGAGTGTTCATAAAGTACTGATACAGACTCTAGACCAGTGTTCATAAAGTACTGATACAGACTCTAGACCAGAGTGTTCATAAAGTACTGATACAGACTCTAGACCAGAGTGTTCATAAAATACTGATACAGACTCTAGACCAGTGTTCATAAAGTACTGATACAGACTCTAGACCAGAGTGTTCATAAAGTACTGATACAGACTCTAGACCAGAGTGTTCATAAAGTACTGATACAGACTCTAGACCAGTGTTCATAAAGTACTGATACAGACTCTAGACCAGTGTTCTAAAGTACTGATACAGACTCTAGACCAGTGTTCATAAAGTACTGATACAGACTCTAGACCAGTGTTCATAAAGTACTGATACAGACTCTAGACCAGTGTTCATAAAGTTCTGATACAGACTCTAGACCAGAGTGTTCATAAAGTGCTGATACAGACTCTAGACCAGTGTTCATAAAGTTCTGATACAGACTCTAGACCAGAGTGTTCATAAAGTGCTGATACAGACTCTAGACCAGTGTTCATAAAGTACTGATACAGACTCTAGACCAGTGTTCATAAAGTACTGATACAGACTCTAGACCAGAGTGTTCATAAAGTACTGATACAGACTCTAGACCAGTGTTCATAAAGTACTGATACAGACTCTAGACCAGTGTTCATAAAGTACTGATACAGACTCTAGACCAGTGTTCATAAAGTACTGATACAGACTCTAGACCAGTGTTCATAAAGTACTGATACAGACTCTAGACCAGTGTTCATAAAGTGCTGATACAGACTCTAGACCAGTGTTCATATAGTACTGATACAGACTCTAGTCCAGTGTTCATACAGTGCTGATACAGACTCTAGACCAGAGTGTTCATATAGTACTGATACAGACTCTAGACCAGTGTTCATAAAGTACTGATGCAGACTCTAGACCAGAGTGTTCATAAAGTACTGATGCAGACTCTAGACCAGTGTTCATAAAGTACTGATACAGACTCTAGACCAGTGTTCATAAAGTACTGATACAGACTCTAGACCAGTGTTCATAAAGTTCTGATACAGACTCTAGACCAGAGTGTTCATAAAGTGCTGATACAGACTCTAGACCAGTGTTCATAAAGTTCTGATACAGACTCTAGACCAGAGTGTTCATAAAGTGCTGATACAGACTCTAGACCAGTGTTCATAAAGTACTGATACAGACTCTAGACCAGTGTTCATAAAGTTCTGATACAGACTCTAGACCAGAGTGTTCATAAAGTGCTGATACAGACTCTAGATCAGTGTTCATAAAGTACTGATACAGACTCTAGACCAGTGTTCATAAAGTTCTGAAACAGACTCTAGACCAGAGTGTTCATAAAGTGCTGATACAGACTCTAGACCAGTGTTCATAAAGTACTGATACAGACTCTAGACCAGTGTTCATAAAGTAAAGTACTGATACAGACTCTAGACCAGAGTGTTCATAAAGTACTGATACAGACTCTAGACCAGTGTTCAGTACTGATACAGACTCTAGACCAGTGTTCATAAAGTACTGATACAGACTCTAGACCAGTGTTCATAAAGTACTGATACAGAATCTAGACCAGTGTTCATAAAGTACTGATACAGACTCTAGACCAGTGTTCATAAAGTACTGATACAGACTCTAGACCAGAGTGTTCATAAAGTACTGATACAGACTCTAGTCCAGTGTTCATACAGTGCTGATACAGACTCTAGACCAGATTGTTCATATAGTACTGATACAGACTCTAGACCAGTGTTCATAAAGTACTGATGAAGACTCTAGACAAGACTGTTCATAAAGTACTGATACAGACTCTAGACCAGTGTTCATTAAGTACTGATACAGACTCTAGACCAGTGTTCATAAAGTACTGATACAGACTCTAGACCAGTGTTCATAAAGTACTGATACAGACTCTAGACCAGTGTTCATAAAGTACTGATACAGACTCTAGACCAGAGTGTTCATAAAGTACTGATACAGACTCTAGACCAGTGTTCATAAAGTACTGATACAGACTCTAGGCCAGAGTGTTCATAAAGTACTGATACAGACTCTAGACCAGAGTGTTCATAAAGTACTGATACAGACTCTAGACCAGTGTTCATAAAGTACTGATACAGACTCTAGACCAGAGTGTTCATAAAGTACTGATACAGACTCTAGACCAGTGTTCATAAAGTACTGATACAGACTCTAGACCAGTGTTCATAAAGTACTGATACAGACTCTAGACCAGTGTTCATAAAGTTCTGATACAGACTCTAGACCAGAGTGTTCATAAAGTGCTGATACAGACGCTAGACCAGTGTTCATAAAGTTCTGATACAGACTCTAGACCAGAGTGTTCATAAAGTGCTGATACAGACTCTAGACCAGTGTTCATAAAGTACTGATACAGACTCTAGACCAGTGTTCATAAAGTACTGATACAGACTCTAGACCAGAGTGTTCATAAAGTACTGATACAGACTCTAGACCAGTGTTCATTAAGTACTGATACAGACTCTAGACCAGTGTTCATAAAGTACTGATACAGACTCTAGACCAGTGTTCATAAAGTACTGATACAGACTCTAGACCAGTGTTCATAAAGTACTGATACAGACTCTAGACCAGTGTTCATAAAGTGCTGATACAGACTCTAGACCAGTGTTCATATAGTACTGATACAGACTCTAGTCCAGTGTTCATACAGTGCTGATACAGACTCTAGACCAGAGTGTTCATATAGTACTGATACAGACTCTAGACCAGTGTTCATAAAGTACTGATGAAGACTCTAGACAAGACTGTTCATAAAGTACTGATGCAGACTCTAGACCAGTGTTCATAAAGTACTGATACAGACTCTAGACCAGAGTGTTCATAAAGTACTGATACAGACTCTAGACCAGAGTGTTCATAAAGTACTGATACAGACTCTAGACCAGTGTTCATAAAGTACTGATACAGACTCTAGACCAGTGTTCATAAAGTACTGATACAGACTCTAGACCAGATTGTTCATAAAGTACTGATACAGACTCTAGACCAGTGTTCATAAAGTACTGATACAGACTCTAGACCAGAGTGTTCATAAAGTACTGATACAGACTCTAGACCAGTGTTCATAAAGTACTGATACAGACTCTAGACCAGTGTTCATAAAGTACTGATACAGACTCTAGACCAGTGTTCATAAAGTTCTGATACAGACTCTAGACCAGAGTGTTCATAAAGTGCTGATACAGACTCTAGACCAGTGTTCATAAAGTTCTGATACAGACTCTAGACCAGAGTGTTCATAAAGTGCTGATACAGACTCTAGACCAGTGTTCATAAAGTACTGATACAGACTCTAGACCAGTGTTCATAAAGTACTGATACAGACTCTAGACCAGAGTGTTCATAAAGTACTGATACAGACTCTAGACCAGTGTTCATAAATAAAGTAGACCTGATACAGACTCTAGACCAGTGTTCATAAAGTACTGATACAGACTCTAGACCAGTGTTCATAAAGTTCTGATACAGACTCTAGACCAGAGTGTTCATAAAGTGCTGATACAGACTCTAGATCAGTGTTCATAAAGTACTGATACAGACTCTAGACCAGTGTTCATAAAGTACTGATACAGACTCTAGACCAGTGTTCATAAAGTGCTGATACAGACTCTAGACCAGTGTTCATATAGTACTGATACAGACTCTAGACCAGTGTTCATACAGTGCTGATACAGACTCTAGACCAGAGTGTTCATATAGTACTGATACAGACTCTAGACCAGTGTTCATAAAGTACTGATGAAGACTCTAGACAAGACTGTTCATAAAGTACTGATGCAGACTCTAGACCAGTGTTCATAAAGTACTGATACAGACTCTAGACCAGAGTGTTCATAAAGTACTGATACAGACTCTAGACCAGTGTTCATAAAGTTCTGATACAGACTCTAGACCAGAGTGTTCATAAAGTGCTGATACAGACTCTAGACCAGTGTTCATAAAGTTCTGATACAGACTCTAGACCAGAGTGTTCATAAAGTGCTGATACAGACTCTAGACCAGTGTTCATAAAGTACTGATACAGACTCTAGACCAGTGTTCATAAAGTACTGATACAGACTCTAGACCAGAGTGTTCATAAAGTACTGATACAGACTCTAGACCAGTGTTCATAAGGTGCTGATACAGACTCTAGACCAGTGTTCATAAAGTACTGATACAGACTCTAGACCAGTGTTCATAAGTACTGATACAGACTCTAGACCAGAGTGTTCATAAAGTGCTGATACAGACTCTAGATCAGTGTTCATAAAGTACTGATACAGACTCTAGACCAGTGTTCATAAAGTACTGAAACAGACTCTAGACCAGAGTGTTCATAAAGTGCTGATACAGACTCTAGACCAGTGTTCATAAAGTACTGATACAGACTCTAGACCAGTGTTCATAAAGTACTGATACAGACTCTAGACCAGAGTGTTCATAAAGTACTGATACAGACTCTAGACCAGTGTTCATAAAGTACTGATACAGACTCTAGACCAGTGTTCATAAAGTACTGATACAGACTCTAGACCAGTGTTCATAAAGTACTGATACAGACTCTAGACCAGAGTGTTCATAAAAAGTACTGATACAGACTCTAGACCAGTGTTCATAAAGTACTGATACAGACTCTAGACCAGTGTTCATAAAGTACTGATACAGACTCTAGACCAGTGTTCATAAAGTACTGATACAGACTCTAGACCAGTGTTCATAAAGTACTGATACAGACTCTAGACCAGTGTTCATAAAGTACTGATACAGACTCTAGACCAGTGTTCATAAAGTACTGATACAGACTCTAGACCAGAGTGTTCATAAAGTACTGATACAGACTCTAGACCAGTGTTCATAAAGTACTGATACAGACTCTAGACCAGTGTTCATAAAGTACTGATACAGACTCTAGACCAGAGTGTTCATAAAGTACTGATACAGACTCTAGACCAGTGTTCATAAAGTACTGATACAGACTCTAGGCCAGAGTGTTCATAAAGTACTGATACAGACTCTAGACCAGAGTGTTCATAAAGTACTGATACAGACTCTAGACCAGTGTTCATAAAGTACTGATACAGACTCTAGACCAGAGTGTTCATAAAGTACTGATACAGACTCTAGACCAGTGTTCATAAAGTGCTGATACAGACTCTAGACCAGTGTTCATAAAGTACTGATACAGACTCTAGACCAGTGTTCATAAAGTACTGATACAGACTCTAGACCAGAGTGTTCATAAAGTGCTGATACAGACTCTAGACCAGTGTTCATAAAGTACTGATACAGACTCTAGACCAGAGTGTTCATAAAGTGCTGATACAGACTCTAGACCAGTGTTCATAAAGTACTGATACAGACTCTAGACCAGTGTTCATAAAGTACTGATACAGACTCTAGACCAGAGTGTTCATAAAGTACTGATACAGACTCTAGACCAGTGTTCATAAAGTACTGATACAGACTCTAGACCAGTGTTCATAAAGTACTGATACAGACTCTAGACCAGTGTTCATAAAGTACTGATACAGACTCTAGACCAGTGTTCATAAAGTACTGATACAGACTCTAGACCAGTGTTCATAAACAGTGCTGATACAGACTCTAGACCAGTGTTCATATAGTACTGATACAGACTCTAGACCAGTGTTCATAAAGTGCTGATACAGACTCTAGACCAGAGTGTTCATATAGTACTGATACAGACTCTAGACCAGTGTTCATAAAGTACTGATACAGACTCTAGACCAGAGTGTTCATAAAGTACTGATACAGACTCTAGACCAGTGTTCATAAAGTACTGATACAGACTCTAGACCAGAGTGTTCATAAAGTACTGATACAGACTCTAGACCAGAGTGTCCATAACGTACTGATACAGACTCTAGACCAGTGTTCATAAAGTACTGATACAGACTCTAGACCAGTGTTCATAAAGTACTGATACAGACTCTAGACCAGTGTTCATAAAGTACTGATACAGACTCTAGACCAGTGTTCATAAAGTACTGATACAGACTCTAGACCAGTGTTCATAAAGTACTGATACAGACTCTAGACCAGTGTTCATAAAGTACTGATACAGACTCTAGACCAGTGTTCATAAAGTACTGATACAGACTCTAGACCAGAGTGTTCATAAAGTACTGATACAGACTCTAGACCAGAGTGTTCATAAAGTACTGATACAGACTCTAGACCAGTGTTCATAAAGTACTGATACAGACTCTAGACCAGTGTTCATAAAGTACTGATACAGACTCTAGACCAGTGTTCATAAAGTACTGATACAGACTCTAGACCAGTGTTCATAAAGTACTGATACAGACTCTAGACCAGTGTTCATAAAGTACTGATACAGACTCTAGACCAGTGTTCATAAAGTGCTGATACAGACTCTAGACCAGTGTTCAAAAGTACTGATACAGACTCTAGACCAGTGTTCATAAAGTGCTGATACAGACTCTAGACCAGAGTGTTCATAAAGTGCTGATACAGACTCTAGACCAGTGTTCATAAAGTACTGATACAGACTCTAGACCAGTGTTCATAAAGTACTGATACAGACTCTAGACCAGAGTGTTCATAAAGTACTGATACAGACTCTAGACCAGTGTTCATAAAGTACTGATACAGACTCTAGACCAGTGTTCATAAAGTACTGATACAGACTCTAGACCAGTGTTCATAAAGTACTGATACAGACTCTAGACCAGTGTTCATAAAGTACTGATACAGACTCTAGACCAGTGTTCATAAAGTACTGATACAGACTCTAGACCAGAGTGTTCATAAAGTACTGATACAGACTCTAGACCAGAGTGTTCATAAAGTACTGATACAGACTCTAGACCAGTGTTCATAAAGTACTGATACAGACTCTAGACCAGTGTTCATAAAGTACTGATACAGACTCTAGACCAGAGTGTTCATAAAGTACTGATACAGACTCTAGACCAGAGTGTTCATAAAGTACTGATACAGACTCTAGTCCAGTGTTCATCAAGTACTGATACAGACTCTAGACCAGTGTTCATTAAGTACTGATACAGACTCTAGACCAGAGTGTTCATAAAGTACTGATACAGACTCTAGACCAGAGTGTTCATAAAGTACTGATACAGACTCTAGACCAGTGTTCATAAAGTACTGATACAGACTCTAGACCAGTGTTCATAAAGTACTGATACAGACTCTAGACCAGTGTTCATAAAGTACTGATACAGACTCTAGACCAGTGTTCATAAAGTACTGATACAGACTCTAGACCAGAGTGTTCATAAAGTACTGATACAGACTCTAGTCCAGTGTTCATCAAGTACTGATACAGACTCTAGACCAGTGTTCATTAAGTACTGATACAGACTCTAGACCAGAGTGTTCATAAAGTACCGATACAGACTCTAGACCAGAGTGTTCATAAAGTACTGATACAGACTCTAGACCAGTGTTCATAGACCAGTGTACTGATACAGACTCTAGACCAGTGTTCATAAAGTACTGATACAGACTCTAGACCA
This sequence comes from Oncorhynchus nerka, assembly GCF_034236695.1. Classification (NCBI taxonomy): domain Eukaryota; kingdom Metazoa; phylum Chordata; class Actinopteri; order Salmoniformes; family Salmonidae; genus Oncorhynchus; species Oncorhynchus nerka. The sequence continues at coordinate 49,035,637 of NC_088414.1, forward strand.
GTGTTCATAAAGTACTGATACAGACTCTAGACCAGTGTTCATAAAGTACTGATACAGACTCTAGACCAGAGTGTTCATAAAGTACTGATACAGACTCTAGAACACAGTACTCAAAACATAATGATACAGACACTACAATATAAACACATTACTCATAGTATTGTCTGTATCAGTACTGTATCAGTACAGTCTGTATCAGTACTTTATAGTAAACACATTACTCTGACCAGTATTGTCTGTATCAGTACTGTATCAGTACAGTCTGTATCAGTACTTTATGAGTATGGTGTTCTGCAGTCTGTATCAGTACTTTATGAGTATGGTGTTCTGCAGTCTGTATCAGTACTTTATCTATGTTGTGTAATAGTCTATCAATAACTTCTGAGTACTTTGTTCTAGACTTTGTATGATACAGACTCTAAAACACAGTACTCATAAAGAACTGATATAGACTCTAGAATAGATACACAGTACTCATAAAGTACAGAAGGACTCTAGAACACAGTACT
>NC_088414.1:49038645-49076145 GCF_034236695.1 Oncorhynchus nerka
TGTCTTTACCTTAGAAGGAGATAGCAGGGGTGTTACAGTACAACCTCTATATCCCTCCTATTTAACTCTGGACCTCAAAGCCAGTTCCACTGTTTGTTTTTTCATTCCTCTGCTCTAATCAGGGCCTGATTTAGACCTGGGACACCAGGTGGGTGATTCCCTCTAATCAGGGACTGATTTAGACCTGGGACACCAGGTGGGTGATTCCCCTCTAATCAGGGACTGATTTAGACCTGGGACACCAGGTGGGTGATTCCCCTCTAATCAGGGACTGATTTAGACCTGGGACACCAGGTGGGCTGATTCCTGGGACACCAGGTGGGTGATTCCCCTCTAATCAGGGACTGATTTAGACCTGGGACACCAGGTGGGTGATTCCCCTCTAATCAGGGACTGATTTAGACCTGGGACACCAGGTGGGTGATTCCCCTCTAATCAGGGACTGATTTAGACCTGGGACACCAGGTGGGCGATTCCCCTCTAATCAGGGGGCCTCAGGGCCTGATTTAGACCTGGGACACCAGGTGATTTGATTTAGACCTGGGACACCAGGTGGGCGATTCCCCTCTAATCAGGGACTGATTTAGACCTGGGACACCAGGTGAGTGATTCCCCTCTAATCAGGGACTGATTTAGACCTGGGACACCAGGTGGGTGATTCCCCTCCAATCAGGGACTGATATAGACCTGGGACAACAGGTGGGTGATTCCCCTCTAATCAGGGACCGATTTAGACCTGGGACACCAGGTGGGTGATTCTCCTCTAATCAGGGACCGATTTAGACCTGGGACACCAGGTGGGTGATTCCCCTCTAATCAGGGACTGATATAGACCTGGGACAACAGGTGGGTGATTCCCCCTCTAATGAGACAACAGGTGGGTGATTCCCCTCTAATCAGACTGATTTAGACCTGGGACACCAGGTGGGGACTGATTTAGACCTGGGACACCAGGTGGGCGATTCCCCTCTAATCAGGGACTGATTTAGACCTGGGACACCAGGTGGGTGATTCTCCTCTAATCAGGGACTGATTTAGACCTGGGACACCAGATGAGTGATTCCCCTCTAATCAGGGACTGATTTAGACCTGGGAGACCAGGTGGGTGATTCCCCTCCAATCAGGGACTGATATAGACCTGGGACAACAGGTGGGTGATTCCCCTCTAATCAGGGACCGATTTAGACCTGGGACACCAGGTGGGTGATTCTCCTCTAATCAGGGACTGATTTAGACCTGGGACACCAGGTGGGTGATTCCCCTCTAATCAGGGACTGATTTAGACCTGGGACACCAGGTGGGTGATTCCCCTCTAATCGGGGACTGATTTAGACCTGGGACACCAGGTGGGTGATAGCTCCAAAAGAGGTTAGTAGCTATGACTGCATGACAGAGCTTTATTCAGAGACATCCAGTGTCTAGCCACACTGCAAACGTACCAGGTTCCCGCTGTGACGTAATTGTACTGACTGTCCACCTCAACATACCCGATACTCTCCTGGGGCCTCATTTATAAATTGTGCGTACGTACAGAATATCTCATTTATAAATTGATAATAACACAGTATATAGCCCAGATAGCCTAGTAAATAGCCCAGATAGCCTAGTATATAGCCCAGATAGCCTAGTATATAGCCCAGATAGCCTAGTAAATAGCCCAGATAGCCTAGTATATAGCCCAGATAGCCTAGTAAATAGCCCATATAGCCTAGTAAATAGCCCAGATGGTCTAGTATATACCCCAGATGGTTTAGTATATACCCCAGATAGCCTAGTAAATAGCCCAGATAGCCTAGTAAATAGCCCATATAGCCTAGTAAATAGCCCAGATGGTTTAGTAAATAGCCCAGATGGCCTAGTATATAGCCCAGATAGCCTAGTAAATAGCCCAGATGGCCTAGTAAATAGCCCAGATAGCCTAGTAAATAGCCCAGATAGCCTAGTAAATAGCCCAGATAGCCTAGTAAATAGCCCAGATGGTCTAGTAAATACCCCAGATGGCCTAGTAAATAGCCCAGATGGCCTAGTAAATAGCCCAGATAGCCTAGTAAATAGCCCAGATAGCCTAATAAATAGCCCAGATAGCCTAGTAAATAGCCCAGATAGCCTAGTAAATAGCCCAGATGGTTTAGTAAATAGCCCATATAGCCTAGTAAATAGCCCAGATGGTTTAGTAAATAGCCCAGATAGCCTAGTAAATAGCCCAGATGGTCTAGTATATAGCCCAGATAGCCTAGTAAATAGCCCAGATAGCCCAGTAAATAGCCCAGATGGTTTAGTATATAGCCCAGATAGCCTAGTAATTAGCCCAGATGGTCTAATAAATAGCCCAGATAGCCTAGTAATTAGCCCAGATGGTCTAATAAATAGCCCAGATAGCCTAGTAAATAGCCCAGATAGCCCAGTAAATAGCCCAGATAGCCTAGTAAATAGCCCAGATAGCCCAGTAAATAGCCCAGATAGCCCTAGTAAATAGCCCAGATAGCCCAGTAAATAGCCCAGATAGCCAGTAAATAGCCCAGATAGCCTACAACAAAATGTGAAATACATCCCATAGAACGAGCAGTTAATGGCCTACAGACAAATTTAACAGGTGAACATCAAGACAGTTGGACTTTCACTTTGAACTATGTTTGCTACTACTCTATGTAGCCTACTGCCATTGTTTTCAGTAGCCTAGACAATGGGTATTTCTCAAAATGCATACTACCGTGCTTAGTAAAAAAAAAAAAAAAAAAATGGACTCTAGACCAGATTGTTTATTTGAGTCCAAATCAAAGTATGTGAAACGGAGCACGTCTGTGCATATTTGGAAGAATACATCGATGCAACTTCAACAAAAAGTATGGAAAGAAATATGATGCAACCACGTAGATATGCCGCAAAATGTATTGAAATCAACGGCGGCCATTATTTGAGCTGAAGCGAGAGAAAATACAGTTCGACTTCGGGATGAAATGTTGCCCATTTACATTTTAAATGTTGCTTGACTACAATATTTTATCTTGATACGTTAAGAAATACATTTTGGCATGTTTACCTGCCTACATACCGTAGATAGCAAGCCCATAATAAGTCAATAGGGTTAACTGCCTAGCTACTGGTACTGTTAGCTAGCTACCCACAAAGAATATATCCCGCATAATATTAGTTTTAGGTCACATATAGCTAGCTGATAGTTATGAAGTAAAACAGTTGCTTTGTGTATATGTTGTTTCCTCGCTATTGCAGTTGGCTGGAAGGCGGTTCAGTGAATGTAAGTACTGTAAGTACATAGTAAGTCAATTGGGTTAAATTGCTAGTTAGCTAGCCACAAAGAATTGGTAGCTATCTCCCCCCAAAGATTTTTTTTTTACAGCTACCTTGCTTAACATTAGTTTTAGGTCATTTTTGCCTGTTTAACTAGCTGTCTAAATAGATTATTACAATCGACATATCTAGCTAATAATTATGAAGTAAAAAATGTTTATTTTGCCTATACAGTGGGGCAAAAAAGTATTTAATCAGACACCAATTGTGCAAGTTCTCCCACTTAAAAAGATGGGAGAGGCCTGTAATGTTCATCATAGGTTCACTTCAACTATGACAGACAAAATGAGAAGAAAACAAATCCAGAAGATCACATTGTAGGATTTATAATGAATTTATTTGCAAATTATGGTGGAAAATAAGTATTTGGTCACCTACAAACAAGCAAGATTTCTGGCTCTCACAGACCTGTAACTTCTTCTTTAAGAGGCTCCTCTGACCTCCACTCGTTACCTGTATTAATGGCACCAGTTTGAACTTGTTATCAGTATAAAAGACACCTGTCCACAACCGCAAACAGTCACACTCCAAACTCCACTATGGCCAAGACCAAAGAGCTATCAAAGGACACCAGAAACAAAATGGTAGACGTGCACCAGGCTGGGAAGACTGAATCTGCAATAGGTAAGCAGCTTGGTTTGAAGAAATCAACTGTGGGAGCAATTATTAGGAAATGGAAGACATACAAGACCACTGATAATCTCCCTCGATCTGGGGCTCCACGCAAGATCTCACCCCGTGGGGTCAAAATGATCACAAGAACTGTGAGCAAAAATCCCAGAACCGTGCGGAGCAAGAGAGTGTGGAGCATGGTAGTGCGGAGCATGAGAGTGCGGAGCATGAGAGTGCAAGAGAGTGCGGAGCATGAGAGTGTGGAGCATGGTAGTGCGGAGCATGAGAGTGCGGAGCATGAGAGTGCGGAGCAAGAGAGTGCGGAGCATGAGAGTGTGGAGCATGGTAGTGCGGAGCATGAGAGTGTGGAGCATGGTAGTGCGGAGCATGAGAGTGTGGAGCAAGAGAGTGTGGAGCATGGTAGTGAGCATATTGAGAAACATCCAATGTTTCAGAATTTAGATTGGGGATTAAAGACAATACAAAACATTATTGATTTATAACGTTCTGTAGACAGGTCCACAACAATTGACCATTGTTTTCTCTTTCAGAAACTGTCACAGTCTTTTGCCAAATACTGCATAAATACTGCAAAACATTTTAACATTCTGCCAACACAGTAAATAGACCAGTATTTGACAGTGTGGGTAGGCTACGGTATTGCTGTGTGAAATGGAGTGTGACATCATTGCCTATTTAATCTCAGAGCCTAAACCAAGGCAGGATAGGAGCGGGACATCATTGCCTATTTAATCTCAAAGCCTATACCAAGACAGGACATAGAAACCCAATAATCTATTGATAAAATAAATATTTAACAACAATCGGTCGTCTGCATAGAAGTGTCGGTTGTAGCCTACAGTTAAATGGTTTCAAATGTACAACCAATCTTACAGAATGCATGGACAGGCACTCGTTATTGACAGCATGAATGTTTAGTTGGGGGGAAAAAGTATTCTGTATTCTGCCCACACATCTAAACATTCTGCCCACACATCTAAACATTCTGCCCAGACATCTAAACATTCTGCCCAGACATCTAAACACATCTAAACATTCTGCCCAGACATCTAAACATTCTGCCCTAAAGACATCTAAACATTCTGCCCAGACATCTAAACATTCTGCCCACACATCTAAACATTCTGCCCAGACATCTAAACATTCTGCCCACACATCTAAACATTCTGCCCAGACATCTAAACATTCTGCCCAGACATCTAAACATTCTGCCCACACATCTAAACATTCTGCCCAGACATCTAAACATTCTGCCCACACATCTAAACATTCTGCCCACACATCTAAACATTCTGCCCAGACATCTAAACATTCTGCCCACACATCTAAACATTCTGCCCAGACATCTAAACATTCTGCCCAGACATCTAAACATTCTGCCCACACATCTAAACATTCTGCCCAGACATCTAAACATTCTGCCCAGACATCTAAACATTCTGCCCAGACATCTAAACATTCTGCCCACACATCTAAACATTCTGCCCACACATCTAAACATTCTGCCCAGACATCTAAACATTCTGCCCACACATCTAAACATTCTGCCCACACATCCCTCTACAAAAATATGATAAAATATGCCATTGCTCTTTCTTTTACAAACTGTTGTGGTGGCCTAATTCCAATAGGAAGGGATTAATACCCCTGTCCTATAGGGTAAGAGATGAATAGCCCTGTCCTATAGGGTAAGAGATGAATACCCCTGTCCTATAGGGTAAGAGATGAATACCCCTGTCCTATAGGGTAAGAGATGAATACCCCTGTCCTATAGGGTAAGAGATGAATACCCCTGTCCTATAGGGTAAGAGATGAATACCCCTGTCCTATAGGGTAAGAGATGAATACCCCTGTCCTATAGGGTAAGAGATGAATACCCCTGTCCTATAGGGTAAGAGATGAATACCCCTGTCCTATAGGGTAAGAGATGAATACCCCTGTCCTATAGGGTAAGAGATGAATACCCCTGTCCTATAGGGTAAGAGATGAATACCCCTGTCCTATAGGGTAAGAGATGAATACCCCTGTCCTACACTCTATAGTAAGTCAAACATACCCTATTCTGATTCGTAACGATAGTTAGGGTACCGTGTGGCTCAGTTAGTTGCTCATGTTGGTTGCAACACAAGGGTTGTGAGTTTGAATCCCACAGGGTGCCAGAACAAAAAATTAAGAACATTTATGCACTCGCTACTGTAAATCACTCTGGATAAGAACGTCTGATTAAATCACTAAAATGTAAATCACTCTGGATAAGAACGTCTGATTCATCGCTAAAATGTAAGTCATTCTGGATAAGAACGTCTGATTAAATCTCTAAAATGTAAGTCATTCTGGATAAGAACGTCTGATTAAATCACTCTGGATAAGAACGTCTGATTAAATCACTAAAATGTAAATCACTCTGGATAAGAACGTCTGATTCATCGCTAAAATGTAAGTCATTCTGGATAAGAACGTCTGATTAAATCTCTAAAATGTAAATCACTCTGGATAAGAACGTCTGATTAAATCTCTAAAATGTAAATCACTCTGGATAAGAACGTCTGATTAAATCATTCTGGATAAGAACGTCTGATTAAATCACTCTGGATAAGAACGTCTGATTAAATCACTAAAATGTAAATCACTCTGGATAAGAACGTCTGATTCATCGCTACAATGTAAGTCATTCTGGATAAGAACGTCTGATTAAATCACTACAATGTAAATCATTCTGGATAAGAACGTGTGATTAAATCACTAAAATGTAAATCATTCTGGATAAGAACGTCTGATTAAATCACTCTGGATAAGAACGTCTGATTAAATCACTAAAATGTAAATCACTCTGGATAAGAACGTCTGATTAAATCACTAAAATGTAAATCACTCTGGATAAGAACGTCTGATTAAATCACTAAAATGTAAATCACTCTGGATAAGAACGTCTGATTAAATCACTAAAATGTAAGTCATTCTGGATAAGAACGTCTGTTTAAATCATTCTGGATAAGAACGTCTGATTAAATCATTCTGGATAAGAACGTCTGATTAAATCATTCTGGATAAGAACGTCTGATTAAATCATTCTGGATAAGAACTTCTGATTAAATCACTAAAATGTAAGTCACTCTGGATAAGAACGTCTGATTAGTGTAATGTAGGTCTACCGGTTGACTGTCATTTTTACCGCTGCGTTTTGGACATGTTTTTACATAGTGTTTTATTGCTGTCCATGGTCCGGAAATGAAATGAATTTAATTGTGACTGAGCCACAACTATATCATTAATGATTCATTAGCTTATTTAACAGCTGGATACTGACACTCCGATAGACCAATATAGCTCAAATTCATTCAAAAGCTAAAAAAAAAAAAAATACAGAATGCGTGTACACATGTGCAAGATGCTCCAAACAGGAATCTTGTGCTGAAAATACAATTTTTCATTTATGATCAAATATATTGATAATAAATAATTGAATTATCTGATATCTATGATAGCATTTCCTAAAAATAAAAAAAAAGCGTTTGTATCACAGAGTAAATGTTGATTACTTTACCTCCTCTGCTTCCTCTTCATGCTCAATATTCCCTGTCATTGAGAGGACAGAAATTCCATCAACCAGCTGTATCGGTAGAGTATAGGCAGACTGCTCCTCCTTAATGACAGACCAGCTAACAGAACGGAACACGTTCATCACCGGGACAAAGTCATCGTCACGATTTCACTAATATCATTCAAATCTATAAATCACAGTCAAGTTTATAAGGCTCATCGCGTCGTTTTTAACCCGACTAAGAAGTAGAATCATGTTGGAAAAAATGATGTTAATTAAAAGTACCATTTATATTCCCAAAACAAACATCGAAAGTGTGATACTGTTGCTGTTTCCTGTTGTCATGCCTTTTTGATTTATAGCCCAAATGTCAGACTTTATACACATCCGGTTTTTAAATGTCCAAATTCATAATCAATATGCTGAAATTAGTTGGTATATGTTGAAGATCAATACATTAAAAGCTACTCCCAACACACATTCCACACTTGTGTTCAGATTACTATATTTTGCTAAATGAGTAGTTCATAAAGTGAAGACGCAGTAATATTTATTACCAAGCGGACACTGAAGACTGGAATGGTTTAGTTGAACTGTTATCAATAGCGCGACTAGATGAATCCGTCACATTAAGATGTGGATGTTTAATGGAACTGGGACAATTCTCTGGCGATACATGCGCCTTATAAAAAAACAATCTCAAAGAACTTGGCTATACTACATATATCTATCGATAGAGGAGAACATATAGTTTGGCCAACGACCACGTTTACATCCACAGTTTTTATGCGAGTAAAGTCATACCTTATATATATATATATTTTTTTAAGCAGGAAAGTGATGGAAACAGGATGTTTCGGTACAATTGTATAAATGTCAACAGATCATTTGTTATTTTGACATATTTTTTAGTGTCTGTTAAATGTATAATACGAGACAAGTCAATGGAAACGTCTTTATACGCAAATGTTGATCTAATAACCATCATAACGGAGTGAACTGGGAGTCGCATGATGACAGGACTCGGGAAAGCGTGCAGTTTATTAGGGTACACTAATGATGAACTTCACAGGGTGCTGAAAGTGCACGGTGATGAGCTTGATGCTCCTTTCCAAGAAACATCGAGGGTCTTATTCTGGTAACATCTGATCGTGCAGACTAGTCTTCCCACACAGCCTACCTGCACTGTATCTGCGAGCTGTTGACTAGAGCGCAGGCGCCAAGACCAAAAATAGGCACATTTGCTATTTAACGCAACAGCATCTGTGACAAAACTATCCGTAGATTTGAAAATGTGATGGAAACACATGTGACTCGGTGATATTTATTCGGTACATGAAAACATAAGTGAACAAAAAAATGTTTGAGGAACAATCAGAAACGGGAACAACAGCGATCTATACAAAAGCATTATTTTAAAGCATGGGAACCGGTTAATAACGTTCTTTTACATTTAAAGAGGCCTATGCCGAAGCGCTCACTATGTCAATCAGAAACATATCCATGTGTCTTCGCCAGTGTGCGCGCGTAGGCAAAGTCCCCCTCCCTCGTTTAATTAACCTACAGTAGTACTGACCTAACAAGCCTGATTCAGAAATGTTTGATTTTTAATTAGAGAAGAATGGATCAACTTTTTTTCAATGCTATTTAAGGGTAATATTGTTATCACGTTTCACATTGGATTTATTAACTACAGAAAGGTAAAACGTGTTTTTAATTCTGGTGCCGCTCTGCACACACAAGCTCTGGTCCAACTCTCGTAAATTCAGACTTCCTCCATAGAAGTAGATATAATTCTGTGGGCCTAATCCTAATTCAGATAACGCCGTTAGATGTCCAGTTCTTCAAACCAAGCCTCCTCCTCCACCCTGTCTCGCAAAATGTCACTTGCATCTAGCACCCTACACTTGATTTTTCCTCGCGCATGTAAACATCTATAGCCTAGGCTGCCGTTGGGCACCCATGCATCTAAACTAAAACAACTATACATACAGTGCCTTCGGAAAGTATTCAGACCCCTTGACTTTTCTACATTTCGTTACATTACAGACTTATTCTAAAATTGATTAAATAAAAAAATCCTCAGCAATCTATGCACAAAACCTCCATAATGACATCACAATACCTCCGTAATGACATCACAATACCTCCGTAATGACATCACAATACCTCCGTAATGACATCACAATACCCCCATAATGACATCACAATACCTCCATAATGACATCACAATACCTCCATAATGACATCACAATACCTCCATAATGACATCACAATACCTCCATAATGACATCACAATACCCCCATAATGACATCACAATACCTCCATAATGACATCCCAATAGCTCCATAATGACATCACAATACCTCCATAATGACATCACAATACCTCCATAATGACATCACAATGCCTCCATAATGACATCCCAATACCTCCATAATGACATCACAATACCTCCGTAATGACATCACAATACCTCCGTAATGACATCACAATACCTCCATAATGACATCACAATACCTCCGTAATGACATCACAAAACCTCCATAATGACATCACAATACCTCCATAATGACATCACAATACCTCCATAATGACATCCCAATACCTCCATAATGACATCACAATACCTCCATAATGACATCCCAATACCTCCATAATGACATCACAATACCTCCATAATGACATCACAATACCTCCATAATGACATCACAATACCTCCATAATGACATCCCAATAGCTCCATAATGACATCACAATACCCCCATAATGACATCACAATACCTCCATAATGACATCACAATGCCTCCATAATGACATCACAATACCTCCATAATGACATCACAATACCTCCATAATGACATCACAATACCTCCATAATGACATCACAATACCTCCATAATGACATCCCAATACCTCCATAATGACATCACAATACCCCCATAATGACATCACAATACCTCCATAATGACATCCCAATAGCTCCATAATGACATCACAATACCCCCATAATGACATCACAATACCTCCATAATGACATCACAATACCTGAAAAAGCGAAAACAGGTTTTCAGAATTTTTTGCACTTTCATAAAAAATAAAAAACGTATTTACATTAGTATTCAGACCTTTTGCTGTGAGACTTACTGAGCTCAGGTGCATCCTGTTTCCATTGATCATCCTTGAGATGTTTCTACAGCTTGACTGGAGTACACCTGTGGTAAAATCTTTATTTATATATTTTTATTTCACCTTTATTTAACCAGGTAGGCCAGTTGAGAACAAGTTCTCATTTACAACTGCGACCTGGCCAAGATAAAGCAAAGCAGTGAGACAAACAACAGCACAGAGTTACACATAAACAAACGTACAGTCAATAACACAATAGAAGAATCTACGTACAGTGTGTGCAAATGTAGAAGATTAGGGAGGTAAGGCAATAAATAGGCCATAGAGGCGAAATAATTACAATTTAGCATTAACACTGGAGTGATAGATGTGCAGACGGTGATGTGCAGGTAGAGATACTGGGGTGCAAAAGAGCAAGAGGATAAATAACAATATGGGGATGAGGTAGTTGGGTGGGCTATTTACAGATTGGCTGTGTTCATGTACAGTGATTGGTTAGCTGCTCTGACAGTTGTTGCTTAAAGTTAGTGAGGGAAATATGAGTCTCCAGCTTCAGTGATTTTTGCAATTTGTTCCCGTCATTGGCAGCAGAGAACTGGAAGGAAAGGCGGCCAAAGGAAGTACTGGCTTTGGGGATGACCAGTGAAATATACCTGCTGAAGCACGTGCTACGTGCTATAGTGTTGCTATGGTGACCAGTGAACTGAGATAAGGCGGGGCTTTACCTAGCAAAGACTTGTAGGTGACCTGGAGTCAGTGGGTTTGGCGAGGGCCAGCCAACACACAGGTCACAGTGGTGGGTAGAATATGGGGCTTTGGTGACAAAACGGATGACTCTGTGATAGACTGCATCCAGTTTGCTGAGTAGAGTGTTGGAGGCTATCTTGTAAATGACATTGCCAAAGTCAAGGATCGGTAGAATAGTCAGTTTTACGAGGTTATGTTTGGCAGCATGAGTGAAGGATGCTTTGTTGCGAAATAGGAAGCCGATTCTAGATTTAATTTTGGATTGGAGATGCTTAATGTGAGTCTGGAAGGAGAGTTTACAGTCTAACCAGACACCTAGGTATTTGTAGTTCTCCACATATTCTAAGTCAGAACCGTCCAGAGTAGTGATGCTAGGCGGGCGGGCAGGTGTGGGCAGCGATCGGTTGAAGAGCATGCATTTAGTTTTACTAGCATTTAAGAGCAGTTGGAGGCCACGGAAGGAGAGTTGTATGGCGTTGAAGCTCGTTTGTAGGTTTGTTAACACAGTGTCCAAAGAAGGGCCAGATGTATACAGAATGGTGTCAATTGATTGAACATGAAAAGCACACACATGTCTATATAAGGCTGTAACCTAACAAAATGTGGGGAAAGCTTTTCTATCCCCACTGATTGTTGAAGTAATGTCGAGTTAAATGTTAAAAACAAAAATAGATTTCAGAGGAACAGAAAGGAATGATATAAATACTTTTTGGGGGGTTCGATCCGTGTTCAGAACTTTATGTTTCAGGTCGGAACAGATCCGAGTTCAGAACTTTATGTTTCAGGTCGGAACAGTGGAACGGAACGAAGGGGGAAAAAATGGTTCTGTTCAGAAATAAACGTTTTAGTTCCGTAATTTTAGTTCCAACCCGTTTTGTGTCCACTATGACATCACTATGACATCACTACGACATCACTGTGACATCACTACGACATCACTATGACATCACCATGACATCACTACGACATCACCCAACAAGTCAGTTTGGTGGAAACACACCATCGGTGTGCAAAATTCACATATATTTTTTAAATAGAGATTTTGTAAATATTTTCCATGAATATCTGTCGCCAATTGGATGGAAACCTAGCTATTGATTAACATATCTCTGTGGGGAAATGTTTACGGAAGACAGCCAATATGAAGAAGGAAATACAACACTTTTCCTACTGGTTAACATCAGCGAATCATCCTTCCACATCGATGTCTAACTCGTGACATAGGTAGGATTTCATTTGATTGATAGTTTGACCCTCAAATCCGCGAGGCCAGAGACGTTTGTGGGAGGAGCATCCCCAAAAATGTTCTTGCCATTAAAATGACTGCAAGGGTTAATTCTGACACCAACAAGGCGTATGACAAAAACCCTGGTACCAAAACCAAAGATATCTGTTTTAAACAATTGATTTCACTATAAACGTTTATACCATCATCACCAATCTCAGGTAAAAAAGATGAATCTATTTCCTGTTATAAGATAATGTAATAATGTTACGTTGTGAAATTTAGCAACACATTCTGTCCACCATAAACTAAATTAGTGTAATAAAAATAAAAAAGAGAGAATTGTCAAAATAATGTAATATTTCGATTTAGGATGATAGTAAATTAAGCACACTCACCGATGTTTACATCTATTTCTTCCGACTTTAACCACGGAGAGAGTTTAAAAAATGTGTTTTAACCAGGTCCTCCTCTAGACCAATCAATAAGGTCTGTGTTGAACGTTTGACCTACCACTAAACAACCTACCACTAAACAACCTACCACTAAACAACCATGCCTACCATGAAACAACCATGCCTACCACTAAACAACCTACCATTAAACAACCTACCACTAAACAACCTACCATTAAACAACCATGCCTACCACGAAACAACCTACCACTAAACAACCTACCATTAAACAACCATGCCTACCACTAAACAACCTACCACTAAACAACCATGCCTACCACTAAACAACCTACCACTAAACAACCTACCACTAAACAACCTACCACTAAACAACCATGCCTACCACTAAACAACCATGCCTACCATTAAACAACCTACCACTAAACAACCATGCCTACCACTAAACAACCTACCACTAAACAACCATGCCTACCATTAAACAACCTACCACTAAACAACCTACCACTAAACAACCATGCCTACCATTAAACAACCTACCACTAAACAACCATGCCTACCACTAAACAACCTACCACTAAACAACCTACCACTAAACAACCTACCATGAAACAACCATGCCTACATATGTAAGGTAATAATCAAACCTAACCAACAACAGTTGGGCTAGACTATTACCACCAAGAGCTTGTTAGGTCTATAGCTTTGTTTTTCACCCATTGCTAGCTACATATAAGTTAAGTAGCAGACCTTACATGGGACCTACCAGCCTACTGTTTCATATAAAATAGTGTGTGCTTTTAAAATATTCAATATTTGGAGAAAATGTAAATTATATTCCCAAAGATGAATGCGGCATAAACAGGTCATCATGAATCATGATGAATCCACTTTATTTGCCATGGCAACGGCAGGAAGAAGATAAAAAAAAGGGCTCATGCTTGTTCTGTCCCTCCCTCAGCAGCCGGTGGCTCTCTGTCTTGGAGGGAATGTTCACACCACACAGCTGTGATATTACTGTCACTAACCATTTCATATCAAAACCTCTCTTTCTCTCTCACACACACACACACGCACGCACGCACGCGCACGCACGCACGCACGCACGCACACACACACACACACACACGCACGCACGCGCGCACGCACGCACGCACACATACACACACACACGCACACACACATACACGCACGCATGCACACACACACACACACGCACGCACACATAAACACACACACGCACGCACACACACGCACGCACACATAAACACACACACGCACGCACACACGCACGCACGCACACACACACACACACACACGCACGCACACATAAACACACACACACACACACACACACGCACACACACACGCACACACACACGCACGCACGCACACATACACACACGCACGCACGCACGCACACACCCACACACACACACACAAACACACACAAAACACACCTGCAAAACACACATGCACACAACCTAGAGTGTTAGTATCTTATCAACCTCGGTCGGTCTAGTTCAGTGAATTGACCACCACCAGTTGTAGCAGGTCTATATCATAGACTGGCTCTGTTTCACACTTTGCTTCGCACGCCATCTTCTGGTAAAAACTCAACATCACAATGTCAACAAGTTTATATCTAGACTCAAACTGGAGAGAGAAATTGGGACTAAGGAGTGTTCCGTTTCTTTCTTATGTGTTAGAGAGTTGATTTTAGAAAACCTGTTCCTTATTTGAAATCCTCTGGTTCTGCTACGATGTAATTTAATTATAAAACAACTATTAAAAAAAGACTGACCTTGATGAGAATGATTACAAGGCAGAGCAATGGTGCTAACACTCCTGGTAACAAGACCTGAGACCAGACCAGAGCAGAGACCAGACCAGAGACCAGAGCAGAGACCAGACCAGAGACCAGAGACCAGAGACCAGAGACCAGACCAGAGACCAGACAAGAGACCAGACCAGAGACCAGAGCAGAGACCAGAGACCAGACCAGAGACCAGACCAGAGCAGAGACCAGACCAGAGACCAGAGACCAGAGACCAGACCAGAGACCTGAGACCAGACCAGAGACCAGACCAGACCAGACCAGAGACCAGACCAGAGACCAGAGACCAGAGACCAGACCAGAGACCTGAGACCAGACCAGAGACCAGACCAGAGACCAGACCAGAGACCAGACCAGAGACCAGAGACCAGACCAGACCAGAGACCAGACCAGAGACCAGACCAGAGACCAGAGACCAGACCAGACCAGACACCAGACCAGACCAGACTAGAGATCAGACCAAAGCAGACCAGACCAGACCAGAGACCAGACCAAAGCAGACCAGACCAGACCAGAGACCAGACCAAAGCAGACCAGACCAGAGACCAGACCAGACCAGACCAGAGACCAGACCAGAGACCAGACCAGAGACCAGACCAGAGACCAGACCAGACCAGAGACCAGACCAGAGACCAGACCAGACCAGAGACCAGACCAGAGACCAGACCAGAGACCAGACCAGACCAGACCAGAGACCGGACCAAAGCAGACCAGACCAGACCAGAGACCAGACCAAAGCAGACCAGACCAGAGACCAGACCAAAGCAGACCAGACCAGAGACCAGACCAGAGACCAGACCAGACCAGAGACCAGACCAGACCAGACCAGAGACCAGACCAAAGCAGACCAGACCAGACCAGAGACCAAACCAGACCAAAGCAGACCAGACCAGAGACCAGACC
The DNA here is from genome assembly GCF_034236695.1 of Oncorhynchus nerka. Lineage (NCBI taxonomy): Eukaryota > Metazoa > Chordata > Actinopteri > Salmoniformes > Salmonidae > Oncorhynchus > Oncorhynchus nerka. The sequence continues at coordinate 49,054,384 of NC_088414.1, forward strand.
AGACCAGAGACCAGACCAGAGACCAGACCAGACCAGAGACCAGACCAGACCAGAGACCAGACCAGAGACCAGACCAGAGACCAGACCAGACCAGAGACCAGACCAAAGCAGACCAGGATAACTATAGTTTTAACTGTGCTTTGTTGAAATTAACCTTTTTCCGAGGGACACACAACAATTTGAATACAGATCCCAGAAAGTAACTACATTTTTTTACTTTTTAGAATTTAAAGATTTGAGAATGCAACTACTTAAAACTTATTTGGGATAGGGGGCAGCATTTTCACTTTTGGATGAATAGCGTGCCCAGAGTAAACTGCCTCCTACTCAGTTCCAGATGCTAATATATGCATATTATTATTAGTATTGGATAGAAAACACTATGAAGTTTCTAAAACTGTTTGAATGATGTCTGTGAGTATAACAGAACTCATATGGCAGGTTAAAACCTGAGAAGAAAATCCAAACAGGAAGTGGGAAATCTGATGTTTCTAGTTTTTTGAACTCAGCCCCTATGGAATACACAGTGGGATATGGGTCATGTTGCACTTCCTAAGGCTTCCACTAGATGTCAACCGTCTTTATAACGTTGTTTCAGGCTGCTACTGTGAAGGGGGAGCGAATGAGAGCTGATTGAGTCAGAGGTCTGGCAGCAGCCTCGTTCTCAGTCACGCGCGTTCACATGAGAGGTATCTCCCGTTCCTTTGCTTTTCTACAGACAATGGAATTCTCCGGTTGGAACATTATTGAACATTTATGATAAAAACATCCTAAAGATTGATTCTGTACTTAGTTTGACAAGTTTTTACGACCTGTAATATAACTTCTTGAACTTTTCGTCCGACGTTCGGCTGGACCTGAATGCGCGTTTGGATATGTGTACCTAACGCTAACAAAATAAGCTAATTGGACATAAATGATGGACATTATCGAATAAATCAAATATTTATTGTGGAACTGAGATTCCTGGGAGTGCATTCTGATGAAGATCATCAAAGGTAAGTGAATATTTATAATGCTATTTCTGACTAATGTTGACTGCACAACATGGCGGATATTTCTCTGGCTGGTTTGGGCTCTGTGCGCCGTATTCAGATTATGCTTTTTCCGTAAAGCTTTTTTGAAATCTGACACAGCGGTTGCATTAAGGAGAAGTGTATCTAAAGTTCCATGCATAACACTTGTATTTTCATCAACATTTATAATGAGTAATTCTGTGAATTGATGTGGCTCTCTGCAAAATCACAGCATGTTTTTGAACTACTGAACATAACGCGCCAATGTAAAATGAGATTTTTGGATATAAATATGCACTTTACCACTTTATCGAACAAAACATACATGTATTGTGTAACATGAAGTCCTATGAGTGTCATCTGATGAAGATCATCAAAGGTTAGTGATTAATTTTATCTCTATTTGTGCTTTTTGTGACTCCTCTCTTTGGCTGGAAAAAATGGCTGGGTTTTTCTGTGACTTGGTGGTGGCCTAACATAATCGTTTGTGGAGCTTTCACTGTAAAGCATTTTTGAAATCAGACATTGTGGCTGGATTAACGAGAATTGTATCTTTAAAATCGTGCCTAATACTTGTATGTTTGAGAAATTTGATTTATGAGATTTCTGTTGATTTGTATTTGGCGCCCTGCAATTTCATTGGCTGTTGGCGAGGGGTTCAAGGGTTATAGTAGGGTGCGGGTACAATGGAGGTAAACCCAGGCATCTGGTGACGATGAGAGAGAGTGTCAATAAAATAGCCAAATATTTTCAAACTGATTACACTGATAAAATCACAAATGTCTCTATTAAATTAGTTTTTTTTTTTTTATATATATATTCAGTGCATTGAAAACAGCAATTAAGAGAAATTGTCGCTCTGAAACAGTCTCAAAAGAAAGGTGTGCAATGGAAATAGTTTCAGGGAAGAATGGACATAGAAATAGGCATTCTTACCATATTTTTTTACGAAACGGTTGCTGTTTGGAAATGATTAAATATTATACATCTAATCATGGCCTATCCACCCAGACAGAGGCGGCTCGACCCGACGCAGAAAAACTGCTGGCCAGTAACAACAGAAGTAAACTGCCTGGGTTTAAACATATTCTCTTTTCAGAAAGTGAAAAGCTCAGTTAATGAGGGACAGAATAGCAAAGTTCATTGTCGTTGTTGTTGTTGTTGTTGTTGTTGTTGTTGTTGTTGTTGTTGTTGTTGTTGTTGTTGTTGTTGTTGTTGTTGTTGTCCTCAATTATTGAAGGCTGTAACTCAGCTTCAGAATGTAATAATCAATCATAATTAATCAATAATAATTAATCAATAATAATTAATCAATCATAATTAATCAATAATAATTAATCAATCATAATTAATCAATAATAATTAATCAATCATAATTAATCAATAATAATTAATCAATCATAATTAATCAATAATAATTAATCAATCAATCATAATTAATCAATCAATCATAATTAATCAATCAAATAATTAATCAATAATAATTAATCAAATAATTAATCAATAATAATTAATCAATAATAATTAATCAATAATAATTAATCAATCATAATTAATCAATAATAATTAATCAATCATAATTAATCAATAATAATTAATCAATCATAATTAATCAATAATAATTAATCAATAATAATTAATCAATAATAATTAATCAATCATAATTAATCAATAATAATTAATCAATAATAATTAATCAATCATAATTAATCAATAATAATTCATCAATCATAATTAATCAATCATAATTAATCAATCAGAGTCATGTCTCTTCTGGGCAGTTTAAAGTTTGTTTCTACCACAGAGTTAAACGTGGTTGTATAACGCTATATACACTGCTCAAAAAAATCAAGGGAACACTAAAAATAACACATCCTAGATCTGAATGAATGAAATATTCTTATTAAATACTTTTTGTCTTTACATAGTTGAATGTGCTGACAACAAAATCACACAAAAATGATCAATGGAAATCAAATTTATCAACCCATGGAGGTCTGGATTTGGAGTCACACTCTAAATTAAAGTGGAAAACCACACTACAGGCTGATCCAACTTTGATGTAATGTCCTTAAAACAAGTCAAAATGAGGCTCAGTAGTGTGTGTGGCCTCCACGTGCCTGTATGACCTCCCTACAACGCCTGGGCATGCTCCTGATGAGGTGGCGGATGGTCTCCTGAGGGATCTCCTCCCAGACCTGGACTAAAGCATCCGCCAACTCCTGGACAGTCTGTGGTGCAATGTGGCGTTGGTGGAAGGAGTGAGACATGATGTCCCAGATGTGCTCAATTGGATTCAGGTCTGGGGAACGGGCGGGCCAGTCCATAGCTTCAATGCCTTCCTCTTGCAGGAACTGCTGACACACTCCAGCCACATGAGGTCTAGCATTGTCTTGCAATCCAGGGCCAACCGCACCAGCATATGGTCTCACAAGGGTCTGAGGATCTCATCTCGGTACCTAATGGCAGTCAGGCTACCTCTGGCGAGCACATGGAGGGCTGTGCGCCCCTCCCCAAAGAAATGCCACCCCAAACCATGACTGACCCACCGCCAAACCGGTCATGCTGGAGGATGTTGCAGGCAGCAGAACATTCTCCATGGCGTCTCCAGACTCTGTCACGTCTGTCACCTGCTCAGTGTGAATCTGCTTTCATCTGTGAAGAGCGCAGGGCGCCAGTGGAGAATTTGCCAATCTTGGCTGAGTGAACAGGACCAGTGGTCTACTCTAATGTTGAGGGGATTCAGTGGACTCAGTAGACTGAGTGAAGGAGTGGGACCAGTGGACTCAATAGGCTGAGTGGAGGAGTGGGACCAGTGGACTCAATAGGCTGAGTGAAGGAGTGGGACCAGTGGACTCATTAGGCTGAGTGAAGGAGTGGGACCAGTGGACTCAATAGGCTGAGTGAAGGAGTGGGACCAGTGGACTCAATAGGCTGAGTGAAGGCTGGGACCAGTGGAAGCTGAGTGGGACCAGTGGACATTCAATAGGCTGAGTGAAGGAGTGGGACCAGTAGACTCATTAGGCTGAGTGAGTGGGACCAGTGGACTCAATAGGCTGAGTGAAGGAGTGGGACCAGTGGACTCAATAGGCTGAGTGAAGGAGTGGGACCAGTGGACTCATTAGGCTGAGTGAATGAGACCAGTGGACTCAATAGGCTGTACTTCATTCTAGGCTATAGGATATATATATATATATATATTCATATTTCAGAGTCCTCCAAACCATGTGCTTATGATCATATATTTTAGACTAATTAACTAACTGTGGTAGTTTTTGATTATTCATCAAATATTCGTCAGCCATGAAATATATATATATATATTTTTTTCTTTTCAAATAACTTTCAAACAACTTGCATATATTCAAATACCTTAAACTATTACTAGGTTTTCTGAGAGGTGTTGAAAATACTGTCAAATATCATTTCTTTTTCTGAGACCTGTATTTGAATATCAAAGAAAATCAATCAATCAATCAATGTATCTATACATCCCTTCTTACATCAGCCGATGTCACAAAGTGCTGTACAGAAACCCAGCCTAAAACCCCAAACAGCAAGCAATTGCAGGTGTAGAAACACCTACACAGCTTCTACACCACAGAATACATCTCTCTACTCTTTATATTTTTCACATGTTAATTTAATATAGAAGCACTTGTTGCCTTTTACTGTATCTGAACAGTTTATATTGAAGTGATACCGGCCCTCAAAGCCGGTGTTTGGAGGATATATTGGTACGGAGGTTGTCAGGCCCGAGACAAAGAGCTGTGAATTATTAACACAGATTCAACCACAAAGACCAGGGAGGTTTTTCAATGCTGCCTCGCAATGTAGAACACCTATTGGTAGACAGGTAAAAAATAATATAAAGCAGACATTGAATTTGATCATGGTGAAGTTATTGACACTTTGGATGGTGTATCAATACACCCAGTCACTACAAAGATACAGGCATCCTTCCTGACTCAGTTGCCAGGGAGGAAGGAAATCACATTTCACCATGAGGCCAACGGGGACTTTAAAACAGTTACAGAGTTTAATGTCTGTGATAGGAGGAAACTGAGGATGGATCAACAACATTGTAGTTACTCCACAATACTAACGTAAAAGAAGAAAGCCTGTACAGAATAAAAAACATTCCATAACGTGAATCCATTTTGTAATAAAGGCACTAAAGTAAAACTGCAAAAAATGTGTACCAGTCAAAAGTTTGGACACACCTATTCATTCAAGGGTTTCACTTTATTTTCTACATTGTATGATAATAGTGAAGACATCAAAACTATGACATATGGAATCATGTAGTAACCAAAAAAGTGTTAAATCAAAATATATTTTATATTTGAGATTCTTCCAAGCAGCTACCCTTTGCCTTGATGACAGCTTTGAACACTCTTGGCATTCTCTCAACCAGCTTCATGAGGTAGTCACCTGGAATGCATTTCAATTAACAGGTGTCCCTTCTTAAAAGTTAATTTGTGGAATTTCTTTCCTCAATGCGTTTGAGCCAATCAGTTGTGTTGTGACCAGGTAGGGGGGATATACAGAATATAGCCCTATTGGGTTAAAGACCAAGTCTATATTATGGCAAGAACAGATCAAATAAGCAAAGAGAAACGACAGTCCATCATTACTTGAAGACATGAAGGCCAGTCAATATGGAAAAAAAGTCAAGAACGTCTTCAAGTGGGGCGGCAGGGTAGCCTAGTGGTTAGAGCGTTGGACTAGTAACCGAAAGGTTGCAAGTTCAAATCCCCGAGTTCTTAACTGACTTGCCTAGTTAAATGAAGGTAAAATACATTAAAAAGTGCAGTCGCAAAAACCATCAAGCATTATGATGAAACTGGCTCTCATGAGGACCGCCACAGGAAAGGAAGACCCAGAGTTACCTCTGCTGCAGAGGATAAGTTCAGTAGAGTTACCAGCCTCAAAAATTGGGGAATGGGGAGGGTTGGTTAGTGGGCTGACTATAGTACAGAATGAGGAGGGTTGGTTGGTCGGCTGACTCTCTATGGTGGTTTTGGAGCAGTGGCTTCTTCCTTGAAGAGCGGCCTTTCAGGTTATGTCGATATAGTACTCGTTTTACTCTGGATATAGATACTTTTGTACCTGTTTCCTCCAGCATCTTCACAAGGTCCTTTGCTGTTGTTCTGGGATTGATTTGCACTTTTCTCACCAAAGTACGTTCATCTCTAGGAGACAGAACGCGTCTCCTTCCTGAGCGGTATGACGGCTGCGTGGTCCCATGGTGTTTATACATGCGTACTATTGTTTGTACAGATGAACGTGGTACCTTCAGGAGTTTGGAAACTGCTCCCAAGGATGAACCAGAATTGTGGAGGTCTACAATTTTTTGCTGAGGTCTTCGCTGACATTTTTCCCATGATGTCAAGCAAAGAGGCACTGAGTTTGAAAGTAGGCCTTGAAATACATCCACAGATACACCAATTGACTCAATTGTGTCAATTAGCCTATCAGAAGCTTCTAAAGCCATGACATAATTTCTGGAATTTTCCAGGCTGTTTAAATACACAGTCAACTTAGTGTATGTAAACTTCTGACCCACTGGAATTGTGATACAGTGAATTATAAATCATCTGTAAATTAATTGTTGGAAAAATTACTTGTGTCATGCACAAAGTAGATGTCCTAACTGACTTTCCAAAACTAGTTTGTTAACAAGACATTTGTGGAGTGGTTGAAAAACGGGTTTTAATGACTCCAACCTAAGTGTATGTAAACTAGTTTTAATGACTCCAACCTAAGTGTACTGGTACCGTTTATGTAGCCATGTTATCATTGACTCAGTACTGGTACCATGTATGTAGCCATGTTATTATTGACTCAGTACTGGTACCGTTTATGTAGCCATGTTATCATTGACTCAGTACTGGTACCATGTATGTAGCCATGTTATCATTGACTCAGTACTGGTACTGTGTATGTAGCCATGTTATCATTTACTCAGTACTGGTACCGTGTATGTAGCCATGTTATTATTGACTCAGTACTGGTACCATGTATGTAGCCATGTTATCATTGACTCAGTACTGCCAGTTGAGGACTTGTGAGGCGTCTGTTTCTTAAACTAGACACTCTAATGTACTTGTCCTCTTGCTCAGTTATGCACCGGAGCCTCCCACTCCTCTTTCTATTCTGGTTAGAGCCAGTTTGCCCTGTTCTGTGAAGGGAGTTGTACGAGATCTTCAGTTTCTGGGCAATTTCTCGCTTGGATTCTCAGAACAAGAATAGACTGACGAGTTTCAGAAGAAAGTTATTTGTTTCTGGCCATTTCGAGCCTGTAATCGCACCCACAAATGCTGATGCTCCAGATACTCAACTAGTCTAAAGAAGGCCAGTTTAATTGCTTCTTTAATCATGACAACAGTTTTCAGCTGTGCTAACATAATTGCAAAAGTGTTTTCAAATGATCAATTAGCCTTTTAAAATGATAAACTTGGATTAGCTAACACAACGTGCCATTGGATCACAGGAGTGATGGTTGCGGATAAGGAGCCCATGTAGATATTCCACAAAAAATTAGCCGTTTCCAGCTACAATAGTCATTTACAACATTAACAATGTCTACACTGTATTTCTGATCAATTTGATGAATGGAAATCTAATGGATTTTTTTTGTGCTTTTCTTTCAAAAACAAGGAAACTTCTAAGTGACCCCCGACCTTTTGTATCTGTCTTGTAACGTTTACAAGCATGTAAGTATTTGTAAATTTTTCCATTTGTTTGCTGGTAAACTGGAAACTTTCTCAAATTGGCTGTAGGGGCGGCAGGTAGCCTAGTGGTTAGAGTGAAGGGGTGGCAGGGTAGCCTAGTGGTTAGAGTGGAGGGGTGGCAGGTAGCCTAGTGGTTAGAGTGGAGGGGTGGCAGGGTAGCCTAGTGGTTAGAGTGGAGGGGTGGCAGGGTAGCCTAGTGGTTAGAGTGGAGGGGCGGCAGGGTAGCCTAGTGGTTAGAGTGGAGGGGCGGCAGGTAGCCTAGTGGTTAGAGTGGAGGGGCGGCAGGTAGCCTAGTGGTTAGAGTGGAGGGGCGGCAGGTAGCCTAGTGGTTAGAGTGGAGGGGCGGCAGGTAGCCTAGTGGTTAGAGTGGAGGGGCGGCAGGTAGCCTAGTGGTTAGAGTGGAGGGACGGCAGGTAGCCTAGTGGTTAGAGTGGAGGGACGGCAGGTAGCCTAGTGGTTAGAGTGTAGGGGAGGCAGGTAGCCTAGTGGTTAGAGTGGAGGGGTGGCAGGTAGACTAGTGGTTAGAGTGGAGGGCGGCAGGTAGCCTAGTGGTTAGAGTGGAGGGCGGCAGGTAGCCTAGTGGTTAGAGTGGAGGGCGGCAGGTAGCCTAGTGGTTAGAGTGGAGGGCGGCAGGTAGCCTAGTGGTTAGAGTGGAGGGGCCGCAGGTAGCCTAGTGGTTAGAGTGGAGGGCGGCAGGTAGCCTAGTGGTTAGAGTGGAGGGCGGCAGGTAGCCTAGTGGTTAGAGTGGAGGGGCGGCAGGTAGCCTAGTGGTTAAAGTGGCGGGGCGGCAGGTAGACTAGTGGTTAGAGTGGAGGGGCGGCAGGTAGCCTAGTGGTTAGAGTGGAGGGCGGCAGGTAGCCTAGTGGTTGGAGTGGAGGGCGGCAGGTAGCCTAGTGGTTAGAGTGGAGGGGTGGCAGGTAGCCTAGTGGTTAGAGTGGAGGGGTGGCAGGTAGCCTAGTGGTTAGAGTGGAGGGGCGGCAGGTAGCCTAGTGGTTAGAGTGGAGGGGCGGCAGGTAGCCTAGTGGTTAGAGTGGAGGGGCGGGAGGTAGCCTAGTGGTTAGAGTGGAGGGCGGCAGGTAGCCTAGTGGTTAGAGTGGAGGGGCAGGTAGCCTAGTGGTTAGAGTGGAGGGGCGGGCTAGTGGTTAGAGTGGAGGGCGGCAGGTAGCCTAGTGGTTAGAGTGGAGGGGCGGCAGGTAGCCTAGTGGTTAGAGTGGAGGGCGGCAGGTAGCCTAGTGGTTAGAGTGGAGGGGCGGCAGGTAGCCTAGTGGTTAGAGTGGAGGGGCGGCAGGGTAGCCTAGTGGTTAGAGTGGAGGGGCGGCAGGTAGCCTAGTGGTTAGAGTGGAGGGGCGGCAGGTAGCCTAGTGGTTAGAGTGGAGGGGCGGCAGGTAGCCTAGTGGTTAGAGTGGAGGGGCGGCAGGTAGCCTAGTGGTTAGAGTGGAGGGGCGGCAGGTAGCCTAGTGGTTAGAGTGGAGGGGCGGCAGGTAGCCTAGTGGTTAGAGTGGAGGGGCGGCAGGTAGCCTAGTGGTTAGAGTGGAGGGGTGGCAGGTAGCCTAGTGGTTAGAGTGGAGGGGCGGCAGGTAGCCTAGTGGTTAGAGTGGAGGGGCGGCAGGTAGCCTAGTGGTTAGAGTGGAGGGGCGGCAGGTAGCCTAGTGGTTAGAGTGGAGGGCGGCAGGTAGCCTAGTGGTTAGAGTGGAGGGGCGGCAGGTAGCCTGGTGGTTAGAGTGGAGGGGCGGCAGGTAGCCTAGTGGTTAGAGTGGAGGGGCGGCAGGTAGCCTAGTGGTTAGAGTGGAGGGCGGCAGGTAGCCTAGTGGTTAGAGTGGAGGGGCGGCAGGTAGCCTGGTGGTTAGAGTGGAGGGGCGGCAGGTAGCCTAGTGGTTAGAGTGGAGGGCGGCAGGGTAGCCTAGTGGTTAGAGTGGAGGGGCGGCAGGTAGCCTAGTGGTTAGAGTGGAGGGGCGGCAGGTAGCCTAGTGGTTAGAGTGGAGGGGCGGCAGGTAGCCTAGTGGTTAGAGTGGAGGGGCGGCAGGTAGCCTAGTGGTTAGAGTGGAGGGGCGGCAGGTAGCCTAGTGGTTAGAGTGGAGGGGCGGCAGGTAGCCTAGTGGTTAGAGTGGAGGGGCGGCAGGTAGCTTAGTGGTTAGAGTGGAGGGGCGGCAGGGTAGCCTAGTGGTTAGAGTGGAGGGGCGGCAGGTAGCCTAGTGGTTAGAGTGGAGGGGCGGCAGGTAGCCTAGTGGTTAGAGTGGAGGGGCGGCAGGTAGCCTAGTGGTTAGAGTGGAGGGACGGCAGGGTAGCCTAGTGGTTAGAGTGGAGGGGCGGCAGGTAGCTTAGTGGTTAGAGTGGAGGGGCAGTCTTAAACAACGCTGTGTGTAACTGAATGTGTTGAATTCCATCAACATTGTAAAAGTTGTCCCAGTTCTGTAAATACACGGTCCTAAAGACAGGTCTTTTCTGTACTGTAAAACACTACAACTCCTGGAGCCCTTTGGGGGTTAAGTGGCCAACGGCAGGATGTGGCATGTAGGTCTATGACTGATTCCAGACACCCTCTGTTTGCAATATCACTCTGCCCCAGATGTTTTTCCTGTTGGACATGAGCTCCACGAACGTAGAGGAAATGTCCAGCTTGATGCTCTGTTGGAACTTCCATCCCCAAAATAACAGACAACAGGATTTTACAAAATATTTAATAGAAAGTCATCAAACCTTCTGGAAACATCAACCAATAGAAAGTCATCAAACCTTCTGGAAACATCAACCAATAGAAAGTCATCAAACCTTCTGGAAACATCAACCAATAGAAAGTCATCAAACCTTCTGGAAACATCAACCAAATACTAATAAACATGTTGCTGAATTATTTTATACATAAATTACAAACATTGTCATACTGGTATGTATTTATATATGTTGAGATTATAATCAAGTATCATACATTAGTCTGTATATTGCTATATTTAAAAGATCTCTGCTACGTTTCCATGGGGATTTATGTTACATGATGCTTTTCACAATCAGTTTTTCTCAACCTGGAGAAAGAGGGGGTGGGGGGAGAAGGGAGGGAAGAGAGGGAAGGGGAGAGAGGGAAGAGGGAGTGGAGGGAGAGAGAGGGAAGAGGGAGTGGAGGGAGAGAGAGGGAAAGGGGAGGGAAGGGAGGGAAGAGAGGGAAGGGAGTGAAGGGAGGGAAGAGGGAGAGAGAGGGAAGGGGAGAGAGGGAAGAGGGAGTGGAGGGAGAGAGAGGGAAGAGGGAGTGGAGGGAGAGAGAGGGAAGAGGGAGTGGAGGGAGAGAGAGGGAAGAGGGGGGAGGGAGAGAGCAGGATTGGGACCTGACAGTTTTAACTCAGTCAATTAAAGAAGTCAATTGAATATGTCCAATGTTTGATAAAAGGAGTTTTAAATTTAGTACATGATTAATCTGAACTTCCACTTAATTAGAACTCTGAAATCAATAAATTACTAAATGGAAAGTGGAATTGAGAACTGAATCAAGCCTGCCCCCTGGTGGAGAGATTAGGAGTTACTGTGCTGCTGAACTGAGGTGTGTGTTGCCATTTTGGAAGAAAAAAAATTAAACCTTTATTTAACTAGGCAAGTCAGTTAAGAACAAATTCTTATTTACAATGTCTCTTTCAGGAGGAAGAACGACAGATTTGTACCTTGTCAGCTCGGGGATTCGATCTAGCAACCTTTCGGTTAATGGCCCAACGCTCTAACCACTAACCCATTGTGTGGCCATGTCCCAAAACCTGTACTTGTGTCCTAAACAGAAGCCATTTTTTTTCATTTTTTTAAATTATATATATATATATATATATATATATATATATATATAGTCTGAAATTTAACAAAATGTTGAATACTTTAAATGCCAGGATGTCAAACTCATTTCATCTAATGGAATTCGCTGCACTTTATTGAGGAAGAGAATCGTCTGTCCAGACCCACGTGTATCTGACAACAGTTGATAATCAGCTGGGGGGGGGGGGGGTGCTTCGATTAGCAAATGGCGGGAATTAACTGCACGAGGATGACTCATTCTCAGTAGGATGAGCCTAGCATCCTGATACTTGGTGCTTACTGCATGCGTTGTTTTGTTTACACAACGTAATAAATAGCAGCGCTGTAGTATTCCAAGTCCAGGATTCACCACCTCCTGACACTTGGTACACACACCCAGTACACCCAGCCTTCATCAGCTGGTGACCTGCACCCAGTACACCCAGCCTTCATCAGCTGGTGAGCTGCACCCAGTACACCCAGCCTTCATCAGCTGGTGAGCTGCACCCAGTACACCCAGCCTTCATCAGCTGGTGACCTGCACCCAGTACACCCAGCCTTCATCAGCTGGTGAGCTGCGGGGGAGCAAGCGTTGAGTGTGGGCAGACAGGCTCCGGTCAAACACATCGTGCAGGCAACTCTCCTGCTTCACCATAGCGAACCCAGTGACTGTCAGCTTTCTAGTTAGATACCCAACTCTCCTGCTTCACCATAGCGAACCCAGTGACTGTCAGCTTTCTAGTTAGATACCCAACTCTCCTGCTTCACCATAGCGAACCCAGTGACTGTCAGCTTTCTAGTTAGATACCCAACTCTCCTGCTTCACCATAGCTACCCAGTGACTGTCAGCTTTCTAGTTAGATACCCAACTCTCCTGCTTCACCATAGCTACCCAGTGACTGTCAGCTTTCTAGTTAGATACCCAACTCTCCTGCTTCACCATAGCGAACCCAGTGACTGTCAGCTTTCTAGTTAGATACCCAACTCTCCTGCTTCACCATAGCTAACCCAGTGACTGTCAGCTTTCTAGTTAGATACCCAACTCTCCTGCTTCACCATAGCGAACCCAGTGACTGTCGGCTTTCTAGTTAGATACCCAACTCTCCTGCTTCACCATAGCGAACCCAGTGACTGTCGGCTTTCTAGTTAGATACCCAACTCTCCTGCTTCACCATAGCTACCCAGTGACTGTCAGCTTTCTAGTTAGATACCCAACTCTCCTGCTTCACCATAGCTACCCAGTGACTGTCAGCTTTCTAGTTAGATACCCAACTCTCCTGCTTCACCATAGCGAACCCAGTGACTGTCAGCTTTCTAGTTAGATACCCAACTCTCCTGCTTCACCATAGCTAACCCAGTGACTGTCAGCTTTCTAGTTAGATACCCAACTCTCCTGCTTCACCATAGCGAACCCAGTGACTGTCGGCTTTCTAGTTAGATACCCAACTCTCCTGCTTCACCATAGCTACCCCAGTGACTGTCAGCTTTCTAGTTAGATACCCAACTCTCCTGCTTCACCATAGCTAACCCAGTGACTGTCGGCTTTCTAGTTAGATACCCAACTCTCCTGCTTCACCATAGCTAACCCAGTGGCCGTCAGCTTTCTAGTCAGATAGTTTTTGTTTAGGCTACACTAAACCTTGTTCAGTCATAATACCTCATTAGCTAGCTAGCTAACATGGTAACATTGCTGGTAGCCTATTGAACGTAGCCACAGAAAGAAAGGAAAAGGATAGCCAACAATGTATTGACTAAATCCCTCTTGCCTCTACACTACATCTGACTGGGTGAATAACTCCTCTATATCTGACTGGGTTAATAACTCCTCTATATCTGACTGGGTTAATAACTCCTCTGACTGGGTTAATAACTCCTCTATATCTGACTGGGTTAATAACTCCTCTATATCTGACTGGGTAAATAACTCCTCTATATCTGACTGGGTTAATAACTCCTCTATATCTGACTGGGTTAATAACTCCTCTATATCTGACTGGGTAAATAACTCCTCTATATCTGACTGGGTAAATAACTCCTCTATATCTGACTGGGTAAATAACTCCTCTATATCTGACTGGGTAAATAACTCCTCTATATCTGACTGGGTTAATAACTCCTCTCTGGGTTAATATATCTGACTGGATAAATAACTCCTCTATATCTGACTGGGTTAATAACTCTCTCTATATCTGACTGGGTTAATAACTCCTCTCTGGGTTATATCTGACTGGGTTAATAACTCCTCTATATCTGACTGGGTTAATAACTCCTCTATATCTGACTGGGTTAATAACTCCTCTATATCTGACTGGGTTAATAACTCCTCTATATCTGACTGGGTAAATAACTCCTCTATATCTGACTGGGTAAATAACTCTCTCTAATATCTGACTGGGTTAATAACTCTCTCTGACTGGGTTAATAACTCCTCTATATCTGACTGGGTTAATAACTCCTCTATATCTGACTGGGTTAATAACTCTCTCTGACTGGGTTAATAACTCCTCTATATCTGACTGGGTTAATAACTCCTCTATATCTGACTGGGTTAATAACTCCTCTATATCTGACTGGGTTAATAACTCCTCTATATTTGACTCTATATTGACTGGGTAAATAACTCTTATATCTCTATATCTGACTGGGTTAATAACTCCTCTGACTGGGTTAATAACTCCTCTGACTGGGTTAATAACTCCTCTATATCTGACTGGGTAAATAACCCCTCTATATCTGACTGGGTGAATAACTCCTCTATATCTGACTGGGTTAATAACTCCTCTGACTGGGTTAATAACTCCTCTATATCTGACTGGGTTAATAACTCCTCTATATCTGACTGGGTTAATAACTCCTCTATATCTGACTGGGTTAATAACTCCTCTATATCTGACTGGGTTAATAACTCCTCTATATCTGACTGGGTTAATAACTCCTCTATATCTGACTGGGTAAATAACTCCTCTATATCTGACTGGGTTAATAACTCCTCTATATCTGACTGGGTTAATAACTCCTCTATATCTGACTGGGTTAATAACTCCTCTATATCTGACTGGGTTAATAACTCCTCTGACTGGGTAAATAACACCTCTATATCTGACTGGGTTAATAACTCCTCTATATCTGACTGGGTTAATAACTCTATATCTGACTGGGTTAATAACTCCACTATATCTGACTGGGTTAATAACTCCTCTATATCTGACTGGGTAAATAACTCTTCTATATCTGACTGGGTAAATAACTCCTCTGACTGGGTTAATAACTCCTCTATATCTGACTGGGTTAATAACTCCTCTATATCTGACTGGGTTAATAACTCCTCTATATCTGACTGGGTTAATAACTCCTCTATATCTGACTGGGTTAATAACACCTCTATATCTGACTGGGTTAATAACTCCTCTATATCTGACTGGGTTAATAACTCTAAATATCTCTATATCTGACTGGGTTAATAACTCCTCTATATCTGACTGGGTTAATAACTCCTCTATATCTGACTGGGTTAATAACTCCTCTATATCTGACTGGGTTAATAACTCCTCTATATCTGACTGGGTTAATAACTCCTCTATATCTGACTGGGTTAATAACTCCTCTATATCTGACTGGGTTAATAACTCCTCTATATCTGACTGGGTTAATAACTCCTCTATATCTGACTGGGTAAATAACTCTATATCTCTATATCTGACTGGGTTAATAACTCCTATATCTGACTGGGTTAATAACTCCTCTATATCTGACTGGGTTAATAACTCCTCTATATCTGACTGGGTTAATAACTCCTCTGACTGGGTAAATAACTCCTCTATATCTGACTGGGTTAATAACTCCTCTATATCTGACTGGGTTAATAACTCCTCTGACTGGGTAAATAACTCCTCTATATCTGACTGGGTTAATAACTCCTCTATATCTGACTGGGTAATAACTCCTCTATATCTGACTGGGTTAATAACCTGGTATAGAACCAGGGACTTGGGCCTCGATTCGGACTTGAAATTTAGTGACTCGACCACATCACTGCTAAATAGTATATATATATTATGATTAGTACACAGTATGCCATTTTATTAAGTAGTACGCAAGCCAAATTTGGGACACGGCCAGTGTAACCCCAGAAGGTTGATTTCCACAACAGTTGATTTGATAAATCACCCTCTCGGCACGGTTAGAGCTCCTCCTCCTGCGCTACCAAGACAACAGCTAGAAAACCGTCCAGCAAACTCCCCCTTCTTCACCTTAACTCAGTTACCCAAATCAAGCCCTAGCCCCTTCCCCTAGCCCCTATTCACCAGGGCAGATCTGAGAGGTTCTGATAGGTTTAAGCCATATTGCTCATATTAAATCAACTCAGATGTCCAGACGTCTACCGGCGAGAGCAGTTTCCCAAAACCTTCTCCCTCCCTCCCCCCTCCCTCCCCCTCCCACAATCATTCCCCCTCCCTCAATCCCTCTCCCCTCCCTCAATCCCTCTCCCTCCCTCCCTCCCTCAATCTCTCCCTCCCTCAATCTCTCTCTCCCTCCCTCAATCTCTCCCTCCCTCAATCTCTCCCTCCCTCAATCCCTCCCTCCCTCCTTTACATACAATATCATCTGCCCTCTACGGGTTGAACATCCTTAAGACAGCCTTATGAAGTGTCCTCACACAGACGCAGGTCCTTAGAGAGAGCCAATGTGTTCCCTATGTAGTGCACTCTACAGGAAACAGGCCTCCATTTAGGACACCCCCCCCCCTCTGGCTGACCCCCTGACCTCTAACAGTGTGGGGTCAACTCAGAGTGATGTTCTGTTCAGGGCTCAGGGTCGGGGTGGCGTAATGGGGGTTCTGTTGGGCATGAATCCATGGAAGTCTCTGGAGGCCTGAGTCCCAAACACATCCAGCACCCTCCTGTTCATAAAAGCAAACCTGTAGAGGGAGAGAGAGGTTTTAGTCACCAACACAAACCCCCAACCACACCTGTAGGGAGAGAGAGAGGTTTTAGTCACCAACACAAACCCCCCAACCACACCTGTAGGGAGAGAGAGAGGTTTTAGTCAACAACACAAACCCCCAACCACACCTGTAGGGAGAGAGAGGGGGTTTAGTCAACAATACAAACCCCCAACCACACCTGTAGGGAGAGAGAGGGGTTTTAGTTACCAACACAAACCCCCAACCACACCTGTAGGGAGAGAGAGGGGTTTTAGTTACCAACACAAACCCCCCAACCACACCTGTAGGGAGAGGGGTTTTAGTCACCAATACAAACCCCCAACCACACCTGTAGGGAGAGAGAGGGGTTTTAGTCACCAACACAAACCCCCAACCACACCTGTAGGGAGAGAGAGGGGTTTTAGTCAACAACACAAACCCCCAACCACACCTGTAGGGAGAGAGAGGGGTTTTAGTCACCAACACAAACCCCCCAACCACACCTGTAGGGAGAGAGAGGGGTTTTAGTCACCAATACAAACCCCCAACCACACCTGTAGGGAGAGAGAGGGGTTTTAGTCACCAATACAAACCCCCAACCACACCTGTAGGGAGAGAGAGGGGTTTAGTCACCAATACAAACCCCCAACCACACCTGTAGGGAGAGAGAGGGGTTTTAGTCACCAATACAAACCCCCAACCACACCTGTAGGGAGAGAGAGGGGTTTTAGTCACCAATACAAACCCCCAACCACACCTGTAGGGAGAGAGAGGGGTTTTAGTCACCAATACAAACCCCCAACCACACCTGTAGGGAGAGGGGTTTTAGTCACCAATACAAACCCCCCAACCACACCTGTAGGGAGAGAGAGGGGTTTTAGTCACCAACACAAACCCCCCAACCACACCTGTAGGGAGAGAGAGGGGTTTTAGTCACCAACACAAACCCCCAACCACACCTGTAGGGAGAGAGGGGTTTTAGTCACCAACACAAACCTCCAACCACACCTGTAGGGAGAGAGGGGTTTTAGTTACCAATACAAACCCCCCAACCACACCTGTAGGGAGAGAGAGAGAGGGGTTTTAGTCACCAATACAAACCCCCAACCACACCTGTAGGGAGAGAGAGAGGGGTTTTAGTCAACAATACAAACCCCCAACCACACCTGTAGGGAGAGAGGGGTTTTAGTCACCAATACAAACCCCCAACCACACCTGTAGGGAGAGAGGGGTTTTAGTCACCAATACAAACCCCCAACCACACCTGTAGGGAGAGAGAGGGGTTTTAGTCACCAATACAAACCCCCAACCACACCTGTAGGGAGAGAGAGGGGTTTTAGTCACCAACACAAACCCCCAACCACACCTGTAGGGAGAGAGAGGGGTTTTAGTCACCAATACAAACCCCCAACCACACCTGTAGGGAGAGAGAGGGGTTTTAGTCACCAACACAAACCCCCAACCACACCTGTAGGGAGAGAGGGGTTTTAGTCACCAACACAAACCCCCAACCACACCTGTAGGGAGAGAGGGGTTTTAGTTACCAATACAAACCCCCCAACCACACCTGTAGGGAGAGAGAGAGAGGGGTTTTAGTCACCAATACAAACCCCCAACCACACCTGTAGGGAGAGAGAGGGGTTTTAGTCACCAATACAAACCCCCAACCACACCTGTAGGGAGAGGGGTTTTAGTCACCAATACAAACCCCCAACCACACCTGTAGGGAGAGAGAGAGGGGTTTTAGTCACCAATACAAACCCCCAACCACACCTGTAGGGAGAGAGGGGTTTTAGTCACCAATACAAACCCCCAACCACACCTGTAGGGAGAGAGAGGGGTTTTAGTCACCAACACAAACCCCCAACCACACCTGTAGGGAGAGAGGGGTTTTAGTCACCAACACAAACCCCCAACCACACCTGTAGGGAGAGAGGGGTTTTAGTCACCAATACAAACCCCCCAACCACACCTGTAGGGAGAGAGAGGGGGTTTAGTCAACAACACAAACCCCCCAACCACACCTGTAGGGAGAGAGAGGGGGTTTAGTCAACAACACAAACCCCCCAACCACACCTGTAGGGAGAGAGAGAGAGGGGTTTTAGTCACCAATACAAACCCCCAACCACACCTGTAGGGAGAGAGAGGGGTTTTAGTTACCAATACAAACCCCCAACCACACCTGTAGGGAGAGAGAGGGGTTTTAGTTACCAATACAAACCCCCAACCACACCTGTAGGGAGAGAGAGGGGGTTTAGTCACCAATACAAACCCCCCAACCACACCTGTAGGGAGAGAGAGGGGTTTTAGTTACCAATACAAACCCCCAACCACACCTGTAGGGGAGAGGGGTTTTAGTCACCAACATGTATATAGTATATATTGTATAGTATCTAAATGTATATAGTATATATAGTATAGTATCTAAATGTATATAGTATATATACTATAGTATATAAATGTATATAGTATATATAGTATCTAAATGTATATAGTATATATAGTATAGTATCTAAATGTATATATAGTATATATATAGTATAGTATCTAAATGTTTATAGCATATATAGTATAGTATATACATGTATATAGCATATATAGTATAGTACCTAAATGTATATAGTATATATTGTATAGTATCTAAATGTATATAGTATAGTATCTAAATGTATATAGTATATATAGTATAGTATCTAAATGTATATAGTATATATAGTATCTAAATGTATATAGTATATATAGTATAGTATATAAATGTATATAGAATATATAGTATCTAAATGTATATAGTATATATAGTATCTAAATGTATATAGTATAGTATCTAAATGTATATATAGTATATATATAGTAAAGTATCTAAATGTTTATAGCATATATAGTATAGTATATACATGTATATAGCATATATAGTATAGTACCTAAATGTATATAGTATAGTAAATAAATGTATATAGTATATAGTATGGTATCTAAATGTATATAGTATATATAGTATAGTATCTAAATGTATATAGTATATATAGTATATAAATGTATATAGTATCTAAATGTATATAGTATATATAATATAGTATATAAATGTATATAGTATATATAGTATAGTATCTAAATGTATATAGTATATATAGTATAGTATATAAATGTATATAGTATATATAATATAGTATATAAATGTATATAGTATATATAGTATAGTATATAAATGTATATAGTATATATAGTATAGTATATAAATGTATATAGTATATATAATATAGTATCTACATGTATATAGTATATATAGTATAGTATCTAAATGTATATAGTATATATAGTATAGTATCTAAATGTATATATAATATAGTATCTAAATGTATATATAATATAGTATCTAAATGTATATATAATATAGTATCTAAATGTATATAGTATATATAATATAGTATATAAATGTTTATAGTATATATAATATATATAATATAGTATCTAAATGTATATAGTATATATAGTATAGTATCTAAATGTATATAGTATATATAGTATAGTGTATATAGTATAGTATCTAAATGTATATAGTATAGTATCTAAATGTATATAGTATATATAGTATATAAATGTATATAGTATATATAGTATAGTATATATAGTATAGTGTATATAGTATATATAGTATATAAATGTATATAGTATATATAGTATAGTGTATATAGTATATATAGTATAGTGTATATAGTATATATAGTATAGTGTATATAGTATATATAGTATATAAATGTATATAGTATATATAGTATAGTGTATATAGTATATATAGTATAGTGTATATAGTATATATAGTATAGTGTATATAGTATATATAGTATAGTGTATATAGTATATATAGTATAGTGTATATAGTATATATAGTATAGTGTATATAGTATATATAGTATATAAATGTATATAGTATATATAGTATAGTGTATATAGTATATATAGTATAGTGTATATAGTATATATAGTATAGTGTATATAGTATATATAGTATAGTGTATATAGTATATATAGTATAGTGTATATAGTATATATAGTATAGTGTATATAGTATATATAGTATAGTGTATATAGTATATATAGTATAGTGTATATAGTATATATAGTATAGTGTATATAGTATATATAGTATAGTGTATATAGTATATATAGTATAGTGTATATATAGTATATATAGTATAGTGTATATAGTATATATAGTATAGTGTATATAGTATATATAGTATAGTGTATATAGTATATATAGTATATAAATGTATATAGTATATATAGTATAGTGTATATAGTATATATAGTATAGTGTATATAGTATATATAGTATAGTGTATATAGTATATATAGTATAGTGTATATAGTATATATAGTATAGTGTATATAGTATATATAGTATAGTGTATATAGTATATATAGTATATAATGTATATAAATATAGTATAGTATATATAGTATAGTGTATATAGTATATATAGTATAGTGTATATAGTATATATAGTATAGTGTATATAGTATATATAGTATAGTGTATATAGTATATATAGTATAGTGTATATAGTATATATAGTATAGTGTATATAGTATATATAGTATAGTGTATATAGTATATATAGTATAGTGTATATAGTATATATAGTATAGTGTATATAGTATATATAGTATAGTGTATATAGTATATATAGTATAGTGTATATAGTATATATAGTATAGTGTATATAGTATATATAGTATAGTGTATATAGTATATATAGTATAGTGTATATAGTATATATAGTATAGTGTATATAGTATATATAGTATAGTGTATATAGTATATATAGTATAGTGTATATAGTGTATATAGTATAGTATATATAGTATAGTGTATAAATGTATATAGTATATATAGTATAGTGTATATAGTATATATAGTATAGTGTATATAGTATATATAGTATAGTGTATATAGTATATATAGTATAGTGTATATAGTATATATAGTATAGTGTATATAGTATATATAGTATAGTGTATATAGTATATATAGTATAGTGTATATAGTATATATAGTATAGTGTATATAGTATATATAGTATAGTGTATATAGTATATATAGTATATAAGTATATATAGTATAGTGTATATAGTATATATAGTATAGTGTATATAGTATATATAGTATAGTGTATATAGTATATATAGTATAGTGTATATAGTATATATAGTATAGTGTATATAGTATATATAGTATAGTGTATATAGTATATATAGTATAGTGTATATAGTATATATAGTATAGTGTATATAGTATATATAGTATAGTGTATAT
>NC_088414.1:49078645-49118700 GCF_034236695.1 Oncorhynchus nerka
GAAATTAATGCATTGCTGGACTCTGTAACCAATGAATAGCTGATTGGACAGTGGCAAGACTTCCAGTTAGCTGATTGGACACTGGAAAGACTGACCTACCCGCTATGAGTGCGTGGAGCTCGTCATCAATGTTACGCACCCAACGCAGCAAGCAGCTGGTCCCCTGGGAGAGAGAGAGTAGTTCATATCAGAGAGAAAGAGAAGGAGACCTTGTATATTGAGATGAAGGACCCTAGGAATGATAAGAGAGAAGAAGAGAGGGATATATACAGTGTTGGTGGTAACATGTTACAGGCATCCTTCCTGACTCAGTTGCCGGAGAGGAAGGAAACTGCTCAGGGATTTCACCATGAGGCCAATGGTGACTTTAAAACAGTTACAGAAAACTGAGGATGGATCAACAACATTGTAGTTACTCCACAATACTAACGTAAAAGAAGAAAGCCTGTACAGAATAAAAAACATTCCAAAACACGCCTCCTGTTTGCAATAAGGCACTAAAGTAAAACAGGTTAAAAAAAAGTGACAGAGAAATGAACTTTATGTCCTGAATACAAAGTGGTATGTTTGGGGTCAATCCAACACACTTCATATGTTCAAACTGTCCAAGATGGAGGACAACATATCCTGGCAGACCTGATGGGGCCTTGAGGCAAATTTGTTAGCATGAGGAAAGACACCTCCATATAGGCCAATCAGAGCCACCTCCATATAGGCCAATCAGAGCCACCTACATAATAGGCCAATCAGATCCAACCTCCATATAGGCCAATCAGAGCCCCCGCCATATAGGCCAATCAGAGCCACCGCCATAATAGGCCAATCAGAGCCACCTCCATATAGGTCAATCAGAGCCACCTACATAATAGGTCAATCAGAGCCACCTACATAATAGGCCAATCAGAGCCACCTACATAATAGGCCAATCAGAGCCACCTCCATATAGGCCAATCAGAGCCACTTCCATATAGGCCAATCAGAGCCACCTCCATATAGGCCAATCAGAGCCACGTAAATTAGAGCCACCTCCATATAGGCCAATCAGAGCCACCTACATATAGGCCAATCAGAGCCACCTCCATATAGGCCAATCAGAGCCACCTCCATATAGGCCAATCAGAGCCACCGCCATATAGGCCAATCAGAGCCACCGCCATATAGGCCAATCAGAGCCACCGCCATATAGGCCAATCAGAGCCACCGCCATATAGGCCAATCAGAGCCACCTCCATATAGGCCAATCAGAGCCACCTCCATATAGGCCAATCAGAGCCACCTCCATATAGGCCAATCAGAGCCACCTCCATATAGGCCAATCAGAGCCACCTCCATATAGGCCAATCAGAGCCACCGCCATATAGGCCAATCAGAGCCACCGCCATATAGGCCAATCAGAGCCACCGTCATATAGGCCAATCAGAGCCACCGCCATATAGGCCAATCAGAGCCACCTCCATATAGGCCAATCAGAGCCACCGCCATATAGGCCAATCAGAGCCACCGCCATATAGGCCAATCAGAGCCACCGCCATATAGGCCAATCAGAGCCACCGCCATATAGGCCAATCAGAGCCACCTCCATATAGGCCAATCAGAGCCACCTCCATATAGGCCAATCAGAGCCACCTCCATATAGGCCAATCAGAGCCACCTCCATATAGGCCAATCAGAGCCACCGCCATATAGGCCAATCAGAGCCACCGCCATATAGGCCAATCAGAGCCACCGTCATATAGGCCAATCAGAGCCACCGCCATATAGGCCAATCAGAGCCACCTCCATATAGGCCAATCAGAGCCACCTCCATATAGGCCAATCAGAGCCACCTCCATATAGGCCAATCAGAGCCACCTCCATATAGGCCAATCAGAGCCACCTCCATATAGGCCAATCAGAGCCACCTCCATATAGGCCAATCAGAGCCACCTCCATATAGGCCAATCAGAGCCAACTCCATATAGGCCAATCAGAGCCACCTCCATATAGGCCAATCAGAGCCACGTAAATCAGAGCCACCTACATATAGGCCAATCAGAGCCACCTACATATAAGGCCAATCAGAGCCATTCTTTTTTTACCAAGTTACTCATGACCTGTAGATTTTGTGTGCCAAATTTGAAAAGTGTTACCAAACTCTGCTTGAGTTATTAGACCATGTCAAGCAAAGAAATGAAAAGAATGAGAACAGGTATCAGAATAACAGCTGTGAACCTCTAACTAGTACAGTAACTCATTCCTTTTCCCAGGGAGTAACACGTCATTAGTTACAGTTGGAAGACGTAAAAGAGTAATACGCAATATGACTTTTTAAAAAGTAACTAACACTGAATCTAGTGTTTACCTTGTATATAGAGACGAAGGACCCTAGGAAAGCCCCCAGCTGGAAGTTCTCTTTGTTGTAGAAGAGAGAGGGGAGGCGGGACGGCTTCGTGAAGACCTGGCGGAACGCTGAAGGAACCTTCAGACAACACTGGATCAGGTAGCCCACACTGAACATACGGATGAAGCCCTGGAAACATGAATATAACATTATTATAACCTTCAGACAACACTGGATCAGGTAGCCAACACTGAACATACGGATGAAGCCCTGGAAACATGAATATAACATTATTATAACGTCGTTACAACCTTCAGACGACACCGGATCAGGTAGCCATGGAAACCACATTAATACATTACGATTTCAGTTTCTAAACTGAGACGCAACATCACCAGACTTCTGGGAACGCTTGTGAAGCCAACCAGGCCGACCAGGCACACCAGGACAACCAAGACGACCAGGCACACCAGGACAACCAAGATGACCAGGACAACCAAGATGACCAGGCCGACCAGGCACACCAGGACAACCAAGATGACCAGGCACAACCAAGATGACCAGGCACACAAAGACAACCAAGATGACCAGGCCGACCAGGACCACCAAGATGACCAGGACAACCAGGCCGACCAGGCACACCAGGACAACCAGCCGACCAGGAGAACCAGGCCGACCAGGCACACCAGGACAACCAAGATGACCAGGCACACCAGGACAACCAAGATGACCAGGCACACCAGGACAACCAAGATGACCAGGACAACCAAGATGACCAGGACAACCAAGATGACCAGGACAACCAGGCCGACCAGGCATACCAGGACAACCAAGATGACCAGGACAACCAAGATGACCAGGACAACCAGGATGACCAGGACAACCAGGCCGACCAGGCACACCAGGACAACCAGGCCGACCAGGCACACCAGGACAACCAGGCCGACCAGGCACACCAGGACAACCAAGATGACCAGGCACACCAGGACAACCAAGATGACCAGGCACACCAGGACAAGCAAGATGACCAGGACGACCAGGCACACCAGGACAACCAAGATGACCAGGACAACCAAGATGACCAGGACAACCAAGATAACCAGGCACACCAGGACAACCAAGATGACCAGGACAACTAGGCACACCAGGACAACCAGGCCGACCAGGACAACCAGGCCGACCAGGACAACCAGGCCGACCAGGACGGGATTTGGGGTTAAAGTGAGAGAAATGAAACATTCTTCCTTAGTTGTTCATTGTCTCTCAATCTAAAGGCACATCTCTGATTAGAGCCAATGTCTTCAGTCGTGGAACATATTACTACTCCAGCCTTGTGAAACTGACAAAGACATGTTTTTATCTTCATATCGATGGAGTGCGTTGACGGCCTGCACACACACAGTTCAGCACGAGACAACCAGTAGAAAAGATGTGTTTCGGCGCACGGCGCTTATAGCTAGCCAACGTCGCCATGACAATCGCCTACAAGCATGATCTGAGATTTCTATTGGAGAAGCAGTTTCTGCCTATCTTCACACTGTACCGTCTTTCACAATAAACTTTATTGACCATCTACATGGAAATTCATTTTGTCAGCATACAAACACCCCCCTAGATAATGCACTATAGTCAGGGCTGTCAAATACCCAAGATAATACACTATAGTCCGGGCTGTCAAATACCCAAGATAATACACTATAGTCAGGGCTGTCAAATACCCCCAAGATAATACACTATAGTCAGGGCTGTCAAATACCCAAGATAATACACTATAGTCAGGGCTGTCAAATATCCCCAAGATAATACACTATAGTCAGAGCTGTCAAATATACCCAAGATAATACACTATAGTCAGGGCTGACAAATACCCAAGATAATACACTATAGTCCGGGCTGTCAAATACCCAAGATAATACACTATAGTCAGGGCTGTCAAATACCCCCAAGATAATACACTATAGTCAGGGCTGTCAAATACCCCCAAGATAATACACTATAGTCAGGGCTGTCAAATATCCCCAAGATAATACACTATAGTCAGGGCTGTCAAATACCCCCAAGATAATACACTATAGTCAGGGCTGTCAAATATCCCCAAGATAATACACTATAGTCAGGGCTGTCAAATACCCAAGATAATACACTATAGTCAGGGCTGTCAAATATCCCCAAGATAATACTGTATATAGCCCCTCTACTGTATGTAGCCTCTCTACTGTATATAGCCCCTCTACTGTATATAGCCCCTCTACTGTATATAGCCCCTCTACTGTATATAGCCCCTCTACTGTATATAGCCCCTCTACTGTATATACTGTATATAGCCCCTCTACTG
The DNA here is from genome assembly GCF_034236695.1 of Oncorhynchus nerka. Taxonomy (NCBI): domain Eukaryota; kingdom Metazoa; phylum Chordata; class Actinopteri; order Salmoniformes; family Salmonidae; genus Oncorhynchus; species Oncorhynchus nerka. Next base: position 49,083,301 of record NC_088414.1, read on the forward strand.
TATATAGCCCCTCTACTGTATATAGCCCCTCTACTGTATATAGCCCCTCTACTGTATATAGCCCCTCTACTGTATATAGGATGATTTTTAAGCCTTGAGAATTGGATTGTGTTCGTGTGCCATTCAGAGGGTGAATTGACAAAAGACATCAGTGCCTTTGAACGGGGTAGTAGGTGTCACTGGTTTGTGTCAAGAACTGCAACGCTGCTGGGTTTTTCACACAATAGTTTCTGGTCTGTATCAAGAATGATTCACCACCTAAAAGACATCCAGCCAACTTGACACAACTGTGGGAAACATTGGAGTCAACATGGACCAGCATCCCTGTGGAACGCTTTCGACACCTTGTAGAGTCCATGCCCCGACAAAATGAGGCTGAGGGCAAGGGGGGGGGGCACCTTAATGTTTTGTACATTCAGTGTACAGTGCTGTGAAATGACTTGAAACTCCTCCCAGACTCAAGGGTTTATTCGGAGGACCCCAGAGAGCTCTTTTGATCTTGTCATAACGTGTTACCACACACCTGTATGTTTAAGACCAAACCAGACCCAGTTTCTGATCTTCATGGAAGGCTGGACCCTACCAAACCAGACCCAGTTTCTGATCTTCATGGAAGGCTGGACCCTACCAAACCAGACCCAGTTTCCGATCTTCATGGAAGGCTGGACCCTACCAAACCAGACCCAGTTTCTGATCTTCATGGAAGGCTGGACCCTACCAAACCAGACCCAGTTTCTGATCTTCATGGAAGGCTGGACCCTACCACACCAGACCCAGTTTCCGATCTTCATGGAAGGCTGGACCCTACCAAACCAGACCCAGTTTCTGATCTTCATGGAAGGCTGGACCTTACCAAACCAGACCCAGTTTCTGATCTTCATGGAAGGCTGGACCCAGTTGTCCTGGTAGTGACCAGGTATCTCACCTTGACACAGTAGACTATGCAGTTGTCCTGGTAGTAACCAGGTATCTCACCTTGACACAGTAGACTATGCAGTTGTCCTGGTAGTAACCAGGTATCTCACCTTGACACAGTAGACTATGCAGTTGTCCTGGTAGTGACCAGGTATCTCACCTTGACACAGTAGACTATGCAGTTGTCCTGGTAGTAACCAGGTATCTCACCTTGACACAGTAGACTATGCAGTTGTCCTGGTAGTAACCAGGTATCTCACCTTGACACAGTAGACTATGCAGTTGTCCTGGTAGTAACCAGGTATCTCACCTTGACACAGTAGACTATGCAGTTGTCCTGGTAGTGTTTACAGCATCGATGTCTGGGTCCATGCTTGCATCTGGAGACAGACAACACAGTCACTACAACTCTGTGTGTGTGCTTGCTTGTAATTGCTACTGTGTGTGTGTGTGTGTGTGCTTGCTTGTAATTGCTACTGTGTGTGTGTGTGTGTGTGTGTGTGTGTGTGTGTGTGTGTGTGTGTGCTTGCTTGTAATTGCTACTGTGTGTGTGTGTGTGTGTGTGTGTGTGTGTGTGTGTGTGTCCTCACATAGATTCTAGCAGTCTCCTGGTGAGGGTGATGAGGGACTTCCTGCCGGATGCGGGGCTTCCTGTTGACCTCTGTGACTCTGTGTTGACGGATGTCTCCGGGGGTTGTGGATAGCTGTGCTCGGACAGGTTGGAGTGTGTTGGAATCTCCTCCTTCCCAACGATGAACCTGGGGAGGAACGCAATCACAACAGTAGAGATATATATATATATAGAAAGATAGATAAACACTTCCCCTAACCTCTAGCTATAACGGTAGTAGTACGCTAGTATAAACACCATGGGACCACGCAGCCGTCATACCGCTCAGTAAGGAGACGCGTTCTGTCTCCCTCCATCTCCCCACGATCCCCCTCGGCCCTCCATCTCCCCACGGCCTCCCCCTCGGCCCTCCATCTCCCCACGATCTCCCCCTCGGCCCTCCATCTCCCCCTCTGCCCTACATCTCCCCCCACGATCTCCACCCCACGATCTCCCCTCGGCCCTCCATCTCCCCCCTCGGCCCTCCATCTCCCCCTCCATCTCCCCCATCGCCCTCCATCTCCACCCCACGATCTCCCCCTCGGCCTCCATCTCCCCCTCCATCTCCCCCTCGGCCCTCCATCTCCCCCTCGGCCCTCCATCTCCCCCTCGGCCCTCCATCTCCCACGATCTCCCTCCTCGGCCCTCCATCTCCCCACGATCTCCCCCCTCGGCCCTCCATCTCCCCACGATCTCCCCTCGGCCCTCCATCTCCCCCCACGATCTCCCCTCGGCCCTCCATCTCCCCCCACGGCCTCCCCCACGGCCCTCCATCTCCACCCCACGAACTCCCCCTCGGCCCTCCATCTCCCCACGATCTCCCCCTCGGCCCTCCATCTCCCCACGGCCTCCCCCACGGCCCTCCAACTCCCCCACGGCCTCCCCCACGGCCCTCCATCTCCACCCCACGGCCTCCCCCACGGCCCTCCATCTCCACCCACGATCTCCCCCTTGGCCCCCCATCTCCCCACGATCTCCCCACGGCCCCCATCTCCACCCGATCCCCCTCGACCCTCCATCCCCCGATCCCCCTCGGCCCTCCATCTCCACCCCACGATCCCCCTCGGCCCTCCATCTCCACCCCACGATCTCCCCCCTCGGCCCTCCATCTCCCCACGATCTCCACCCCACGATCTCCCCCTCGGCCCTACATCTCCCCACGATCTCCCCTCGGCCCTCCATCTCCCCTTCGGGGCATCCACCTCCCCCTTGGGCATCCACCTCACCCTCCACCTCCCCCCTCTGCCATATTGAGAAGCGTCCCAAAGCTGAAGAGGTGAATATTATCGAAGGTGTAGGGGCTAATTATAATCTTTGACTGAGCCAGCTGAGATAGTCTTTAGAGCGATGTGGTATCCAACATGGCCACCATATGTTTGGAGATGGTACAGGTTCATATGGAAGCCTTACTTGAGCGCTGAGAAGGAGAATCCTTTAAGTCCATCTTTACTCCTGAAGAAGAACATGTAAAGAGATGCTGTCATACAGAACAGCAGAACCTGGAGAGAGAGAGGTGGGAGAGAGAGAGAGAGAGAGGTGGGGAGAGAGAGAGAGCGAGAGAGGTGGGGAGAGAGAGAGAGAGAGGGGAGAGAGAGAGAGAGGGGTGGGGAGAGAGAGAGAGAGAGAGAGGGGAGAGAGATAGAGAGGGGTGGGGAGAGAGAGAGAGAGAGGTGGGGAGAGAGAGAGAGAGGGTTGGGGGAGAGAGAGAGAGAGAGGGGGAGAGAGAGAGAGAGGTGGGGAGAGAGAGAGAGAGAGGGGAGAGAGAGAGATGGGGAGAGAGAGAGAGGTGGGGAGAGAGAGGTGGGGAGAGAGAGAGAGAGGGAGAGAGAGAGAGAGAGGTGGGGAGAGAGAGGGAGAGAGGTGGGGAGAGAGAGGAGAGAGAGGTGGGGGAGAGAGAGAGAGGTGGGTAGAGAGAGAGAGGTGGGGAGAGAGAGAGAGGTGGGGAGAGAGAGAAAGAGAGGTGGGGAGAGAGAGAGAGAGGTGGGGAGAGAGAGAGAGAGAGGTGGGGAGAGAGAGAGAGAGAGGTGGGGAGAGAGAGAGAGAGAGAGAGGTGGGGAGAGAGAGAGAGGTGGGGAGAGAGAGAGAGGGGTGGGGAGAGAGAGAGAGGGTGGGAGAGAGAGAGAGAGGGGTGGAGAGAGAGAGAGGTGGGGAGAGAGAGAGGGTGGGGAGAGAGAGAGAGGTGGGGAGAGAGAGAAAGAGGTGGGGAGAGAGAGAGAGGTGGGGGAGAGAGAGAGAGAGAGGTGGGGAGGGGGAGAGGTGGGGGGAGAGAGAGAGAGGTGGGGAGAGAGAGAGAGAGGTGGGGGAGAGAGAGAGAGAGGTGGGGAGAGAGAGAGAGAGAGAGAGGTGGGGAGAGAGAGAGAGAGAGAGAGGTGGGGAGAGAGAGAGAGAGGTGGGGGAGAGAGAGAGGTGGGGAGAGAGAGAGAGAGGTGGGGAGAGAGAGAGAGAGGTGGGGAGAGAGAGAGAGAGGTGGGGAGAGAGAGAGAGAGCGAGAGAGAGAGAGAGGTGGGGAGAGAGAGAGAGAGAGAGGGGTGGGGAGAGAGAGAGAGAGAGAGGGTGGGGAGAGAGAGAGAGGTGGGGGGAGAGAGAGAGAGGTGGGGGAGAGAGAGAGGTGGGGGGAGAGAGGTGGAGAGAGAGAGAGAGGTGGGGAGAGAGAGAGAGAGGTGGGGAGAGAGAGAGAGAGAGAGAGGTGGGGAGAGAGAGAGAGAGAGGTGGGGAGAGAGAGAGGTGGGGAGAGAGAGAGAGAGAGCGGTGGAGAGAGAGAGGTGGGGGAGAGAGAGAGGTGGGGGAGAGAGAGAGAGGTGGGGGAGAGAGAGAGAGGTGGGGAGAGAGAGAGAGAGAGGTGGGGAGAGAGAGAGAGAGAGGTGGGGAGAGAGAGAGAGAGAGGTGGGGAGAGAGAGAGGTGGGGAGAGAGAGAGAGAGAGAGAGAGAGGTGGGGAGAGAGAGAGAGAGGTGGGGAGAGAGAGAGAGAGCGAGAGAGAGAGAGAGGTGGGGAGAGAGAGAGAGAGAGAGGGGTGGGGAGAGAGAGAGAGAGAGGGTGGGGAGAGAGAGAGGGGGGGAGAGAGAGAGGTGGGGGAGAGAGGTGGAGAGAGAGAGAGAGGTGGGGAGAGAGAGAGAGAGAGAGAGGTGGGGAGAGAGAGAGAGAGAGGTGGGGAGAGAGAGAGAGAGAGAGAGGTGGGGAGAGGTGGGGAGAGAGAGAGAGGTGGGGGGAGAGAGAGAGAGGTGGGGGAGAGAGAGAGAGAGAGTGAGATTCAATTAAAGGACTGACACATCCCTCACACTTTCAATCCTCAAACTACATCCTCCCTCCTTCTCCCCCCTAAATCCATCCATCCTCCCGCCTCTATCCATCCATCCATCCTCTCTCCTCCATCCATCCTCCCGCCATCCATCCATCCATCCATCCATCCATCCATCCATCCATCCATCCATCCACCTCCTCCTCCCCCTAAATCCATCCATCCATCCTCTCTCCTCCATCCATCCTCCTCCTCCTCCCCCTAAATCCATCCATCCCTCCCTCCCTCCCTCCCTCCCTCCCTCCATCCATCCATCCATTCTCCCCATTCATCCTTCCTCCCTCCTCCATCCATCCATCCATCCATCCTCCCTCCCTCCCTCCCTCCTCCCTCCTCCTCCATCCATCCTCCCTCCCTCCCTCCCTCCATCCCTCCTCCCTCCTCCCTCCCTCCCTCCTCCATCCATCCTCCCTCCCTCCCTCCCTCCCTCCCTCCCTCCCTCCCTCCCTCCCCTCCCTCCCTCCTCCCCTCCTCCTCCATCCATCCTCCCTCCCTCCCTCCCTCCTACCTCCCCGTGTTTGAGGGGGTTGACAATGCCTCGTGTGACAGCCATACGGAACAAGGTCTCTGTCGCCTAGGAAACAAAACACACACAAAGAATAGTTATTCACATGTATGTCTGCCCGCCCACATTCTCATCATATGATCTCAGTGTAACAGCAGGGCTGTAACAAGTAGAGAGGTGGTCAGAAGAGGTACAGGTCTCTTACCAGGTTGGCCATGTAGATCGTCAGCAGACCTCTCCTACAAGAAAACACATAACACATAATGATTAAACCTGTGGAGAGAAAACAGGGGAGGAGAGGAGAGAGGAGAAAAGAGGGGGGAGGAGAGGGGAAAAGGGAAGAAAAGAGGGGGAGGAGAGGGGAAAAGGGAAGAAAAGAGGGGGAGGAGAGGGGAAAAGGGAAGAAAAGAGGGGGAGGAGAGGGGAAAAGGGAAGAAAAGAGGGGGAGGAGAGGGGAAAAGGGAAGAAAAGAGGGGGAGGAGAGGGAAAAGGGAAGAAAAGAGGGGGAGGAGAGGGGAAAAGGGAAGAAAAGAGGGGGAGGAGAAGGGACAGGAGAAAAGAGGAGAGAAGAAAGTTGAAAAGGGAAGAGAGGAGGAGAAAAGAGGGGAGAGGAGGGAAATAAGGAGAAAAGGGAAGAGAAAAGGGAAGAGAGGGGAAAAGAGGGGAGAGGAGAGGACAGGAGAAATGGGGAGAGAGGAGACGGGAAAAGAGGATTGGAAAAAGGGAAGAGGGGGGATGAGAGCGTAGAGGAGAAAATGGGAGGGGAGGGGAGAAAATAGGTTACCTGCTCTTGCGTTCCATGAGGATAGAGATGTAAGAGGCAGGTAGAGCTGCTCCGAACCCAGCGGACCAGGAGGTGAAGCCACCCAGCAGTTTCCTAACACACACCAAACAAGATAACAACATATCTGAAGTCTTATCTGACACAGCCTGGCCCCTTCTAGTACACTATGGACTTCACCCTCTACACCCTACTGGGCCAAAGGACAGAGACGGCTTCAAAGCCCTCTGATTGGCTATCAGGTCAGGCCACTCAAGGACTCTGTGTGTGTGTGTGTGTGGCTGTGTGTGGCTGTGTGTGTGTGGCTGTGTGTGGCTGTGTGTGTGTGTGTGTGTGTGTGTGTGTGTGTGTGTGTGTGTGTGTGTGTGTGTGTGTGTGTGTGGCTGTGTGTGTGTGTGTGGCTGTGTGTGTGTGTGTGGCTGTGTGTGTGTGTGTGGCTGTGTGTGTGTGTGTGTGTCTGTGTGTGTGTGTGTGTGGCTGTGTGTGTGTGTGTGGCTGTGTGTGTGTGTGCGTGGCTGTGCGTGGCTGTGTGTGTGTGTGTGTGTGTGTGTGTGTGTGGCTGTGTGTGTGCGTGGCTGTGTGTGTGTGTGTGTGTGTGTGTGTGTGTGTGTGTGTGTGTGTGGTGTGTGTGTGTGGCTGTGTGTGTGTGTGTGTGTGTGTGTGTGTGTGTGTGTGTGTGTGTGTGTGTGTGTGTGTGTGTGTGTGTGTGTGTGTGTGTGTGTGTGGCTGTGTGTGTGTGTGGCTGTGTGTGTGTGTGCGTGTGTGTGTGTGCGTGTGTGCGTGTGTGTGTGTGCGTGGCTGTGTGTGTGTGGCTGTGCGTGTGTGTGGCTGTGTGTGTGTGTGTGTGGCTGTGTGTGGCTGTGTGTGTGTGGCTGTGTGTGGCTGTGTGTGTGTGTGTGTGTGTGTGTGTGTGTGTGTGTGTGTGTGTGTGTGCTGTGTGTGTGTGTGTGGCTGTGTGTGTGTGTGTGGCTGTGTGTGTGTGTGTGGCTGTGTGTGTGTGTGTGGCTGTGTGTGTGTGTGTGTGGCTGTGTGTGTGTGTGTGTGGCTGTGTGTGTGTGTGTGTGTGTGTGTGTGTGCGTGGCTGTGTGTGCGTGTGTGTGTGTGTGTGTGTGTGTGTGTGGCTGTGTGTGTGTGTGGCTGTGTGTGTGTGTGTGTGTGTGTGGCTGTGTGTGTGTGTGTGGCTGTGTGTGTGCTGTGTGTGTGTGTGTGTGTGTGTGTGTGTGTGTGTGTGTGTGTGTGTGTGTGTGTGTGGCTGTGTGTGTGTGTGTGTGTGTGTGGCTGTGTGTGTGTGTGGCTGTGTGTGTGTGCGTGTGTGTGTGTGCGTGTGTGCGTGTGTGTGTGTGCGTGGCTGTGTGTGTGTGGCTGTGCGTGTGTGTGGCTGTGTGTGTGTGTGTGAGGCTGTGTGTGTGTGTGTGTGGCTGTGTGTGTGTGTGTGTGTGTGTGTGTGTGTGTGTGTGCTGCGTGGCTGCGTGTGTGTGGCTGTGTGTGTGTGTGTGTGTGTGTGTGTGTGTGTGTGTGTGTGTGTGTGTGTGTGTGTGTGTGTGTGTGTGTGTGTGTGTGTGTGTGTGTGTGTGTGTGTGTGTGTGTTACCTGAGGATGCAGAAGAAGGCGATGTAGAGTCCCCCATTAGCGGTGAGGAAGGACGTGGACTGAAGGATCTCAGGGAGGAGTCTCTTCAGATAATACTCCTTCTTCCTCCTCCGCAGGATGGCTGCTATCTACACACACACACACACACACACACACACACACACACACACACACACACACACACACACACACTTGAGTTCAGGAAGTCAACATCAAATTGAACAAATGCAAACAACAGTGGGAGCAGTTTAAACTAGCCTGACCGTCCAGGGTCAGAACAGGTCAACTAGCCTTACCGCCCAGAACAGGTCAGCTAGCCTGACCGTCCAGAGTCAGAACAGGTCAACTAGCCTTACCGTCCAGGGTCAGAACAGGTCAACTAGCCTTACCGTCCAGGGTCAGAACAGATCAACTAGCCTTACCGTCCAGGGTCAGAACAGGTCAACTAGCCTTACCGCCCAGAACAGGTCAACTAGCCTGACCGTCCAGGGTCAGAACAGGTCAACTAGCCTTACCGTCCAGGGTCAGAACAGGTCAACTAGCCTTACCGTCCAGGGTCAGAACAGGTCAACTAGCCTTACCGTCCAGGGTCAGAACAGGTCAACTAGCCTTACCGTCCAGGGTCAGAACAGGTCAACTAGCCTTACCGTCCAGGGTCAGAACAGGTCGACTAGCCTTACCGTCCAGGGTCAGAACAGGTCAACTAGCCTTACCGTCCAGGGTCAGAACAGGTCAACTAGCCGTACCGTCCAGGGTCAGAACAGGTCAACTAGCCTTACCGTCCAGGGTCAGAACAGGTCAACTAGCCTTACCGTCCAGGGTCAGAACAGGTCAACTAGCCTTACCGTCCAGGGTCAGAACAGGTCAACTAGCCTTACTGCCCAGAACAGGTCAACTAGCCTTACCGTCCAGGGTCAGAACAGGTCAACTAGCCTTACCGTCCAGGGTCAGAACAGGTCAACTAGCCTTAGAGGGACAAGAAAGAGAGAGGAGACAGTAACAGGGACAATGGAAGAGAGAGGAGACAGTAACAGGGACAATGGAAGAGAGAGGAGACAGTAAGAGGGACAAATGGAAAGAGAGAGGAGACAGTAAGAGGAACAATGAAAGAGAGAGGAGACAGAGTAAGAGGGACAATGAAAGAGGAGACAGAGTAAGAGGGACAATGAAAGAGAGGAGACAGAGTAAGAGGGACACATGGAGAGAGAGGAGACAGTAAGAGGAACAATGAAAGAGAGAGGAGACAGTAAGAGGAACAATGAAAGAGAGAGGAGACAGAGTAAGAGGGACAATGAAAGAGAGGAGACAGTAAGAGGGACACATGGAGAGAGAGGAGACAGTAAGAGGAACAATGAAAGAGAGAGGAGACAGTAAGAGGAACAAATGGAGAGAGAGGAGACAGTAAGAGGGACAAATGGAGAGAGAGGAGACAGTAAGAGGAACAATGAAAGAGAGAGGAGACAGAGTAAGAGGGACACATGGAGAGAGAGGAGACAGTAAGAGGAACAATGAAAGAGAGAGGAGACAGTAAGAGGAACAATGAAAGAGAGAGGAGACAGAGTAAGAGGGACAATGAAAGAGAGGAGACAGTAAGAGGGACACATGGAGAGAGAGGAGACAGTAAGAGGAACAAATGGAGAGAGAGGAGACAGTAAGAGGGACAAATGGAGAGAGAGGAGACAGTAAGAGGGACACATGGAGAGAGAGGAGACAGTAAGAGGGACACATGGAGAGAGAGGAGACAGTAAGAGGGACACATGGAGAGAGAGGAGACAGAGTAAGAGGGACAAATGGAGAGAGAGGAGACAGAGTAAGAGGGACACATGGAGAGAGAGGAGACAGTAAGAGGGACACATGGAGAGAGAGGAGACAGTAAGAGGGACAAATGGAGAGAGAGGAGACAGTAAGAGGAACAAATGGAGAGAGAGGAGACAGTAAGAGGATGACAGATGGTGTCTAGTAGTATAATAAGCCTCTTAGTTCACCAGACAGAACTCCACATGTAGGTTACTGTAGTATAGGTTACTGTAGGTTACTGTGGGTTACTGTAGTGTACTGTGGGTTACTGTGGTGTACTGTAGTGTACTGTAGTGTACTGTAGGTTACTGTGGGTTACTGTGGTGTACTGTGGGTTACTGTAGTATAGGTTACTGTAGGTTACTGTGGGTTACTGTAGTGTACTGTGGGTTACTGTAGTGTAATGTAGTTTACTGTGGGTTACTGTAGTATAGGTTACTGTGGGTTACTGTAGTGTAGGTTACTGTAGGTTACTGTAGGTTACTGTAGGTTACTGTGGGTTACTGTAGGTTACTGTAGGTTACTGTAGGTTACTGTGGGTTACTGTGGGTTACTGTAGGTTACTGTGGTTTACTGTGGGTTACTGTGGGTTACTGTAGGTTACTGTGGGTTACTGTAGTATAGATTACTGTAGGTTACTGTGGGTTACTGTAGTATAGGTTACTGTGGGTTACTGTGGGTTACTGTGGGTTACTGTAGTATAGGTTACTGTGGGTTACTGTGGGTTACTGTAGGTTACTGTGGGTTACTGTAGTATAGGTTACTGTGGGTTACTGTGGGTTACTGTAGTATAGGTTACTGTGGGTTACTGTAGTAGAGGTTACTGTGGGTTACTGTAGTGTAGGTTACTGTGGGTTACTGTGGGTTACTGTAGTATGGGTTACTGTGGGTTACTGTAGGTTACTGTGGGTTACTGTAGTATAGGTTACTGTGGGTTACTGTGGGTTACTGTGGGTTACTGTAGTATAGGTTACTGTGGGTTACTGTGGGTTACTGTAGTATAGGTTACTGTAGGTTACTGTAGTATAGGTTACTGTGGGTTACTGTAGGTTACTGTAGTGTACTGTAGTATAGGTTACTGTAGTATAGGTTACTGTAGTATAGGTTACTGTAGTGTACTGTATGTTACTGTAGTGTACTTGCTACTGTGGTGTAGTGTGCCGTAGAGTACTTGCTATCAGGTCTGGAATTTCATGATTTTAGGGTCAAGGCCATTTGGCCTTCAAGGAGGTTCCCAACATGCAGGGCAACGAGGCCATCTGCCAGGGCAACGAGGCCATCTGCCAGGGCAACGAGGCCATCTGCCAGGGCACCGAGGCCATCTGCCAGGGCAACGAGGCCATCTGCCAGGGCACCGAGGCCATCTGCCAGGGCAACGAGGCCATCTGCCAGGGCAACGAGGCCATCTGCCAGGGCAACGAGGCCATCTGCCAGGGCAACGAGGCCATCTGCCAGGGCAACGAGGCCATGGTGTTCAGACCATAGGAATGTTAATAGTATTCTTGTATAGACACTTCCTCATATGCCATTGAAACCAGTATTTCTCATGTTCTATAATTGTACAGCAGCCAAAGACACAATCCTAGTCATATTAACAACCCATAGCAACAACCCATAGCAACAACCCATAGCAAAAACCCATCGCAACAACCCATATTAACAACCCATAGCAACAACCCATATTAACAACCCATAGCAACAACCCATATTAACAACCCATAGCAACAACCCATATTAACAACCCATAGCAACAACCCATAGCAACAACCCATAGCAACAACCCATAGCAACAACCCATAGCAACAACCCATAGCAACAACCCACAGCAACAACCCATATTAACAACCCACAGCAACAACCCATATTAACAACCCACAGCAACAACCCATATTAACAACCCACAGCAACAACCCATATTAACAACCCACAGCAACAACCCATATTAACAACCCACAGCAACAACCCATAGCAAAAACCCATCGCAACAACCCATATTAACAACCCACAGCAACAACCCATTAACAAACCACTGTAACAACCCACGGTAACAAGAAACGGCAACAACCCACGGTAACAAGAAACGGTAACAACCCATAGTAACAACCCATGGTGACAACCCATGGTAACAACCCATGGTGACAACCCATGGTAACAACCCATAGTAACAACCCATGGTGACAACCCATAGTAACAACCCATGGTGACAACCCATGGTAACAACCCATGGTGACAACCCATGGTAACAACCCATAGTAACAACCCATGGTGACAACCCATGGTAACAAACCATGGTGACAACCCATGGTAACAACCCATAGTAACAACCCATTAACCCATACTGATAACAAGTTCAAACTGGTGCCATTAATGCAGGTAACGAGTGGAGGACAGAGGAGCCTCTTAAAGAAGAAGTTACAGGTCTGTGAGAGCCAGAAATCTCGCTTGTTTGTAGGCGACCAAATAATTATTTTCCACCATAATTTGTAAATAAATTCATTAAAAATGCTACAATTAGATTATCTGGATTTGTTTAATCATTTTGTCTGTCATAGTTGAAGTGAACCTATGATGAAAATTACAGGCCTCTCTCATCTTTTTAAGTGGGAGAACTTGCACAATTGGTGGCTGACTAAATACTTTTTTGCCCCACTGTATATCAGGCGGTGTGAAAGGAAGGAGATTTGTTAGACTCCAGCCAGCCATAGACTGTTCTCTCGGCTTCCGCACGGAAAGAGTTACCGGTGGATCAAGTCTGACACCAACGGGATCTTGAACAGCTTCTATCCCCCAGCAATAAGACTGATAAATAGCTAACTAAATAGCTACAAAGACCCTGTTTAACTTGTATCTTTATTGACCTTAAATCTCTATCCACACTCACAGGGAGCGATACCATATCTACCTCCATCACTCCAGTATCCCTGTACATTGTTAATATGGTACTGGAACTGACTGAGCCTGTATATAATATGGTACTGGACCTGAGCCTGTATATAATATGGTACTGAACCTGACTGAGCCTGTATATAATATGGTACTGGACCTGAGCCTGTATATAATATGGTACTGAACCTGACTGAGCCTGTATATAATATGGTACTGAACCTGACTGAGCCTGTATATAATATGGTACTGAACCTGACTGAGCCTGTATATAATATGGTACTGGACCTGAGCCTGTATATAATATGGTACTGGACCTGAGCCTGTATATAATATGGTACTGGACCTGACTGAGCCTGTATATAATATGGTACTGGACCTGACTGAGACTGTATATAATATGGTACTGAACCTGACTGAGCCTGTATATAATATGGTACTGGACCTGACTGAGCCTGTATATAATATGGTACTGGACCTGACTGAGCCTGTATATCATATGGTACTGGACCTGACTGAGCCTGTATATCATACGGTACTGGACCTGACTGAGCCTGTATATCATACGGTACTGGACCTGACTGAGCCTGTATATAATATGGTACTGGACCTGACTGAGCCTGTATATCATATGGTACTGGACCTGACTGAGCCTGTATATAATATGGTACTGAACCTGACTGAGCCTGTATATAATATGGTACTGAACCTGACTGAGCCTGTATATAATATGGTACTGGACCTGACTGAGCCTGTATATAATATGGTACTGGACCTGACTGAGCCTGTATATCATATGGTACTGGACCTGACTGAGCCTGTATATAATATGGTACTGAACCTGACTGAGCCTGTATATAATATGGTACTGGACCTGACTGAGCCTGTATATAATATGGTACTGGACCTGAGCCTGTATATAATATGGTACTGAACCTGACTGAGCCTGTATATAATATGGTACTGGACCTGAGCCTGTATATAATATGGTACTGAACCTGACTGAGCCTGTATATAATATGGTACTGGACCTGACTGAGCCTGTATATCATATGGTACTGGACCTGACTGAGCCTGTATATAATATGGTACTGAACCTGACTGAGCCTGTATATAATATGGTACTGGACCTGACTGAGCCTGTATATAATATGGTACTGGACCTGAGCCTGTATATAATATGGTACTGAACCTGACTGAGCCTGTATATAATATGGTACTGGACCTGAGCCTGTATATAATATGGTACTGAACCTGACTGAGCCTGTATATAATATGGTACTGGACCTGAGCCTGTATATAATATGGTACTGAACCTGACTGAGCCTGTATATAATATGGTACTGGACCTGAGCCTGTATATAATATGGTACTGGACCTGACTGAGCCTGTATATCATATGGTACTGGACCTGACTGAGCCTGTATATAATATGGTACTGGACCTGAGCCTGTATATCATATGGTACTGGACCTGACTGAGCCTGTATATAATATGGTACTGGACCTGACTGAGCCTGTATATCATATGGTACTGGACCTGACTGAGCCTGTATATAATATGGTACTGGACCTGAGCCTGTATATAATATGGTACTGAACCTGACTGAGCCTGTATATAATATGGTACTGAACCTGACTGAGCCTGTATATAATATGGTACTGGACCTGAGCCTGTATATAATATGGTACTGGACCTGAGCCTGTATATAATATGGTACTGGACCTGAGCCTGTATATAATATGGTACTGAACCTGACTGAGCCTGTATATAATATGGTACTGGACCTGAGCCTGTATATAATATGGTACTGAACCTGACTGAGCCTGTATATAATATGGTACTGGACCTGAGCCTGTATATAATATGGTACTGGACCTGACTGAGCCTGTATATAATATGGTACTGGACCTGACTGAGCCTGTATATAATATGGTACTGGACCTGAGCCTGTATATAATATGGTACTGAACCTGACTGAGCCTGTATATAATATGGTACTGAACCTGACTGAGCCTGTATATAATATGGTACTGGACCTGAGCCTGTATATAATATGGTACTGGACCTGAGCCTGTATATAATATGGTACTGGACCTGAGCCTGTAGATAATATGGTACTGAACCTGACTGAGCCTGTATATAATATGGTACTGGACCTGACTGAGCCTGTATATAATATGGTACTGGACCTGAGCCTGTATATAATATGGTACTGAACCTGACTGAGCCTGTATATAATATGGTACTGGACCTGAGCCTGTATATAATATGGTACTGGACCTGACTGAGCCTGTATATAATATGGTACTGGACCTGACTGAGCCTGTATATAATATGGTACTGGACCTGACTGAGCCTGTATATAATATGGTACTGGACCTGAGCCTGTATATAATATGGTACTGAACCTGACTGAGCCTGTATATAATATGGTACTGGACCTGAGCCTGTATATAATATGGTACTGGACCTGAGCCTGTATATAATATGGTACTGGACCTGAGCCTGTATATAATATGGTACTGGACCTGAGCCTGTATATAATATGGTACTGGACCTGACTGAGCCTGTATATAATATGGTACTATGGTACCACTAGATAGTCACTGGGCCATGGGAGACCACTAGACAGTCACTGGGCCATGGGAGACCACTTGATAGTCACTGGGCCATGGGAGACCACTAGACAGTCACTGGGCCATGGGAGACCACTAGATAGTCACTGGGCCATGAGAGACCACTAGATAGTCACTGGGCCATGGGAGACCACTAGACAGTCACTGGGCCATGGGAGACCACTAGACAGTCACTGGGCCATGGGAGACCACTAGATAGTCACTGGGCCATGGGAGACCACTAGACAGTCACTGGGCCATGGGAGACCACTAGACAGTCACTGGGCCATGGGAGACCACTAGACAGTCACTGGGCCATGGGAGACCACTAGACAGTCACTGGGCCATGGGAGACCACTAGATAGTCACTGGGCCATGGGAGACCACTAGACAGTCACTGGGCCATGGGAGACCACTAGATAGTCACTGGGCCATGGGAGACCACTAGATAGTCACTGGGCCATGGGAAACCACTAGATAGTCACTGGGCCATGAGAGACCACTAGACAGTCACTGGGCCATGAGAGACCACTAGACAGTCACTGGGCCATGAGAGACCACTAGATAGTCACTGGGCCATGAGAGACCACTAGATAGTCACTGGGCCATGAGAGACCACTAGATAGTCACTGGGCCATGGGAAACCACTAGATAGTCACTGGGCCATGAGAGACCACTAGACAGTCACTGGGCCATGAGAGACCACTAGATAGTCACTGGCCCATGGGAGACCACTAGATAGTCACTGGGCCATGGGAGACCACTAGATAGTCACTGGGCCATGAGAGACCACTAGACAGTCACTGGGCCATGGGAGACCACTAGATAGTCACTGGGCAATGGGAAACCACTAGATAGTCACTGGGCCATGAGAGACCACTAGACAGTCACTGGGCCATGAGAGACCACTAGACAGTCACTGGGCCATGAGAGACCACTAGATAGTCACTGGGCCATGAGAGACCACTAGATAGTCACTGGGCCATGAGAGACCACTAGATAGTCACTGGGCCATGGGAAACCACTAGATAGTCACTGGGCCATGAGAGACCACTAGACAGTCACTGGGCCATGAGAGACCACTAGATAGTCACTGGCCCATGGGAGACCACTAGATAGTCACTGGGCCATGGGAGACCACTAGATAGTCACTGGGCCATGAGAGACCACTAGACAGTCACTGGGCCATGGGAGACCACTAGATAGTCACTGGGCCATGGGAGACCACTAGATAGTCACTGGGCCATGGGAAACCACTAGATAGTCACTGGGCCATGAGAGACCACTAGACAGTCACTGGGCCATGAGAGACCACTAGATAGTCACTGGGCCATGGGAAACCACTAGATAGTCACTGGGCCATGAGAGACCACTAGACAGTCACTGGGCCATGAGAGACCACTAGATAGTCACTGGGCCATGAGAGACCACTAGATAGTCACTGGGCCATGAGAGACCACTAGACAGTCACTGGGCCATGAGAGACCACTAGACAGTCACTGGGCCATGGGAGACCACTAGACAGTCACTGGGCCATGAGAGACCACTAGACAGTCACTGGGCCATGAGAGACCACTAGACAGTCACTGGGCCATGAGAGACCACTAGATAGTCACTGGGCCATGAGAGACCACTAGATAGTCACTGGGCCATGAGAGACCACTAGATAGTCACTGGGCCATGGGAGACCACTAGACAGTCACTGGGCCATGGGAAACCACTAGATAGTCACTGGGCCATGGGAGACCACTAGATAGTCACTGGGCCATGGGAAACCACTAGATAGTCACTGGGCCATGGGAGACCACTAGATAGTCACTGGGCCATGGGAGACCACTAGATAGTCACTGGGCCATGGGAAACCACTAGATAGTCACTGGGCCATGGGAGACCACTAGATAGTCACTGGGCCATGGGAAACCACTAGATAGTCACTGGGCCATGAGAGACCACTAGACAGTCACTGGGCCATGAGAGACCACTAGACAGTCACTGGGCCATGGGAGACCACTAGATAGTCACTGGGCCATGAGAGACCACTAGACAGTCACTGGGCCATGGGAGACCACTAGATAGTCACTGGGCCATGAGAGACCACTAGATAGTACAGGTTGGCTCAGTCTAACTACAATAATAGATGTTACTGTTTCATCAGTAGAGACACAAAGATGAAGATACCAAATGTAATTACTGAATTCACTTTATGTTTGCTATTTCATGCAGCCAATAGAATAGTACTAGACTAAACAAATGGTTTTGTACTGCGATTTTACATTGTTTAAAGTTGAGAGATATCCTCCACACAAAGTAATGAGACTGGGTGCGAGAGTCTGCCTCTAAGATAATATGTGAAAGCCTCGTGTATCAGCCCTCCGACATACACAGAAGACCAAGGACATCCACACTCATTAGATGAACCGTTTTTAATGAAGACAGCAGCAACTGGTAGTTGTTAGAGTTGTTAAGAGTGTTGGGCCAGTAACCGAAAGGTTGCAAGATCGAATCCCTGAGCTGACATGTTAAAAAAAAATATATATATATTGTCTTTCTGCCCCCGAACAAGGCAGTTAACCCCACTGTTCCTCAGGAGGCTGTCATTGAAAATAAAAAGTTGTTTTTAACTGACCTAGTTACTTACCCTAGTTAAATAAAGGTCATTGACAGGTATTACTGCATGTTAACTAACCAATAGCAGTGATTGTCAGGTATTACTGCATGTTAACTAACCAATAGCAGTGATTGACAGGTATTACTGCATGTTGACTAACCAATAGCGGTGATTGACAGGTATTACTGCATGTTAACTAACCAATAGCTGTGATTGACAGGTATTACTGCATGTTGACTAACCAATAGCAGTGATTGACAGGTATTACTGCATGTTGACTAACCAATAGCGGTGATTGACAGGTATTACTGCATGTTAACTAACCAATAGCAGTGATTGACAGGTATTACTGCATGTTGACTAACCAATAGCTGTGATTGACAGGTATTACTGCATGTTAACTAACCAATAGCGGTGATTGACAGGTATTATTGCATGTTAACTAACCAATAGCTGTGATTGTCAGGTATTACTGCATGTTGACTAACCAATAGCGGTGATTGACAGGTATTACTGCATGTTGACTAACCAATAGCAGTGATTGTCAGGTATTACTGCATGTTGACTAACCAATAGCTGTGATTGACAGGTATTACTGCATGTTAACTAACCAATAGCGGTGATTGACAGGTATTATTGCATGTTAACTAACTGTGATTGTCAATAGCTGTGATTGATTCAGGTATTACTGCATGTTGACTAACCAATAGCTGTGATTGACAGGTATTACTGCATGTTGACTAACCAATAGCTGTGATTGACAGGTATTACTGCATGTTGACTAACCAATAGCTGTGATTGACAGGTATTACTGCATGTTGACTAACAGGTATTACTGCATGTTGACTAACCAATAGCAGTGATTGACAGGTATTACTGCATGTTGACTAACCAATAGCAGTGATTGACAGGTATTACTGCATGTTGACTAACCAATAGCTGTGATTGACAGGTATTACTGCATGTTGACTAACCAATAGCTGTGATTGACAGGTATTACTGCATGTTGACTAACCAATAGCAGTGATTGACAGGTATTACTGCATGTTGACTAACCAATAGCTGTGATTGACAGGTATTACTGCATGTTGACTAACCAATAGCTGTGATTGTCAGGTATTACTGCATGTTGACTAACCAATAGCAGTGATTGACAGGTATTACTGCATGTTAACTAACCAATAGCTGTGATTGACAGGTATTACTGCATGTTAACTAACCAATAGCTGTGATTGTCAGGTATTACTGCATGTTGACTAACCAATAGCAGTGATTGACAGGTATTACTGCATGTTGACTAACCAATAGCAGTGATTGACAGGTATTACTGCATGTTAACTAACCAATAGCGGTGATTGACAGGTATTACTGCATGTTAACTAACCAATAGCTGTGATTGACAGGTATTACTGCATGTTAACTAACCAATAGCAGTGATTGACAGGTATTACTGCATGTTGACTAACCAATAGCAGTGATTGTCAGGTATTACTGCATGTTAACTAACCAATAGCTGTGATTGACAGGTATTACTGCATGTTAACTAACCAATAGCAGTGATTGACAGGTATTACTGCATGTTAACTAACCAATAGCTGTGATTGACAGGTATTACTGCATGTTAACTAACCAATAGCAGTGATTGACAGGTATTACTGCATGTTGACTAACCAATAGCTGTGATTGACAGGTATTACTGCATGTTGACTAACCAATAGCTGTGATTGACAGGTATTACTGCATGTTAACTAACCAATAGCAGTGATTGACAGGTATTACTGCATGTTAACTAACCAATAGCTGTGATTGACAGGTATTACTGCATGTTAACTAACCAATAGCTGTGATTGACAGGTATTACTGCATGTTAACTAACCAATAGCAGTGATTGACAGGTATTACTGCATGTTAACTAACCAATAGCAGTGATTGACAGGTATTACTGCATGTTAACTAACCAATAGCGGTGATTGACAGGTATTACTGCATGTTAACTAACCAATAGCTGTGATTGACAGGTATTACTGCATGTTGACTAACCAATAGCAGTGATTGACAGGTATTACTGCATGTTAACTAACCAATAGCAGTGATTGACAGGTATTACTGCATGTTAACTAACCAATAGCTGTGATTGACAGGTATTACTGCATGTTAACTAACCAATAGCAGTGATTGTCAGGTATTACTGCATGTTAACTAACCAATAGCTGTGATTGACAGGTATTACTGCATGTTGACTAACCAATAGCTGTGATTGACAGGTATTACTGCATGTTAACTAACCAATAGCAGTGATTGTCAGGTATTACTGCATGTTGACTAACCAATAGCTGTGATTGTCAGGTATTACTGCATGTTGACTAACCAATAGCTGTGATTGACAGGTATTACTGCATGTTAACTAACCAATAGCAGTGATTGTCAGGTATTACTGCATGTTAACTAACCAATAGCGGTGATTGACAGGTATTACTGCATGTTAACTAACCAATAGCTGTGATTGACAGGTATTACTGCATGTTAACTAACCAATAGCTGTGATTGACAGGTATTACTGCATGTTAACTAACCAATAGCTGTGATTGACAGGTATTACTGCATGTTAACTAACCAATAGCAGTGATTGTCAGGTATTACTGCATGTTAACTAACCAATAGCAGTGATTGACAGGTATTACTGCATGTTGACTAACCAATAGCTGTGATTGACAGGTATTACTGCATGTTGACTAACCAATAGCGGTGATTGACAGGTATTACTGCATGTTGACTAACCAATAGCAGTGATTGACAGGTATTACTGCATGTTAACTAACCAATAGCTGTGATTGACAGGTATTACTGCATGTTAACTAACCAATAGCGGTGATTGACAGGTATTACTGCATGTTAACTAACCAATAGCTGTGATTGACAGGTATTACTGCATGTTAACTAACCAATAGCAGTGATTGTCAGGTATTACTGCATGTTAACTAACCAATAGCTGTGATTGACAGGTATTACTGCATGTTGACTAACCAATAGCAGTGATTGTCAGGTATTACTGCATGTTGACTAACCAATAGCAGTGATTGTCAGGTATTACTGCATGTTAACTAACCAATAGCAGTGATTGACAGGTATTACTGCATGTTAACTAACCAATAGCGGTGATTGACAGGTATTACTGCATGTTGACTAACCAATAGCTGTGATTGTCAGGTATTACTGCATGTTAACTAACCAATAGCTGTGATTGACAGGTATTACTGCATGTTAACTAACCAATAGCTGTGATTGTCAGGTATTACTGCATGTTAACTAACCAATAGCTGTGATTGACAGGTATTACTGCATGTTAACTAACCAATAGCTGTGATTGACAGGTATTACTGCATGTTAACTAACCAATAGCTGTGATTGACAGGTATTACTGCATGTTAACTAACCAATAGCTGTGATTGACAGGTATTACTGCATGTTAACTAACCAATAGCTGTGATTGACAGGTATTACTGCATGTTAACTAACCAATAGCTGTGATTGACAGGTATTACTGCATGTTAACTAACCAATAGCTGTGATTGACAGGTATTACTGCATGTTAACTAACCAATAGCGGTGATTGACAGGTATTACTGCATGTTAACTAACCAATAGCTGTGATTGACAGGTATTACTGCATGTTAACTAACCAATAGCTGTGATTGACAGGTATTACTGCATGTTGACTAACCAATAGCTGTGATTGACAGGTATTACTGCATGTTAACTAACCAATAGCTGTGATTGACAGGTATTACTGCATGTTAACTAACCAATAGCTGTGATTGACAGGTATTACTGCATGTTAACTAACCAATAGCTGTGATTGACAGGTATTACTGCATGTTAACTAACCAATAGCTGTGATTGACAGGTATTACTGCATGTTAACTAACCAATAGCTGTGATTGACAGGTATTACTGCATGTTAACTAACCAATAGCTGTGATTGACAGGTATTACTGCATGTTGACTAACCAATAGCAGTGATTGTCAGGTATTACTGCATGTTGACTAACCAATAGCAGTGATTGACAGGTATTACTGCATGTTGACTAACCAATAGCAGTGATTGTCAGGTATTACTGCATGTTGACTAACCAATAGCAGTGATTGTCAGGTATTACTGCATGTTGACTAACCAATAGCAGTGATTGTCAGGTATTACTGCATGTTAACTAACCAATAGCGGTGATTGACAGGTATTACTGCATGTTAACTAACCAATAGCAGTGATTGTCAGGTATTACTGCATGTTGACTAACCAATAGCGGTGATTGACAGGTATTACTGCATGTTGACTAACCAATAGCAGTGATTGTCAGGTATTACTGCATGTTGACTAACCAATAGCAGTGATTGTCAGGTATTACTGCATGTTAACTAACCAATAGCAGTGATTGTCAGGTATTACTGCATGTTGACTAACCAATAGCGGTGATTGACAGGTATTACTGCATGTTGACTAACCAATAGCTGTGATTGACAGGTATTACTGCATGTTGACTAACCAATAGCTGTGATTGACAGGTATTACTGCATGTTGACTAACCAATAGCGGTGATTGACAGGTATTACTGCATGTTGACTAACCAATAGCAGTGATTGTCAGGTATTACTGCATGTTGACTAACCAATAGCAGTGATTGTCAGGTATTACTGCATGTTAACTAACCAATAGCGGTGATTGACAGGTATTACTGCATGTTGACTAACCAATAGCAGTGATTGACAGGTATTACTGCATGTTGACTAACCAATAGCTGTGATTGACAGGTATTACTGCATGTTGACTAACCAATAGCGGTGATTGACAGGTATTACTGCATGTTGACTAACCAATAGCTGTGATTGACAGGTATTACTGCATGTTGACTAACCAATAGCGGTGATTGACAGGTATTACTGCATGTTGACTAACCAATAGCTGTGATTGACAGGTATTAATGCATGTTAACTAACCAATAGCTGTGATTGACAGGTATTACTGCATGTTAACTAACCAATAGCTGTGATTGACAGGTATTACTGCATGTTGACTAACCAATAGCTGTGAAACGACATTAAATCCAATCATGATCAGTTTCATACATTTAATTCAGGTCAATTTAGTAGATTCATATCTGCATTGACGTTGTTGGTTGGCTAGAAAAACAAAAGTTGCCGTTACACTTTTTTGGGAAGCTGGTCCTGCCAACTTGGTAGCTGGCTATGGTTAGTTTAAATAAAGCCAAATGATGTACCAATATGACAGTGCAACTATAAACCTTAACCCCATCATTAGCTTCATTTATGCCTGCTTGTTAAACTAGTCATGGGAAATGTCAAGGAATGACTTTTTGGCAAATGACCAGGAGAGGAATGTTATCTAATATGTCTGGTAACCAGGCAGAGGGTTATCGGTTTGAAGAGGACAAATATCAGACAGTCCTTGGACTTTGAAACCCTCCACTCAGCATAACATATAACACCACCCACTGGGTAAAACAACCCGTGGAGAGAGAAAAAAAAAACTATTTTTGCCAATGGCTCCCTTTCTGGAAATGTCCAAGGGGCCCCCAAACTGTACAAGTGTGCCAAGTTTCATGATAAAATAATAATAATAATAATAATAATTAACATCTTTTTCACACATTGCCTGGCCTATTTTGGGATGTTGGAGAGAGCAAAATGTCTTAATAAAGCATAATATTACTGACTGTGACGAGAGGAAAGTTAAACTCTAGTCCAACTAACGTTAGCTAGCTAGTTAGCCGGCAAATGTGCAATATAGCTAGCTGGGATTAGCCAGCTAAATAGGGAAGTTGACGTTATAATGCAAAAGAAAGTGAAATATGTAGTCACGACGTCTCATTTGCTAACAACCGGTCACAAACTGTAGTTAACAACATGCGACCGATTCATTTAGCTAGCTAGCTTCAATCCATAAGGTATGAACTTGGGGCCCTTGTAGCACAACACGGCTAACTAGCTAGTTAGCATCGGCTGGACAGATCTCCCTGGCCGTGTATTTGGAGCGAACTACTCACCAGGTAAAGCGGTGCATATATTTTGAAAGAGACCTCCAGAGCCCCCGCAGTGATCTCCAGGGTGGACATGACACAGGAAGGGTTCCATGTGTGTCCGATCTCATAGCAGCTGTGCGGTATCTTACTCAGGGCTGCCATAGTTACACGGTGGACCGTCGGAGGAGCGAGCCGTGCTGTGCAGTGAAGAAAACAGACAGCGGCGGTGGACCGAGGCGCGCTCCCGACTGTGGGGAGATGCGCGGCACCGATGCTATTGAGGCAAAGGGTCATGGCAGATCAGGCGGGGGTAACAGTCGAGCACACGCATGCGGTGTAGGTGGGAGTTCAGTTCACGGTGTGTGTGTGTGTGTGTGTGTGTGTGTGTGTGTGTGTGTGTGTGTGTGTGTGTGTGTGTTCCTCTTGCTGGATGTGCTTTGTAAGTCGCTCTGGATAAGAGCGTCTGCTAAATGACTTAAATGTAAATGTAATGTAAATGTAATTCACCCTCCAAACTGGCTGCCTAACCAACACGTTTCCCCTCCTTTTAAATTTACAGACAGCCAAATGAAGGAGGATTTATTAAAAAAATATATATATATTGAATGGTGGTCCTAAGAGTTCAACAACCAATCAGTCTCTGTTGTCCCTGCTGATCTCCCTGCTGATGTCATGGTGGCTGTTTATCACACCTAGCCGGTCATATTTTACCCCATTATGAAAAGAGAGTGCAGTTTAAATTCCCTGTAGAGACTGCAGGCCTATGGACAGCAGTGGAAGCTCCTCTGAAGAGGAAGGGGTAGACCATGCTCCTCAGTGAATTTCATGAATGAAACATTCCTTTTTACAAAAACTATACTAAATATGACTTGCCTAGTTAAATAAAGATTCAATTAAAATTAAAAAATCACCAAATAATTGATTAAAACACAAAGAAGATCTACAGTAGCCTCAACAGTACGATGTAGTGTAGCACCATGGTGTAGCAGGAGGACAGATAGCTTCCATCCTCCTCTGGGTACATTGACTTCAATACGAAACCTAGGAGGCTCATGGTTCTCACCCCCTTCCATAGACTTAAATAGGAATTATGACAACTTCCAGAGGACGTCCTCCTACCTATCAGAGCTCTTGCAGCATGAACTGACATGTTGTCCACCCAATCAAAGGAACAGAGAATGAATATAGTACCGAAAGCATAAGCTACAGCTAGCTAGCACTGCAGTGCATAAAGTGTGGTGAGTAGTTGACTCAAAGAGAGAGAAAGACAATAGTTGAACAGTTGTGAACAAATTCATTCATTCAAAAATTAAGGAGAAGCAAGAGAAGAGAGAGAGAGAGATTTCATTATTTTTTTTGCACTTTCAGTTTCAGTTTCACTTACTCAAAGTTACTAAAACACCCGGCTCAGACAGAGTGATGCTATGTTAGCTGGCTGGTTATAACAAAATAATGCTATTTTACTTTGCCACTTCCGGGTTGGAGCGAGCGGTCGCATCTGCACTCGGTCCGCAGGTAGTATTACATTTCATTACATTTCATTATAGTACAACGGTTTGATTTGTCTAATCTTAGCAATTTCTTCTTAGCTAGCTACATAGCCGTCTTTGTATCATAGATAATTGCGTAATTATCGTATTTCGTCGTCCTAACGCAGTCTACACTGCCCTGCAGCTAGCCAGCTAGCTAACGTCCACCGTTAGCTAGTCCACCGTCTACCGATTAGCAGCACAACTATTACACTCAACTGAACGACTTGATTAGTGTAGTGTTAGCTAGCTACATAGTTGTCTTTGCTGTCTTCGTACCCAAGATAATTGTGTAGTTTAGAGTGTGTAGTTTTATGTCGTCCTTAACATAGGAGACTCTGCTAGCTAGCCAACAGCTAGCCAACGTCTACCGAACAGAACTTCTGCACTCAACAATCCGGTCGCATTTCGCTCGCTCCACAGGTAGTATCACATTTTTCATTTCATTTCATTACAGTACAACGGCTTGATTTGTTTGATCGTAGCTAGCTACATAGCTAGCTACATAGCCGTCTTTGTATCAAAGATAATTGTGTAGTCTAGAGCGATTTCCTAGGTTAGCTAGCCAGCTATTGTCGTTCTTTTAACGCAACGTAACGTAATCAACACTGCTAGCTAGCCAGCTAGCCCCGAATAGCAGCACAGTAGAAACTATTACACTCAACGGAACGACTTGATTAGTGTAGTGTCAACAACGCAGCCAATGCCAGCTAGCCTACATAGTCAACAACGCAGCCTCTGCCAGCTAGCCTACTTCAGCAGTACTGTATCATTTTAATCATTTTAGTCAATAAGATTCTTGCTACGTAAGCTTAACTTTCTGAACACTCGTGACGTGTAGTCCACTTGTCATTCCAATCTCCTTTGCATTAGCGTAGCCTCTTGTGTAGCCTGTCAACTATGTGTCTGTCTATCCCTGTTCTCTCCTCTCTGCACAGACCATACAAACGCTCCACACCGCGCGGGCCGCGGCCACCCTAATCTGGTGGTCCCAGCGCGCACGACCCACGTGGAGTTCCAGGTCTCCGGTAGCCTCTGGAACTGCCGATCTGCGGCCAACAAGGCAGAGTTCATCTCCGCCTATGTCTCCCTCCAGTCCCTCGACTTCTTGGCACTGACGGAAACATGGATCACCACAGACAACACTGCTACTCCTACTGCTCTCTCTTCGTCTGCCCACGTGTTCTCGCACACCCCGAGAGCTTCTGGTCAGCGGGGTGGTGGCACCGGGATCCTCATCTCTCCCAAGTGGTCATTCTCTTTCTCCCCTTACCCATCTGTCTATCGCCTCCTTTGAATTCCATGCTGTCACAGTTACCAGCCCTTTCAAGCTTAACATCCTTATCATTTATCGCCCTCCAGGTTCCTCGGAGAGTTCATCAATGAGCTTGATGCCTTGATAAGCTCCTTTCCTGAGGACGGCTCACCTCTCACAGTTCTGGGCGACTTTAACCTCCCCACGCCTACCTTTGACTCATTCCTCTCTGCCTCCTTCTTTCCACTCCTCTCCTCTTTTGACCTCACCCTCTCACCTTCCCCCTACTCACAAGGCAGGAAATACGCCGACCTCATCTTTACTAGATGCTGTTCTTCCACTAACCTCGTTGCAACTCCCCTCCAAGTCTCCGACCACTACCTTGTATCCTTTTCCCTCTCGCTCTCATCCAACACTTCCCACACTGCCCCTACTCGGATGGTATCGCGCCGTCCCAACCTTCGCTCTCTCTCCCCCGCTACTCTCTCCTCTTCCATCCTATCATCTCTTCCCTCTGCTCAAACCTTCTCCAACCTATCTCCTGATTCTGCCTCCTCAACCCTCCTCTCCTCCCTTTCTGCATCCTTTGACTCTCTATGTCCCCTATCCTCCAGGCCGGCTCGGTCCTCCCCTCCCGCCTCCGTGGCTCGACGACTCATTGCGAGCTCACAGAACAGGGCTCCGGGCAGCCGAGCGGAAATGGAGGAAAACCGCCTCCCTGCGGACCTGACATCCTTTCACTCCCTCCTCTCTACATTTTCCTCTTCTCTCTCTGCTGCTAAAGCCACTTTCTACCACTCTAAATTCCAAGCATCTGCCTCTAACCCTAGGAAGCTCTTTGCAACCTTCTCCTCCCTCCTGAATCCTCCTCCCCCCCCCCCCTCCTCCCTCTCTGCAGATGACTTCGTCAACCATTTTGAAAAGAAGGTCGACGACATCCGATCCTCGTTTGCTAAGTCAAATGACACCGCTGGTTCTGCTCACACTGCCCTACCCTGTGCTCTGACCTCTTTCTCCCCTCTCTCTCCAGATGAAATCTCGCGTCTTGTGACGGCCGGCCGCCCAACAACCTGCCCGCTTGACCCTATCCCCTCCTCTCTTCTCCAGACCATTTCCGGAGACCTTCTCCCTTACCTCACCTCGCTCATCAACTCATCCCTGACCGCTGGCTACGTCCCTTCCGTCTTCAAGAGAGCGAGAGTTGCACCCCTTCTGAAAAAAAAACCTACACTCGATCCCTCCGATGTCAACAACTACAGACCAGTATCCCTTCTTTCTTTTCTCTCCAAAACTCTTGAACGTGCCGTCCTTGGCCAGCTCTCCCGCTATCTCTCTCTCAGAATGACCTTCTTGATCCAAATCAGTCAGGTTTCAAGACTAGTCATTCAACTGAGACTGCTCTTCTCTGTATCACGGAGGCGCTCCGCACTGCTAAAGCTAACTCTCTCTCCTCTGCTCTCATCCTTCTAGACCTATCGGCTGCCTTCGATACTGTGAACCATCAGATCCTCCTCTCCACCCTCTCCGAGTTGGGCATCTCCGGCGCGGCCCACGCTTGGATTGCGTCCTACCTGACAGGTCGCTCCTACCAGGTGGCGTGGCGAGAACCGTCTCCACACCACGTGCTCTCACCACTGGTGTCCCCAGGGCTCTGTTCTAGGCCCTCTCCTATTCTCGCTATACACCAAGTCACTTGGCTCTGTCATAACCTCACATGGTCTCTCCTATCATTGCTATGCAGACGACACACAATTAATCTTCTCCTTTCCCCCTTCTGATGACCAGGTGGCGAATCGCATCTCTGCATGTCTGGCAGACATATCCGTGTGGATGACGGATCACCACCTCAAGCTGAACCTCGGCAAGACGGAGCTGCTCTTCCTCCCGGGAAGGACTGCCCGCTCCATGATCTCGCCATCACGGTTGACAACTCCATTGTGTCCTCCTCCCAGAGCGCTAAGAACCTTGGCGTGATCCTGACAACACCCTGTCGTTCTCAAATAACATCAAGGCGGTGGCCCGTTCCTGTAGGTTCATGCTCTACAACATCCGCAGAGTACGACCCTGCCTCACACAGGAAGCGGCGCAGGTCCTAATCCAGGCACTTGTCATCTCCCGTCTGGATTACTGCAACTCGCTGTTGGCTGGGCTCCCTGCCTGTGCCATTAAACCCCTACAACTCATCCAGAACGCCGCAGCCCGTCTGGTGTTCAACCTTCCCAAGTTCTCTCTCACGTCACCCCGCTCCTCCGCTCCCTCCACTGGCTTCCAGTTGAAGCTCGCATCCGCTACAAGACCATGGTGCTTGCCTCACGGAGCTGTGAGGGGAACGGCACCTCAGTACCTCCAGGCTCTGATCAGGCCCTACACCCAAACAAGGGCACTGCGTTCATCCACCTCTGGCCTGCTCGCCTCCCTACCACTGAGGAAGTACAGTTCCCGCTCAGCCCAGTCAAAACTGTTCGCTGCTCTGGCCCCCCAATGGTGGAACAAACTCCCTCACGACGCCAGGACAGCGGAGTCAATCACCACCTTCCGGAGACACCTGAAACCCCACCTCTTTAAGGAATACCTAGGATAGGATAAAGTAATCCCTCTCACCCCCCCTCCCCCTGAAAAGATTTAGATGCACTACTGTTCCACTGGAGGTCATAAGGTGAATGCACCAATTTGTAAGTCGCTCTGGATAAGAGCGTCTGCTAAATGACTTAAATGTAAATGTATGTACATGATTTTAGCTAGCTGGCTATAACAGAGGGATGCTATGTTAGCTAGCTGGCTATAACAGTGGGATGCTATGTTAGCTAGCTGGCTATAACAGTGGGATGCTATGTTAGCTAGCTGGCTATGACAGAGGGATGCTATGTTAGCTAGCTGGCTATAACAGTAGGATGCTATGTTAGCTAGCTGGCTATAACAGAGGGATGCTATGTTAGCTAGCTGGCTATGACAGAGGGATGCTATGTTAGCTGGCTGGCTATGACAGAGGGATGCTATGTTAGCTAGCTGGCTATAACAGAGGGATGCAGAGTTCTGTCCTACTATCCAGGTCTGTACCCAAACAATTTGAACTTCTACTTTTAAAAATCCACCTCTCTAAAAACAAGTCTCTCACCGTTGCCGCCTGCTATAGACCACCCTTTGCCCCCAGCTGTGCTCTGGACACCATATGTGAACTGATTGCCCCCCATCTATCTTCAGAGCTCGTGCTGCTAGGCGACCTAAACTGGAACATGCTTAACACCCCAGCCATCCTACAATCTAAACTTGATGCCCTCAATCTCACACAAATTATCAATGAACCTACCAGGTACCTCCCCAAAGCCTTAAACACGGGCACCCTCATAGATATCATCCTAACCAACTTGCCCTCTAAATACACCTCTGCTGTCTTCAACCAAGATCTCAGCGATCACTGCCTCATTGCCTGCATCCGTAATGGGTCAGCGGTCAAACGACCTCCACTCATCACTGTAAAACGCTCCCTGAAACACTTCAGCGAGCAGGCCTTTCTAATCGACCTGGCCGGGGTATCCTGGAAGGATATTGATCTCATCCCGTCCAGATGCCTGGATATTTTTTTTAAATGCCTTCCTAACCATCTTAAATAAACATGCCCCATTCAAGAAATTTAGAAACAGGAACAGATATAGCCCTTGGTTCTCCCCAGACCTGACTGCCCTTAACCAACACAAAAACATCCTATGGCGTTCTGCATTAGCATCGAACAGCCCCCGTGATATGCAGCTGTTCAGGGAAGCTAGAAACCATTATACACAGGCAGTTAGAAAAGCCAAGGCTAGCTTTTTCAAGCAGAAATTTGCTTCCTGCAACACTAACTCAAAAAAAGTTCTGGGACACTGTAAAGTCCATGGAGAATAAGAACACCTCCTCCCAGCAGCCCACTGCACTGAAGATAGGAAACACTGTCACCACTGATAAATCCACCATAATTGAGAATTTCAATAAGCATTTTTCTACGGCTGGCCATGCTTTCCACCTGGCTACTCATACCCCGGTCAACAGCACTGCACCCCCAACAGCAACTCGCCCAAGCCTTCCCCATTTCTCCTTCTCCCAAATCCGTTCAGCTGAAGTTCTGAAAGAGCTGCAAAATCTGGACCCCTACAAATCAGCCGGGCTAGACAATCTGGACCCTTTCTTTCTAAAATTATCTGCCGAAATTGTTGCCACCACTATTACTAGCCTGTTCAACCTCTCTTTCGTGTCGTCTGAGATTCCCAAAGATTGGAAAGCAGCTGCGGTCATTCCCCTCTTCAAAGGGGGGGACACTCTTGACCCAAACTGCTACAGACCTATATCTATCCTACCATGCCTTTCTAAGGTCTTCGAAAGCCAAGTCAACAAACAGATTACCGACCATTTCGAATCTCACCATACCTTCTCTGCTATGCAATCTGGTTTCAGAGCTGGTCATGGGTGCACCTCAGCCACGCTCAAGGTCCTAAACGATATCTTAACCGCCATCGATAAGAAACATTACTGTGCAGCCGTATTCATTGATCTGGCCAAGGCTTTCGACTCTGTCAATCACCACATCCTCATCGGCAGACTCGACAGCCTTGGTTTCTCAAATGATTGCCTCGCCTGGTTCACCAACTACTTCTCTGATAGAGTTCAGTGTGTCAAATCGGAGGGTCTGCTGTCCGGACCTCTGGCAGTCTCTATGGGAGTGCCACAGGGTTCAATTCTTGGACCGACTCTCTTCTCTGTATACATCAATGAGGTCGCTCTTGCTGCTGGTGAGTCTCTGATCCACCTCTACGCAGACGACACCATTCTGTATACTTCTGGCCCTTCTTTGGACACTGTGTTAACAACCCTCCAGGCAAGCTTCAATGCCATACAACTCTCCTTCCGTGACCTCCAATTGCTCTTAAATACAAGTAAAACTAAATGCATGCTCTTCAACCGATCGCTACCTGCACCTACCCGCCTGTCCAACATCCCTACTCTGGACAGCTCTGACTTAGAATACGTGGACAACTACAAATACTTAGGTGTCTGGTTAGACTGTAAACTCTCCTTCCAGACCCATATCAAACATCTCCAATCCAAAGTTAAATCTAGAATTGGCTTCCTATTTCGCAACAAAGCATCCTTCACTCATGCTGCCAAACATACCCTTGTAAAACTGATCATCCTACCAATCCTCGACTTTGGCGATGTCATTTACAAAATAGCCTCCAATACCCTACTCAACAAATTGGATGCAGTCTATCACAGTGCAATCCGTTTTGTCACCAAAGCCCCATATACTACCCACCATTGCGACCTGTACGCTCTTGTTGGCTGGCCCTCGCTTCATACTCGTCGCCAAACCCACTGGCTCCATGTCATCTACAAGACCCTGCTAGGTAAAGTCCCTTATCTCAGCTCGCTGGTCACCATAGCATCTCCCACCTGTAGCACACGCTCCAGCAGGTATATCTCTCTAGTCACCCCCAAAACCAATTATTTCTTTGGCCGCCTCTCCTTCCAGTTCTCTGCTGCCAATGACTGGAACGAACTACAAAAATCTCTGAAACTGGAAACACTTATCTCCCTCACTAGCTTTAAGCACCAACTGTCAGAGCAGCTCACAGATTACTGCACCTGTACATAGCCCACCTATAATTTAGCCCAAACAACTACCTCTTTCCCAACTGTATTTAATTAATTAATTTATTTTGCTCCTTTGCACCCCATTATTTTTATTTCTACTTTGCACATTCTTCCATTGCAAAACTACCATTCCAGTGTTTTACTTGCTATATTGTATTTACTTTGCCACCATGGCCTTTTTTTGCCTTCACCTCATTTGCTCACATCGTATATAGACTTGTTTATACTGTATTATTGACTGTATGTTTGTTTTACTCCATGTGTAACTCTGTGTCGTTGTATCTGTCGAACTGCTTTGCTTTATCTTGGCCAGGTCGCAATTGTAAATGAGAACTTGTTCTCAACTTGCCTACCTGGTTAAATAAAGGTGAAATAAATCCTGCCTCTCACCCGTCCATCCACAGCTCTCTGAATCCTGTGATGTGTGGGAGTGGGCGGATTTCCTTGTCCTTCTCGTCAACCTTGATTTTGGGCAGCTCCATGGTAAGAAATATGGCTGTTTCTGGTGCAAAAACAATGTCCTATCCCAGAGCTCGAGTTAATGACATTACTAAGCTGCTCCTGAATGTACTACACCAGGACATAAACATTGATTATATCCTAGTCCATGAGGGTTTCAATGACATTATGAAGGGCAGCTCTGAACAGTTGAA
Organism: Oncorhynchus nerka; assembly: GCF_034236695.1. Classification (NCBI taxonomy): domain Eukaryota; kingdom Metazoa; phylum Chordata; class Actinopteri; order Salmoniformes; family Salmonidae; genus Oncorhynchus; species Oncorhynchus nerka. The sequence continues at coordinate 49,116,001 of NC_088414.1, forward strand.
ACTGGATTTCAAAGAGCTGATTGACTCTCTGCTAGACACTAATAAAGACCCATCATATCTGCTCCTGATCCCTCTCTATATCGTGGCATTGAACACTTTAGCAGGATTCTTTCTCTTCACAACTGGCTATGTTATTATTGCAGCTCAATGGGTGTAACTTTTGTTGACAATTTTGATACCCTTTGGAAACAAAAAACGTTGTATAAGGAGGATGGGATCCACCCAAATCATCTGGGTTCCTGGATCCTTTCACAGCACTAAAAGGAGGATGGGATCCACCCAAATCATCTGGGTTCCTGGATCCTTTCACAGTATTATAAGGAGGATGGGATCCACCCAAATCATCTGGGTTCCTGGATCCTTTCACAGCACTAAAAGGAGGATGGGATCCACCCAAATCATCTGGGTTCCTGGATCCTTTCACAGCGTTATAAGGAGGATGGGATCCACCCAAATCATCTGGGTTCCTGGATCCTTTCACAGTATTATAAGGAGGATGGGATCCACCCAAATCATCTGGGTTCCTGGATCCTTTCACAGCACTAAAAGGAGGATGGGATCCACCCAAATCATTTGGGTTCCTGGATCCTTTCACAGCGTTATAAGGACGATGGGATCCACCCAAATCATCTGGGTTCCTGGATCCGTTCATAGCACTATAAGGAGGATGGGATCCACCCAAATCATCTGGGTTCCTGGATCCTTTCACAGCACTAAAAGGAGGATGGGATCCACCCAAATCATCTGGGTTCCTGGATCCTTTCACAGCACTATAAGGAGGATGGGATCCACCCAAATCATCTGGGTTCCTGGATCCTTACACAGCAGTATAAGGAGGATGGGATCCACCCAAATCATCTGGGTTCCTGGATCCGTTGAGACAGTGACTTATCAATGACTCAAGCCCAGCACAGTTAATCCCTTCCACTGTGTTGCTGAGTCATCATAATTCTTCAGCAAATGCACATTATACCAGGGGAGTTGGTAGACACAATGTAAGTAACCTAATTGATGTCCCTCTAACTGCTCTGAATGCCTCTGCTGATCCTACAGCTATTGTAAGCAGTAATCATGAGCCTATGAACCAGAGTTATACTGTTAGCACTGAGACGGTGTGCCCTAGTAGGATGTCCACTGTGTGCAGCTCACCCTGCACTAACATAAATAACATGAGAATGTCTACTTCTGCTGGGCTTCCCAGTAAAACAATGAAAACAAGCAAGCATCCCGGAAAAGTGCTTAAAAAAGCTCACGTTGAAATATGTAGCTTAAGAAACAAGGTTCATTAAATTAATAACTGGCTAGTAACAGATGACATTCATATTCTGACTATCTTTGAAACTCACTTAGATAATAACTTTGATGATACAGTGGTAGCAATACATGGTTATAACATCTACAGAAAATACAGAAATGCCAAAGGTGGAGGTGTTGCTGTTTATATTCAGAACCACATTCCTGTAAAGATTAGAGACGATCTCATGTTAAATACTGTTGAAGTAATATGGCTACAGGTTCATCTGCCTCACCTAAAGCCCATTCTGGTGGGAAGCTGCTATAGACCACCAAGTGCTAACAGTCAGTATCTGGATAACATGTGTGAAATGCTTGATAATGTATGTGATATCAACAGAGAGATATATATTCTGGGTGACTCAAATATTAACTGGCTTTCATCAAGTTGCCCACTCAAGAAAACGCTTCAAACTGTAACCAGAGCCTGCAACCTGGTTCAGGTTATCAGTCAACCTACCAGGGTCGTTACAAACAGCACAGGAATGAAATCATCAACATGTATTGATCACATCTTTACTAATGCTGCAGACATTTGCTTTAAAGCAGTATCCATATCCATAGGATGTAGTGATCGCTGTATAGTAGCCATATCGAGGAAAACCAAAGTTCCAAAGGCTGGGCCTAATATAGTATATAAGAGGTCAGGCTGGGCCTAATATAGTGTATAAGAGGTCAGGCTGGGCCTAATATAGTGTATAAGAGGTCAGGCTGGGCCTAATATAGTGTATAAGAGGTCAGGCTGGGCCTAATATAGTGTATAAGAGGTCAGGCTGGGCCTAATATAGTGTATAAGAGGTCAGGCTGGGCCTAATATAGTGTATAAGAGGTCAGGCTGGGCCTAATATAGTGTATAAGAGGTCAGGCTGGGCCTAATATAGTGTATAAGAGGTCAGGCTGGGCCTAATATAGTGTATAAGAGGTCAGGCTGGGCCTAATATAGTGTATAAGAGGTCAGGCTGGGCCTAATATAGTGTATAAGAGGTCAGGCTGGGCCTAATATAGTGTATAAGAGGTCAGGCTGGGCCTAATATAGTGTATAAGAGGTCAGGCTGGGCCTAATATAGTGTATAAGAGGTCAGGCTGGGCCTAATATAGTGTATAAGAGGTCAGGCTGGGCCTAATATAGTGTATAAGAGGTCATACAATAAGTTTTATATTTTCCTATAGATTCCTATGTTGTTGATGTAAAGAATATGTGTTGGTTAGTGGAGTGTAATTAGGAGCAACCAGATGTTGCACTTGACTAAAAACTGTTAAATGTGGATTGCTGAGGAATTGAAAAGTTGTACGGTTGAGAGGGATGAGGCAAAAGGAATGGCAAATACCGACTGGCAAACGCGCTGCATATTGAGAAATCATGTGACTAAACTAAATAAAAAGAAGAAAGTACACTATGAAACAAAG
>NC_088414.1:49118800-49128800 GCF_034236695.1 Oncorhynchus nerka
CCCCAGGAAGAGTAGCTGCTGCCTGAACTAATGGGGATCCATAATAAACCCCAGGAATACTAGCTGCTGCCTTGACAGAAACTAATGGGGATCCATAATAAGCCCCAGGAAGACTAGCTAGGTTTATTTTCTTTTCGAGAAGAGATTAACATAGAGAAATGTGGTTTGATGTGGTGAGAAATTGATGTGGAAATAAGGAGTTTGAATACGACACCGGTCAACATTAAGATTAACAGGGAGGAGTATAACAGCAGCAGGATCACTGACTTAGACAGACAACTGTCATGTATATTCAGAAATGACTTCATGTTTCAGATTTAGACTCCGCGATGCTGCTGACGGTGGAAACCCTGTATGTCTAGATGGAAATTATTCATTTGTTTTTCACAACTCATGACCTCTAACCCTGACCTCTCCCCCTGACCTCTAACCCTGGCCTCTACCCCTGACCTCTACCCCTGGCCTCTACCCCTGACCTCTACCCCTGACCTCTAACCCCTGGCCTCTACCCCTGACCTCTACCCCTGACCACTACCCCTGACCTCTAACCCCTGACCTCTTACCCCTGTGTCTCTAGGTGTATTTGAGGTGAGCTGCAGTGACTGACCACTATAATGTTAACCTCTGTCCCTGACCCCTGACCTCTAACCCCTTGTGTCTCCAGGTGTATTTGAGGTGAGCTGCAGAGTGACTGACCACTATAATGTTAACCTCTGTCCCTGACCTCTTACCCCTGACCTCTGACCTCTAACCCCATGTGTCTCTAGGTGTATTTGAGGTGAGCTGCAGAGTGACTGACCACTATAATGGAGGGATGAGACAGCAGTACTCTGTGAAGCCCTGCTCACCCGAGAGCAACGTGAAACACACACACGCCCGTGCCTCGTCCGTGGTTCGCTACTACATCAGCGCAGAGGAGGTGGAGTGGGACTACTCACCTAACCGGGCCTGGGAACTAGAGAAACATCACGCTACAGAGGAGGACAGGTAGAGAGAGGAGGAGGAGGGTGTTTCTGTGTGTCAAATCCAATCACAGGGTCACATAAGCAGGATTAGGCAGATGTTATTGCCAGTGTAGCGAAATGCTTGTACGTGTGTGTGTGTGTGTGTGTGTGTGTGTGTGTGTGTGTGTGTGTGTGTGTGTGTGTGTGTGTGTGTGTGTGTGTGATTCATTCATTCATAATGGTGTGTGTGTGTGTGTGTGTGTGTGTGTGTGTGTGTGTGTGTGTGTGTGTGTGTGTGTGTGTGTGTGTGTGTGTGTGTGATTCATTCATTCATAATGGTGTGTGTGTGTGTGTGTGTGTGTGTGTGTGTGTGTGTGTGTGTGTGTGTGTGTGTGTGTGTGTGTGTGTGTGTGTGTCCCAGTCCAGGCAGTATATTCGTGGGCAGGGGAGAGAATCGTATTGGTCCACGCTATAAGAAGGCGGTGTATAGACAGTACACTGATGACACCTTCAGGACACAGACGGAACTGCAACCTGAACAACTGCACCTCGGCATTCTGGGTAGGGTGGGGGTCCCAATAATATCTTCTCCCTCCTGATGTTTGCACTTGTTCACTACTTTCAACAAATCTAAAAGCATTGGATTGGTGAAGACATGGGCTACACTGAGTTTCTATATACCAGTCATTTCCTTTCAAATCCATGAAGGGAAGTAGCGGAGAAGAAGGCAGGATTAGTGAGTGAGTCTCTTTAAAGCAGTCACTGAAAAAATTAACCATGCCATTCTGGCAGTAGATCAAATCCCAGCTAGCACATTTCGTTCCTTGGAAGTTGTGGGAACGTATGTTTTTGGTTTCGTGTTGGTCGTTTAAAACGGAACGTTTTTCCTTTTCTGGGAACGTTTATTTTTAGGTTCCTGAGAACGTTTTCCTGGGAGGTTTTATTTACGCTCTGAGAACGTTTTCCTGGGAGGTTTTATTTACGCTCTGAGAACGGTCATTATAGGTTATTTGGAGGTTTTGAACAGTTTCCTTAAAGGACACACCTGGGTTTGTTTTCATCATGTCCAAGGGATCTCACCCTGGGAGACACCTGGGTTTGTTTTCATCATGTCCAAGGGATCTCACCCTGGGAGACACCTGGGTTTGTTTTCATCATGTCCAAGGGATCTCACCCTGGGAGACACCTGGGTTTGTTTTCATCATGTCCAAGGGATCTCACCCTGGGAGACACCTGGGTTTGTTTTCATCATGTCCAAGGGATCTCACCCTGGGAGACACCTGGGTTTGTTTTCATCATGTCCAAGGGATCTCACCCTGGGAGACACCTGGGTTTGTTTTCATCATGTCCAAGGGATCTCACCCTGGGAGACACCTGGGTTTGTTTTCATCATGTCCAAGGCATCTCACCCTGGGAGACACCTGGGTTTGTTTTCATCATGTCCAAGGGATCTCACCCTGGGAGACACCTGGGTTTGTTTTCATCATGTCCAAGGGATCTCACCCTGGGAGACACCTGGGTTTGTTTTCATCATGTCCAAGGGATCTCACCCTGGGAGACACCTGGGTTTGTTTTCATCATGTCCAAGGGATCTCACCCTGGGAGACACCTGGGTTTGTTTTCATCATGTCCAAGGGATCTCACCCTGGGAGACACCTGGGTTTGTTTTCATCATGTCCAAGGCATCTCACCCTGGGAGACACCTGGGTTTGTTTTCATCATGTCCAAGGGATCTCACCCTGGGAGACACCTGGGTTTGTTTTCATCATGTCCAAGGGATCTCACCCTGGGAGACACCTGGGTTTGTTTTCATCATGTCCAAGGGATCTCACCCTGGGAGACACCTGGGTTTGGTTTCATCATGTCCAAGGGATCTCACCCTGGGAGACACCTGTGTTTGGTTTCATCATGTCCAAGGGATTTCTAGGTCAGTGAGATGTTTTACACATAATTGGCCACGAAGAGGGTGGGTCTGGGATCCGCGCTCCCAAACAATACACCATATGACGGCTTCCGGTGTATTGACGGGGGGATAAACGTAGACCTGCTTTGAAGCATTTTGTTAAACCTCTATGCTATACTGATTATACCACAACGCTCTATGTGATACTGATCACACTATACGTTTTTTGTGCAAGGTTCCCTCTAAACTGCCACGCACCTCCCCTCACACTGCAGATGAAATATCAGCGCAGAGAAGCACGAGATGGAACTTCACTCATCTTTCTACATTCATGCCTTTTAGTCAACACTAAACCGCATTTCGCTCTGCTGTGGGAATTGTGCTCGAATCAACGCAATACTTTCAATGTAACGGACCGAAAACAAAAATGAACTACACAAAACTAACTGTGCAAGAGATTTTCTTGTAGGCAGAGCGCATTGGAGTAGGATTATGTTGCATTAAAGGTGACTCAGGCCGTACTCTATACAGACCAGTGCAGCATAACCAATCAGAGCTGCAGTAGGCCTATATGCAAATAGACCCTTGCCATGTATGGATCTGTGCCATTCACTTTGAACTGGACTGTGTTTACAACATGAGCGGTCGTAAGTAGATGAACTGGACTGTGTTTACAACATGAGCGTTCGTGAGTAGATGAACTGGACTGTGTTTACAACATGAGCGTTCGTGAGTAGATGAACTGGACTGTGTTTACAACATGAGCGGTCGTGACTAGATGAACTGGACTGTGTTTACAACATGAGTGGTCGTGAGTAGATGAACTGGACTGTGTTTACAACATGAGTGGTCGTGAGTAGATGAACTGGACTGTGTTTACAACATGAGCGTTCGTGAGTAGATGAACTGGACTGTGTTTACAACATGAGCGGTCGTGACTAGATGAACTGGACTGTGTTTACAACATGAGTGGTCGTGAGTAGATGAACTGGACTGTGTTTACAACATGAGCGGTCGTGAGTAGATGAACTGGACTGTGTTTACAACATGAGCGGTCGTGAGTAGATGAACTGGACTGTGTTTACAACATGAGTGAGTAGATGAACTGGACTGTGTTTACAGCATGAGTGAGTAGATGAACTGGACTGTGTTTACAACATGAGCGGTCGTGAGTAGATGAACTGGACTGTGTTTACAACATGAGCGGTCGTGAGTAGATGAACTGGACTGTGTTTACAACATGAGCGTTCGTGAGTAGATGCACTGGACTGTGTTTACAGCATGAGTGAGTAGATGAACTGGACTGTGTTTACAGCATGAGTGGTCGTGAGTAGATGAACTGGACTGTGTTTACAGCATGAGTGGTCGTGAGTAGATGCACTGGACTGTGTTTACAGCATGAGTGAGTAGATGAACTGGACTGTGTTTACAGCATGAGTGGTCGTGAGTAGATGAACTGGACTGTGTTTACAACATGAGCGGTCGTGAGTAGATGAACTGGACTGTGTTTACAACATGAGCGGTCGTGAGTAGATGAACTGGACTGTGTTTACAACATGAGCGGTCGTGAGTAGATGAACTGGACTGTGTTTACAACATGAGCGGTCGTGAGTAGATGAACTGGACTGTGTTTACAACATGAGCGGTCGTGAGTAGATGAACTGGACTGTGTTTACAACATGAGCGGTCGTGAGTAGATGAACTGGACTGTGTTTACAACATGAGCGGTCGTGAGTAGATGAACTGGACTGTGTTTACAACATGAGCGGTCGTGAGTAGATGAACTGGACTGTGTTTACAAGGGAAAACTGTAACTTAAAGCAGGTACACCCTCAGTGTTCACAGTACAACTGTAACTTAAAGTGGGTACAGCCTCAGTGTTCACAGTAAAACTGTAACTTAAAGCAGGTAGAGCCTCAGTGTTCACAGTAAAACTGTAACTTAAAGCAGGTACAGCCTCAGTGTTCACAGTAAAACTGTAACTTGAAGTGTGTACAGCCTCAGTGTTCACAGTAAAACTGTAACTTAACGTGGGTACAGCCTCAGTGTTCACAGTAAAACTGTAACTTAAAGCAGGTAGAGCCTCAGTGTTCACAGTAAAACTGTAACTTAAAGCAGGTACAGCCTCAGTGTTCACAGTAAAACTGTAACTTGAAGTGTGTACAGCCTCAGTGTTCACAGTAAAACTGTAACTTAACGTGGGTACAGCCTCAGTGTTCACAGTAAAACTGTAACTTAAAGCAGGTACAGCCTCAGTGTTCACAGTACAACTGTAACTTAAAGCAGGTACAGCCTCAGTGTTCACAGTAAAACTGTAACTTAAAGCAGGTACAGCCTCAGTGTTCACAGTAAAACTGTAACTTAAAGCATGTACAGCCTCAGTGTTCACAGTAAAACTGTAACTTAAAGCAGGTACAGCCTCAGTGTTCACAGTAAAATTGTAACTTAAAGCAGGTACAGCCTCTGTGTTCACAGTAAAACTGTAACTTAAAGCAGGTACAGCCTCAGTGTTCACAGTAAAACTGTAACTTAAAGCAGGTACAGCCTCAGTGTTCACAGTGAAACTGCAACTTAAAGCAGGTACAGCCTCACTGTTCACAGTGAAACTGCAACTTAAAGCAGGTACAGCCTCAGTGTTCACAGTAAAACTGCAACTTAAAGCAGGTACAGCCTCTGTGTTCACAGTAAAACTGTACCGGAAGTTGCACAGAATGTTCACAATGTTCAAGTTTGCGCTCAGCAGGCCTAAAAATGTGTTTAGTGGCAAAGAAATATATATTGCATATGCGATATGCACGTGGGCCCACATCTCGTCAATCACCCTACTGAAACACTCTGCACAGTGTCCCCACTGCTCTGAGACCACAACCAGAGACTGGTGGCTCAGAGTGGTATGGCCCTGGTGGCTCACAGCGGTATGGCCCTGGTGGCTCACAGCGGTATGGCCCTGGTGGCTCAGAGCGGTATGGCCCTGGTGGCTCAGAGCGGTATGGCCCTGGTGGCTCAGAGCGGTATGGCCCTGGTGGCTCAGAGCGGTATGGCCCTGGTGGCTCAGAGCGGTATGGCCCTGGTGGCTCACAGCGGTATGGCCCTGGTGGCTCAGAGCGGTATGGCCCTGGTGGCTCAGAGCGGTATGGCCCTGGTGGCTCAGAGCGGTATGGCCCTGGTGGCTCAGAGCGGTATGGCCCTGGTGGCTCAGAGCAGTATGGCCCTGGTGGCTCAGAGCGGTATGGCCCTGGTGGCTCAGAGCGGTATGGCCCTGGTGGCTCACAGCGGTATGGCCGTGATGACGCCACTGAAATTCCCACGGCAAAACGTTGTTTCTTAACGTTCTCTGAACTATTTGAGAACTTTCCCAATGTCAAACCAGTTGGAGAACGTTCCTAGAACCTTTTCCAAAATGTTAATTAAATGTAACCAAACGTTCTGTTAAAAGGAATGAAATACCTAAGAAAATAGCGTTTTATTGTCAAGTTCCTTTTAAATGTGCTGAGAATGTTCCAAAGCCAAGCAACGTTCCCAGAACGTTGTGGGAAGGTTGTAGGCTAAATAACCGCAGGACAACCATGCTCTCACCAAGCTGTAAGAAACATATGGTTCCCAGAACGTTTATGCGCTAGCTGGGATTGATACGGTTACTGGTGTGTTTGTGTGTCATTCCTACAGGTCCTATCATCAGGGTGGAGGTGGGAGAGGAGGTTCTGATCACCTTTAAGAACAGAGCCAGCCGTCCGTACTCTATACACGCTCACGGAGTGGTCACTACCGACACACACACACCTGTCCAGCCAGGTAAAACACCCACACAAACACACTGCCGGCCGCACTCTATACAAACACACAGAGTGGACATCACAGACACACCTGTCCAACCAGGTAAAACACACACACAAACACACAGAGTGGACATCACAGACACAGACACGCCTGTCCAACCAACAACGATCCATGTTAATGTGTGTGTGATCCTCCCCTTTTATCTCCTCCTCTCCTCTTCCCCTTATCTCTCCTTTCCTCTCTCCTCTTCTCCTCCTCTCCCCCTCCCCTCTCCCTCTATCCTCCTCTCCTCCTCCTCCTCTCCCCTGTCCACTCCTCCTCTCTCATCCCCCCTCTCCTCCCCTCTTCCCCTCTACCTCCTCTCCTTCTCTCCTTTTCCCTCTCCCTCTCCTCTCCTCCTCTCCTTTTCCCCTCTCCTTTTCCCCTCTCCTCTCCTCCTCTCCTCCTCTACTTTTCTCCTCTCCTCCTCTCCTCCTCTCCTTTTCCGCTCTCCATCTCTCTCCTCCTCTCCTCCTCTCCTTTTCCCCTCTCCTCTCCTTCTCTCCTTTTCCCTCTCCCTCTCCTCTCCTCCTCTCCTTTTCCCCTCTCCTCTCCTTTTCCCCTCTCCTCCTCTCCTTTTCCCCTTTCCTCCTCTCCTCCTCTCCTTTTCCCTTCTCCATCTATCTCCTCCTCTCCTCCTCTCCTTTTCCCTTCTCCATCTATCTCCTCCTCTCCTCCTCTCCTTTTCCCCTCTCCTCCTCCCCTCCTCTCCTTTCCCCTCTCCTCCTCCCCTCCTCTCCTTTCCCCTCTCCTTTTCCCCTCTCCTTTTCCCCTCTCCTCTCCTCCTCTCGTTTTCCGCTCTCCTCCTCTCCTCCTCTCCTTTTCCCCTCTCCTCCTCCCCTCCCCTCCTCTCCTCCTCTCCTTTTCCCCTCTCCTCCTCTCCTTTTCCCATCTCCTCCTCTCCTTTTCCCCTCTCATCCTCTCCTCCTCTCCTTTTCCCCTCTCCTCCTCTCCTCCTCTCCTTTTCCCCTCTCCTTTTCCCCTCTCCTCCTCTCCTTTTCCCCTCTCATCCTCTCCTCCTCTCCTTTTCCCCTCTCCTCCTCTCCTTTTCCCCTCTCCATCTCTCTCCTCCTCTCCTCCTCTCCTTTTCCCCTCTCCATCTCATTCCTCCTCTCCTTTTCCCCTCTCCTCCTCTCCTTTTCCCCTCTCCATCTCTCTCCTCCTCTCCTCCTCTCCTTTTCCCCTCTCCTCCTCTCCTTTTCCCCTCTCCATCTCTCTCCTCCTCTCCTCCTCTCCTTTTCCCCTCTCCATCTCTCTCCTCCTCTCCTTTTCCCCTCTCCTCCTCTCCTTTTCCCCTCTCCATCTCTCTCCTCCTCTCCTCCTCTCCTTTTCCCCTCTCCTCCTCTCCTTTTCCCCTCTCCATCTCTCTCCTCCTCTCCTCCTCTCCTTTTCCCCTCTCCATCTCTCTCCTCCTCTCCTCCTCTCCTTTTCCCCTCTCCTCCTCTCCTTTTCCCCTCTCCATCTCTCTCCTCCTCTCCTCCTCCCCTCCTCTCCTTTTCCCCTCTCCATCTCTCTCCTCCTCCTCTCCTCCTCTCCTTTTCCCCTCTCCATCTCTCTCCTCCTCTCCTCCTCTCCTTTTCCCCTCTCCTCCTCTCCTTTTCCCCTCTCCATCTCTCTCCTCCTCTCCTCCTCCCCTCCTCTCCTTTTCCCCTCTCCTGCTCTCCTTTTCCCCTCTCCATCTCTCTCCTCTCCTCCTCTCCTTTTCTCCTCTCATCCTCTCCTCCTCTCCTTTCCCCTCTCATCCTCTCCTCCTCTCCTTTTCCCCTCTCCATCTCTCTCCTCTCCTTTTTCTCCTCTCATCCTCTCCTTCTCTCCTTTCCCCTCTCATCCTCTCCTCCTCTCCTTTTCCCCTCTCCATCTCTCTCCTCTCCTCCTCTCCTTTTCCCCTCTCATCCTCTCCTCCTCTCCTTTTCCCCTCTCCATCTCTCTCCTCCTCTCCTCTCCTCTATTCTCTCATCCCCAGGTTTTATGACAGAGTTCAGATGGGAGGTCCCAGAGAGCTCTGGTCCAGGAGTCTCTGATCCTAACTGTATCTCCTACGCGTACTATTCTACTGTTGACTTCGTCAAGGTGTGTGTGTTTACCTATAGAACTCCTGAGAATGTGTGTGTCTGCCTGTATCCAGTAAGCCTCTCTATCTGTCCTTCAGGACGTGTTCAGCGGTCTCCTGGGTCCCCTGGTGGTCTGCAGACAGGGAGTACTGCAGCGTGGAGCTGAGGAGGGCACGAGGAAGAGGAGGGACGTGGAGAGGGAGTTTGCTCTGCTCTTCATGGTGTTTGATGAGAATGAGTCCTGGTACCTGGAAGACAACATCAGAACTTACCTCCACACTGACCCCAGTAACTTCACTGTGGACGACAACTTTATAGAGAGCAACAAGATGCACGGTGAGGAGAGAGAGGGGGAGGGAGAGGAGGAGGGGGAGAGGGAGAGGGAGAGGATGGAGAGGAGGAGAGGAGGGGGAGAGGAGGAGAAGAGGGAGGGAGAGGAGGAGGGGGAGAGGGAGGATGAGGGGGAGGGGGAGAGGGAGGGAGAGGAGGAGAAGAGAGAGGGAGAGGAGGAGGGGGACAGGGAGGGGGAGAGGAGGGGGAGAGGGGGTGAGGGAGGGAGAGGAGGAGAGGAGGGAGGGAGGAGGGGGAGAGGGAGGAGGGGGAGAGGAGGAGAAGAGGGAGGGGGAGGAGGAGGGGGAGAGGGAGGGGGAGAGGAGGGGGAGAGGGAGGGGGAGAGGAGGGGAGAGGGAGGGAGAGGAGGAGGGGGAGAGGGAGGGGGAGAGGAGGGGGAGAGGAGGGAGAGGAGGGGGAGAGGGAGGGAGAGGAGGAGAAGAGGGAGGGAGAGGAGGAGGGGGAGAGGGAGGAGGGGGAGGTGAGAAGAGGAGGGGGAGCGGGAGGGAGAAGAAGAGCCAAGCTTATAGAAAAGAGAGTGAGTGTGTACCAATATTCTCTCCTTCCTCCCTAGATTTGCACTTCCCTTCATGGATTTGAAAGGAAATTACAGTATTTGGAAACTCCTTCTAGCCCATTCCTACACTATTGCTTTTATATTTGTGGAGAGTAGTGAGAGAGTGCACACTTCAGGAGGAAAGATACATAGTATGATTGGGAACCAACAAAGAGAGAGATCATGTTGACTGATGTAGTACTGACACCTGTATTAATATACAGACAGAGGCTGAGAGATCATGTTAAGGAGTATTATTGTCTGTGTGTGTGTGTGTGTGTGTGTGTGTGTGTGTGTGTGTGTGTGTGTGTGTGTGTGTGTGTGTGTGTGTGTGTGTGTGTGTGTGTGTGTGTGTGTGTGTGTCTGTGTCTGTGTCTGTGTCTGTGTGTGTGTGTGTGTG
>NC_088414.1:49133800-49296300 GCF_034236695.1 Oncorhynchus nerka
ATTCTCTGTTCATAGGAGTAACAACGTGAATTTGTGCACGAGGCCAGAACTAATGCAGTGCGGCTGGTGTTTCGCCATCAGCTGGAAGACGGTGTCCCTTTTTGGTCAGTTGAGGGATGTTGAGAGACTGACTTCAGTCTGCTGCTCTCCCTCTGCAGAGACTGACCTTCAGATGCAGGCAGTAAAATTAAAACAAACAACTATTTAAATGTTGTTATTATTATGTTATTACCGGTGTGATCGTGTAGTCTACTTCAAACGTTGAAATATAATAACTGAACAAAAATATAAACGCAACATACAACCATTTAAAAGATTTTACTGAGTTAAAGTACGTATGAGGAAATCAGTCAATTCAAAATAAATAAATGAGCCTCTAATCTATGGATACCACATGACTGGGCAGTGGCGCGGTCATGGGTGGGGCTGGCAGGGCATAGACCCACCCACTGGGGAGACAGGCCCACCCACTAGGGAGACAGGCCCACCCACTGGGGAGACAGGCCCACCCACTGGGGAGACAGGCCCACCCACTGGGGAGACAGGCCCACCCACTGGGGAGACAGGCCCACCCACTAGGGAGACAGGCCCACCCACTGGGGAGACAGGCCCACCCACTGGGGAGACAGGCCCACCCACTGGGGAGACAGGCCCACCCACTGGGAGACAGGCCCACCCACTGGGGAGACAGGCCCACCCACTGGGGAGACAGGCCCACCCACTGGGGAGACAGGCCCACCCACTGGGGAGACAGGCCCACCCACTGGGGAGACAGGCCCACCCACTAGGGAGACAGGCCCACCCACTGGGGAGACAGGCTCAGTTACATCAGCTTGTCCAGGTCTCAGACGATCCTTCAATTGAAGAAGCCGGATGTGGGAGGTCCTCAGTTGGCGTGGTTACACATGGTCTGTGGTTATGAGGTCAGTTGGACTTTCTACCCAAATTCTCTAAAACGACGTTGGAGACGGCTTAATGTAGAGAAATTAAATTCTCTGGCAACAACTCTGGTGGACATTCCTGCAAAAAAAAAAAAAAAACTTGACACATCTGTGGCATTGTGTTGTGTGACAAAACTGCACATTTTAGAGTGGCCTTTTCTTGCCCCCAGCACAAAGTGCACCTGTGTAATGATCATGCTGTTTAGTCAGCTTCTTGATATGCCACACCTGTCAAGTGGATGGATTATCTTGGCAAAGGAGAAAATACTCACTAACAGGGATGTAAACACATTTGTGCGCAACAGTTGAAAGAAATCAGCTGTTTGTGCGTATAGAACATTTCTGATATCTTTTATTTCAGCTCATGAAACATGGGACCAACATGAAACATGGGACCAACATTTTACACGTTGCAGTTATATTTTTGTTCAGTGTACAGTACCAGTCAAAAGTTTGGACACATTTAGGGGTTTTCTTTATTTTTTACTATTTTCTACATTGTAGAATAACAGTGAAGACATCAAAACTATGAATTAACACATATGGAATCAGGTAGTAACCAAAAAAAAGTGTTAAACAATTCAAAATATATTTGAGATTCTTCAAAGTAGCCCTTTGCCTTGAAGACAGCTTTGCACACTCTTGGCAAATATACCATGCCGTTATAGAGAAATAATGCACACTCTAGAATGCCCTTCAAGCCAATCAGAAAGGAGTATTCAACAATGCCATGGTATAAATATATATGATAATAGAGTAAATGTATGTATGATCCTCAGACCGACAATGTGGATTTGTTTGAAGTCCTCCCCTCTCTCTCCCCTGGTGTGTGTGTCTGTGTGTGTCTGTGTGTGTCTGTGTGTGTCTGTGTCTGTGTCTGTGTGTCTGTGTCTGTGTGTGTGTCTGTGTGTGTGTGTCTGTGTCTGTGTCTGTGTGTGTCTGTGTGTGTGTGTGTGTCTGTGTGTGTGTGTGTCTGTGTGTGTGTGTGTCTGTGTGTGTGTGTGTCTGTGTCTGTGTCTGTGGGTGTGTGTGTCTGTGTCGTCTGTGTGTGTGTGTGTGTCTGTGTCTGTGTGTGTGTGTGTGTGTGTGTGTGTGTGTGTGTGTGTGTGTGTGTGTGTGTGTCTGTGTCGTCTGTGTGTGTGTGTGTGTGTGTCTGTGTGTGTGTCTGTGTGTCTGTGTGTGTGTCTGTGTGTGTGTCTGTGCCTGTGTCTGTGTCTGTGTCTGTGTGTGTGCTGTGTGTGTGTCTGTGTGTGTGTGTGTGTGTGTCTGTGGCTGTGTCTGTGTGTGTGTGTGTGTCTGTGGCTGTGTGTGTGTCTGTGTGTGTGTGTGTGTCTGTGTGTGTGTGTGTCTGTGTGTGTGTGTGTGTCTGTGTCTGTGTCTGTGTGTGTGTGTGTGTCTGTGTCGTCTGTGTGTGTGTGTGTGTGTCTGTGTGTGTGTGTGTGTGTGTGTGTGTGTGTGTGTGTGTGTGTGTGTGTGTGTGTGTGTGTGTGTGTGTGTCTGTCTGTGTCGTCTGTGTGTGTGTGTGTGTGTGTGTGTGTGTGTGTCTGTGTGTGTGTCTGTGTGTCTGTGTGTGTGTCTGTGTGTGTGTCTGTGCCTGTGTCTGTGTCTGTGTCTGTGCCTGTGTGTGTGTCTGTGTGTGTGTGTGTGTGTGTCTGTGGCTGTGTGTGTGTCTGTGTGTGTGTCTGTGTGTGTGTGTGTGTGTGTCTGTGGCTGTGTGTGTGTCTGTGTGTGTGTGTGTGTGTGTGTGTGTGTCTGTGTGTGTGTCTGTGTGTGTGTGTCTGTGTGTGTGTGTGTGTTAGACGGACAGTGTGCACCGCGCGGATGTGTTTGACCTGTTCCCGGGGACGTTTCAGACGGTCGAGATGACTGCAGGGAACCCTGGGACATGGCTGTTGCACTGCCACGTTGCCGACCACATCCACGCTGGAATGGAGACTACTTTCACCATCACGGGTAACCATGGAGACCACCTTCAGCATCACAGGACCCATACCTAGACCTAACCTCTTGAAACCAAGACCGTGTGTGTGTCGGTGAGAGAGAGAGAGAGATAGAGTGACAGACAGAGTGACAGACAGAGAGTGACAGACAGAGTGACAGACAGAGAGTGACAGACAGAGAGTGACAGACAGAGAGTGACAGACAGAGAGTGACAGACAGAGTGACACAGAGAGTGACAGACAGAGTGACAGACAGAGTGACAGACAGAGTGACAGACAGAAAGTGACAGACAGAAAGTGACAGACAGAGATTGACAGACAGAGTGACAGACAGAGAATGACAGACAGAGTGACACAGAGAGTGACAGAAAGTGACAGACAGAAAGTGACAGACAGAAAGTGACAGACAGAGTGACAGACAGACAGTGACAGACAGAGAGTGACAGACAGAGAGTGACAGACAGAGAGTGACAGACAGTGACAGACAGAGAGTGACAGACAGAGAGTGACAGACAGTGCCAGACAGACAGTGACAGACAGACAGTGACAGACAGTGACAGACAGTGACAGACAGAGAGTGACAGACAGTGACAGACAGAGAGTGACAGACAGAGTGACAGACAGAGTGACAGACAGAGTGACAGACAGAAAGTGACAGACAGAAAGTGACAGACAGAAAGTGACAGACAGAGATTGACAGACAGAGTGACAGACAGAGTGACAGACAGAGTGACAGACAGAGTGACAGACAGAATGACAGACAGAGTGACAGACAGAGAGTGACAGACAGAGAGTGACATACAGAGAGTGACAGACTGTTATGACAGACAGAGAGTGACAGACAGAGTGACAGACAGAGTGACAGACAGAGTGACAGACTGTTATGACAGACAGAGTGACAGACAGAGTGACAGACAGAGTGTGACAGACAGAGTGTGACAGACAGTGTGACAGACAGAGTGTGACAGACAGAGAGTGACAGACAGAGTGACAGACAGAGTGACAGACTGTTATGACGTCAACATTGTCTAACATCAAGTCTCTTGTTTATCTTTTATTCCAGAGAAAGCATCACATGGTGAGTAGGCATGAATAAACATGAACCAGATGAATAAACATGAACCAGATGAATAAACATAACCAGATTAGAATGACTAGGCATGAATAAACAGAACCAGATTAATAAACATAACCAGATGAATAAACATGAACCAGATGAATAAACATGAACCAGATTAGAATGACTAGACATTAATAAACATGAACCACATGAATAAACATGAACCACACGAATAAACATGAACCACACGAATAAACATGGCCCAGATTAGAATGGCTAGACATGAATAAACATGAACCAGATTAGAATGGCTAGTCATGAATAAACATGAACCAGATTAGAATGACTAGACATGAATAAACATGAACCAGATTAGAATGACTAGACATGAACCACATTAAAATTGTTTCTCCCCCTCTTCTATAGCACCTGGTATTGGAGGTTCCATCTCCACTCTGCTACTGCCACTATTACTGACCGTTCTCCACTAGACTACTCTGTGTGTGTGTGTGTGTGTGTGTGTGTGTGTGTGTGTGTGTGTGTGTGTGTGTGTGTGTGTGTGTGTGTGTGTGTGTGTGTGTGTGTGTGTGTGTGTGTGTGTGTGTGTGTGCGTGCGTGCGTGCGTGTGTTCATAATGCATTATCAGTCAATGTAATCAGCTATCAAACCAATCAGTCCTACAATAGATAAAATGATGATGAATTACAGATCTATATTACACAGCTTCACCATCCAGTCATTCCATGTTTTAGCTTTATCATAGAAGTAGGAAGTAGAATCCTAGAATGGACATGAACCTTCTTATGATGGCATAAAAGGTCAGCCATGTTGGTCAGGGAGATGATCAACCCGTGGTTTGCCAGTGCTGTTATAATTTGTAAAGCAATGAATTTGAAGAATTTGCATTGTATACAGTGCATTCGGAAAGTATTCAGACAAATCAAATCAAATCAAATGTATTTATATAGCCCTTCGTACATCAGCTGATATCTCAAAGTGCTGTACAGAAACCCAGCCTAAAACCCCCAAACAGCAAGCACTGCAGGTGTAGAAGCACGGTGGCTAGGAAAAACTCCCTAGAAAGGCCAAAACCTAGGAAGAAACCTAGAGAGGAACCAGGCTATGTGGGGTGTGCATTCGGAAAGTATTCAGACCCCTTGACTTTTTTTCCCACCAAAACAGTTTTACGTTACAGACTTGTTCTTAAGTTGTTTAAATGTTTTTTTTTTCTTTCCCCTCATTAATCTACACACAAACACGCCTCATAATGACGAAGCAAAATCTGTTTTTTAAGAATGTTTGCAAATGTAAATAAAATAATAATAATAAATAAATAAATTCACATAATAATAATAATAATAATAATAATAATAATAATTTCACATTTATACATTTACAAAAATATTCAGACCCTTTACTCAGTACTTTTTTGAAGCACTTATACAGGCAGCGATTACAGCCTCAAGTCTTCTTGGGAATGACTCTACTAGCTTGGCACACCTGTATTTGGGGAGTTTCTCCCAAATTTCTCTGCAGATCCTCTCAAGCTCTGTCAGGTTGGATGGGGAGCGTCGCTGCACAGCTATTTTCAGGATGTTTGATCGGGTTCAAGTCTGGGCCACTCAAGGACATTCAGAATCTTGTCCCGAAGCCACTCCTGCTTCTTGGCTGTATGCTTAGGGTCGTTGTCCTGTTGGAAGGTGAACCTTCGCCCCAGTCTGAAGTCCTGAGTGCTCTGGAGCAGGTTTTCATCAAGGATCTCTGTACTTTCCTTCGTTAATCATTCCCTCGATCCTGACTAGTCTCCCAGTCCCTGTTGCTGAAAAACATCCACTCAGCATGATGCTGTCTCCATCATGCTTCACCGTAGGGATGGTGCCAGGTTTCCTCCAGACATGACGCTTGCTATTCAGGCCAAAGAGTTCAATCTTGGTTGCATCAGACCAGAGAATCTTGTTTCTTTAGTCCTTCAACTGCCTTTTGGCAAACTCCAACTCTGTCTGGCCACTCTATCATAAAGGCCTGATTGGTGGAGTGCTGCAGAGATGGTTATCCTTCTGGAAGGTTCTGCCATCGCCACAGAGGACCTCTGGAGCTCTGTCAGAGTGACCATCGGTTTTTCGTCACCTCCCTGACCAAGGCTCTTGTCCCCCGATTGCTCAGTTTGGCCGGGCGGCCAGCTCAAGGAAGAGTCTTGGTGGTTCCAAACTTCTTCCATTTAAGAATGATGGAGGTCACTGTGTTCTTGGGGACCTTCAATGTTTTGGTACCCTTCCCCAGATCTGTGCCGCGACACAATCCTGTCTTGTAGCTCTACGGACAATTCCTTCGACCTCGTGGCTTGGTTTTTGCTCTGACATGCATTGTCAACTGTGGGACCTTATATTGACAGGTGTGTGCCTTTCCAAATCATGTCCAATCAATTGAATTTACCACAGGTGGACTCCAATCAAGTTGTAGAGACATCTCAAGGATGATCAATGGAAACATGATGGACCTGAGCTCAATTCCGAATCTCATAGCAAAGGGTCTGAATACTAATGTAAACAATGTATTTTATGTTTTTTATTTTTAATATATTTGCAAACACCTAAAAACCTTTATCAATTTTAGAATAGGGCTGTAAAATACAATTGGAAAAAGTGAAAGGGTCTGAATACTTTCTGAATGCACTGCATTTGTTAGCTCGCTAGCTAACCATTTGTACAGGAGTGATTCCATTAACTGTATGTGTTAGCGCGACAGCTAGCCAGTTGTATAGGAATGATTCCATTAACTGCATGTGTTAGCGCGACAGCTAGCCAGTTGTATAGGAATGATTCCATTAACTGTATGTGTTAGCGCGCTAGCTATTCAGTTGTATAGGAATGATTCCATTAACTCTATGTGTTAGAGCGCTAGCTAGCCAGTTGTATAGGAATGATTCCATTAACTGTATGTGTTAGAGCGCTAGCTATTCAGTTGTATAGGAATGATTCCATTAACTCTATGTGTTAGCGCGACAGCTAGCCAGTTGTATAGGAATGATTCCATTAACTGTATGTGTTAGCGCGCTAGCTATTCAGTTGTATAGGAATGATTCCATTAACTGTATGTGTTAGAGCGCTAGCTAGCCAGTTGTATAGGAATGATTCCATTAACTGTATGTGTTAGAGCGCTAGCTAGCCAGTTGTATAGGAATGATTCCATTAACTGTATGTGTTAGAGCGCTAGCTAGCCAGTTGTATAGGAATGATTCCATTAACTGTATGTGTTAGAGCGCTAGCTAACCATTTGTACAGGAATGATTCCATGAACTGTATGTGTTAGCGCGCTAGCTAGCCAGTTGTATAGGAATGATTCCATTAACTGTATGTGTTAGAGCGCTAGCTAGCCAGTTGTATAGGAATGATTCCATTAACTGTATGTGTTAGCGCGCTAGCTAGCCAGTTGTATAGGAATGATTCCATTAACTGTATGTGTTAGAGCGCTAGCTAGCCAGTTGTACAGGAATGATTCCATTAACTGTATGTGTTAGCGCGCTAGCTATTCAGTTGTATAGGAATGATTCCATTAACTGTATGTGTTAGCGCACTAGCTATTCAGTTGTATAGGAATGATTCCATTAACTGTATGTGTTAGAGCGCTAGCTAGCCAGTTGTATAGGAATGATTCCATTAACTGTATGTGTTAGAGCGCTAGCTAACCAGTTGTACAGTAATGATTCCATTAACTGTATGTGTTAGCGCACTAGCTAACCAGTTGTATAGGAATGATTCCATTAACTGTATGTGTTAGCGGGCTAGCTAACCAGTTGTACAGTAATGATTCCATTAACTGTATGTGTTAGCGCACTAGCTAACCAGTTGTATAGGAATGATTCCATTAACTGTATGTGTTAGCGGGCTAGCTAACCAGTTGTACAGTAATGATTCCATTAACTGTATGTGTTAGCGCACTAGCTAACCAGTTGTATAGGAATGATTCCATTAACTGTATGTGTTAGCGCACTAGCTAACCAGTTGTACAGTAATGATTCCATTAACTGTATGTGTTAGCGCACTAGCTAACCAGTTGTATAGGAATGATTCCATTAACTGTATGTGTTAGAGCGCTAGCTAACCAGTTGTATAGGAATGATTCCATTAACTGTATGTGTTAGAGCGCTAGCTAACCAGTTGTACAGGAATGATTCCATTAACTGTATGTGTTAGCGCACTAGCTAACCAGTTGTATAGGAATGATTCCATTAACTGTATGTGTTAGAGCGCTAGCTAACCAGTTGTATAGGAATGATTCCATTAACTGTATGTGTTAGAGCGCTAGCTAACCAGTTGTACAATAATGATTCCATTAACTGTATGTGTTAGCGCACTAGCTAACCAGTTGTATAGGAATGATTCCATTAACTGTATGTGTTAGAGCGCTAGCTAACCAGTTGTATAGGAATGATTCCATTAACTGTATGTGTTAGAGCGCTAGCTAACCAGTTGTACAGTAATGATTCCATTAACTGTATGTGTTAGCGCACTAGCTAACCAGTTGTATAGGAATGATTCCATTAACTGTATGTGTTAGAGCGCTAGCTAACCAGTTGTATAGGAATGATTCCATTAACTGTATGTGTTAGAGCGCTAGCTAACCAGTTGTACAGTAATGATTCCATTAACTGTATGTGTTAGCGCACTAGCTAACCAGTTGTATAGGAATGATTCCATTAACTGTATGTGTTAGAGCGCTAGCTAACCAGTTGTATAGGAATGATTCCATTAACTGTATGTGTTAGAGCGCTAGCTAACCAGTTGTACAGTAATGATTCCATTAACTGTATGTGTTAGCGCACTAGCTAACCAGTTGTATAGGAATGATTCCATTAACTGTATGTGTTAGAGCGCTAGCTAGCCAGTTGTATAGGAATGATTCCATTAACTGTATGTGTTAGCGCACTAGCTAACCAGTTGTATAGGAATGATTCCATTAACTGTATGTGTTAGAGCGCTAGCTAACCAGTTGTATAGGCATGATTCCATTAACTGTATGTGTTAGAGCGCTAGCTAACCAGTTGTACAGGAATGATTCCATTAACTGTATGTGTTAGCGCACTAGCTAACCAGTTGTATAGGAATGATTCCATTAACTGTATGTGTTAGAGCGCTAGCTAACCAGTTGTATAGGAATGATTCCATTAACTGTATGTGTTAGAGCGCTAGCTAACCAGTTGTATAGGAATGATTCCATTAACTGTATGTTTTAGAGCGCTAGCTAACCAGTTGTACAGTAATGATTCCATTAACTGTATGTGTTAGCGCACTAGCTAACCAGTTGTATAGGAATGATTCCATTAACTGTATGTGTTAGAGCGCTAGCTAACCAGTTGTATAGGAATGATTCCATTAACTGTATGTGTTAGAGCGCTAGCTAACCAGTTGTACAGTAATGATTCCATTAACTGTATGTGTTAGCGCACTAGCTAACCAGTTGTATAGGAATGATTCCATTAACTGTATGTGTTAGAGCGCTAGCTAACCAGTTGTATAGGAATGATTCCATTAACTGTATGTGTTAGAGCGCTAGCTAACCAGTTGTACAGTAATGATTCCATTAACTGTATGTGTTAGCGCACTAGCTAACCAGTTGTATAGGAATGATTCCATTAACTGTATGTGTTAGAGCGCTAGCTAGCCAGTTGTATAGGAATGATTCCATTAACTGTATGTGTTAGCGCACTAGCTAACCAGTTGTATAGGAATGATTCCATTAACTGTATGTGTTAGAGCGCTAGCTAGCCAGTTGTATAGGAATGATTCCATTAACTGTATGTGTTAGCGCACTAGCTAACCAGTTGTATAGGAATGATTCCATTAACTGTATGTGTTAGCGCACTAGCTAGCCAGTTGTACAGTAATGATTCCATTAACGTTTCTAGTTAACTGCCAATACTCATGCCAACATTCCATTCAATCTGCTCAGTCAATCCACAGCCAGATAAGAGTTAGACAAGTATTGTATCATATACCACTTACAGATGTAAAAAAAAAAAAAAAATTAAGACATTTATGTTCTCTTTACATATATTTTAGAGGCTAGTTATACAGAGAATTGGTATAAAAACCTGTAAACTGTTTAGGCTGACAATAATTCTATTACACAATTTCTGATATATCACATGCCTTACTTTTATGTTCCTGCATAATTAAAATCAAGATTATGCCTCTACTGCCATTACATTACAATTAGAAGTCCTTTGGATTTCTCCCTGACCAACATGGCTGCCAACATGGCTGCCATTTTCACCGCATTCTGGAACTTTGAGGGCTTTATGACATAGCCCCTCTGGTAATTGAATAGAATGTCTGTGGTTTTATTGCTTCAGAACCTGTCTACTGTATACTGTCCAAACTTGAATATATACTGCTGCTCTGTTTGATTGGTTGCACTCGTTGTCCTTTGCAACGAAGAGGAAATAGAATGTAAAAATGACTACTGTACCAAATACATTTTGTTTAAATCTGTGTACAATAAAAACTGCTTCGATAACGTACAATAATGTTTCAATGTTGAGTTTGTATTAAAAGTGTGTTGTTTATAAAAGGGGTGTTAAACACCTGACTGTAATAACCCCCAAGGCTATAGGTGGTAACCATGGTAACCATAACCTGCTAGACTACAGGTCGTAACCATAATAACCCTAACCTGTAGTAACGCTAACCCCAAGGCTATAGGTGGTAACCATGGTAACCCTAACCGGTAGTAACGCGAACCCCAAGGCTATAGGTGGTAACCATGGTAACCCTAACCGGTAGTAACGCTAACCCCAAGGCTATAGGTGGTAACCATGGTAACCCTAACCGGTAGTAACGCTAACCCCAAGGCTATAGGTGGTAACCATGGTAACCCTAACCGGTAGTAACGCTAACCCGTTGTTGCCTCTTGACTTTTCCACTTCACAATAACAGCACTTACAGTCGACCGGGGGGGCAGTTCTAGCAGGGCAGAAATTTGACGAACTGACTTGTTGGAAAGGTGGCATCCTATGACGGTGACATTCTGAAAGTCACTGAGCTCTTCAGTGAGGCCCATTCTACTGCCAATGTTTGTCTATGGAGATTGCATCGCTGTTAACAAGATTTTTTTTTAGACAGCCTTTTTAGGCCCCATGTTTATTATGATCAACTTCGATTCCTGTGGTGAATTCTTTTAAAGTGTGGGAGGAAGATGTACATATAGGGAGGAACATAATACTGTAACACAAGAGAAAGATACACTTAGAGTGCATTTGCCATTCTGGTAAAATGCATTGTCTATTGTATAGGACAGGAGGCCAGAGTAAGGCCATGAGAGCATAGGACAGCTGGACATACCGAGGTCAGAGGGATACATACAAAGGAGGGGGTCAGCCAAATGACCAACTGATGGACTATAGACATAGGCCATATATTTTTAGGACATGAAGATGCTGAAGGAATGTCAGAAGAGACACATAGTCTACGAGTCCTAATAAGGACAGACATACCAAAGAACACACCAGGCTGAACGTAAGGGGCCCCATAGCATAAGATGAGCATGTATTATTTTTGGGACATGAAGAGGTCCTGTCACCATTATAACTTGACTGAAAGCAGATATGGGCGTTATTGGGCGTGAACAAGCAGGATGCACAGATTGGGATATAATGGTGGCAGATGGACTGAGGGAAGTAACTTCATTTGCATGTGGGATGGACTCATATGTTGTATGTGTATAAATCAGAGCCAGTGCTCTGGACAAGGGTGTGTTCCGCGGACCATCTAGGCTTCTGATATGTTTGTATTAAAAGCCTATATTGAATTCACAAGTTCTTGTAAGTGTTACATTTTGTTAAGATTCTCCACGACAAAAGTTAGCTACAAATCAAGATATTTAATTAATCGTTATTCATTCTGACTACTACATTTGTCGTCACGCATGGCCACGTGCTGACACAGACCAATCACAGGTTAGGCTACGAGGAGGAGGCTCCGGTTGACTCTCAGTCAGGACGAAAACGACTACATCAACCATGATCCTTTGCTGGTTACGCCCACTTTCACCATGATCCTCTGCGATTTTGTTGTTGCCGTTCAGCCCCATCAAAGATTATGGATATACTGACAAGATACCTGTCTCTCCGTCCTAACAATTGAACTCATTGTCCACAACGAGGCGCGGCGATCTGTCTAGCACCCGCCTATCCTTTCTTTGGATTGGTGGATACATCTCATTATTGTAATCTTTAAAAAAAAAAAAAATTATATTCGATGAGTGTTGGCGATGTCAACCGTCTGTATTCAATGGAGAGAGATGCTATGCTATCCTTAAACCATGAATATGCACAGAGATTCATGGTTTAAGGATAGCATAACACACAATTGAATCATAAAAATACTCATAAAAACTAGAGGTCAAACAGGGAAATGGTTCCAATCGTTTTCCCACCATTCATTTTTCCCATGGGGGATTTTTAGAAACAAATGAGGGCTGTGTTTCTCGTAGGTTTACGTGGCGTTTTAATAACCATGGAAATCTCTCTCAGACAAGGTCACTGTCATCAATATATTTGCCTGTATTTACTTGCCAAAAATGAAATACTAATTGGCTGCTAACGTGGCTATCATACAGAACTACAAATACCATGGTGCTCAGGATGAGCCTGTCAAAATTGAGGCAAAGGTAAGAATCTCTGGATTAGCTATTTAATCTAAATTCCTTAAATGTACAATTTGTGAACCGTCTTGGGCAAGTTTTAAACGTACACAATACCTGTTAGCAAAGGAGTCAGCTAAAGATGACGTGCAGGAGATTGCTGGGATTTGTAGTCTTGCATGACATCTACTTTGATGCTAATTAGCATTTTAGAATCTGAAAGTAAATAGAGCCGAATGTATTGATAAAAGTCACTTTGTCCGAGAGAGATTTACATGGACATCAAAACGTCACGCCAGGGTAAAGACTACACAATACACACTCCTTATTTGAAGTGTTTCTAGAATTCCCTATGGGAAAAATGAATGGTGGAAAAACAATCGGAACGAATGACCTGTTTGACCCCTAGGTTGACCCCTAGGTTTTATGGGTATTATGACATGTCCATTGTGGGGCTCTTATGTCTATGGTTGAAATAGAGTTGAGGTATTCAAACCTATGGCTCCTCCAGGCCCATTGCACATTTGTATGTGTGTCTGTCACCGGTAGCCTTGGCACCTTGATGTGTCTGTCACCGGTAGCCTTGGCACCTTGATGTGTCTGTCACCGGTAGCCTTGATGTGTCTGTCACCTGTAGCCTTGGCACCTTGATGTGTCTGTCACCGGTAGCCTTGATGTGTCTGTCACCGGTAGCCTTGGCACCTTGATGTGTCTGTCACCGGTAGCCTTGACACCTTGATGTGTCTGTCACCGGTAGCCTTGGCACCTTGATGTGTCTGTCACCGGTAGCCTTGATGTGTCTGTCACCTGTAGCCTTGGCACCTTGATGTGTCTGTCACCTGTAGCCTTGATGTGTCTGTCACCGGTAGCCTTGATGTGTCTGTCACCTGTAGCCTTGGCACCTTGATGTGTCTGTCACCTGTAGCCTTGGCACCTTGATGTGTCTGTCACCTGTAGCCTTGGCACCTTGATGTGTCTGTCACCTGTAGCCTTGGCACCTTGATGTGTCTGTCACCTGTAGCCTTGATGTGTCTGTCACCTGTAGCCTTGATGTGTCTGTCACCGGTAGCCTTGATGTGTCTGTCACCGGTAGCCTTGATGTGTCTGTCACCGGTAACCTTGATGTGTCTCTCACCTGTAGCCTTGGCACCTTGATGTGTCTGTCTCCGGTAGCCTTGATGTGTCTCTCACCTGTAGCCTTGATGTGTCTGTCACCGGTAGCCTTGATGTGTCTGTCACCGGTAGCCTTGATGTGTCTGTCACGTGTAGCCTTGGCACCTTGATGTGTCTGTCACCGGTAGCCTTGGCACCTTGATGTGTCTGTCACCGGTAGCCTTGGCACCTTGATGTGTCTGTCACCGGTAGCCTTGATG
Source organism: Oncorhynchus nerka (assembly GCF_034236695.1). Lineage (NCBI taxonomy): Eukaryota > Metazoa > Chordata > Actinopteri > Salmoniformes > Salmonidae > Oncorhynchus > Oncorhynchus nerka. The sequence continues at coordinate 49,147,755 of NC_088414.1, forward strand.
TGTCTGTCACCTGTAGCCTTGATGTGTCTGTCACCGGTAGCCTTGATGTGTCTGTCACCGGTAGCCTTGGCACCTTGATGTGTCTGTCACCGGTAGCCTTGGCACCTTGATGTGTCTGTCACCGGTAGCCTTGGCACCTTGATGTGTCTGTCACCGGTAGCCTTGGCACCTTGATGTGTCTGTCACCGGTAGCCTTGGCACCTTGATGTGTCTCTCACCGGTAGCCTTGATGTGTCTGTCACCTGTAGCCTTGATGTGTCTGTCACCGGTAGCCTTGGCACCTTGATGTGTCTGTCACCGGTAGCCTTGATGTGTCTGTCACCTGTAGCCTTGATGTGTCTGTCACCGGTAGCCTTGATGTGTCTGTCACCGGTAGCCTTGGCACCTTGATGTGTCTGTCACCGGTAGCCTTGATGTGTCTGTCACCGGTAGCCTTGATGTGTCTGTCACCGGTAGCCTTGATGTGTCTGTCACCGGTAGCCTTGATGTGTCTGTCACCGGTAGCCTTGATGTGTCTGTCACCGGTAGCCTTGATGTGTCTGTCACCGGTAGCCTTGATGTGTCTGTCACCGGTAGCCTTGATGTGTCTGTCACCGGTAGCCTTGATGTGTCTGTCACCGGTAGCCTTGGCACCTTGATGTGTCTGTCCAGTTCAGGTGTGTGACTGTCAATTACACTGCCTGATCAAACACTCCTTGACTCATTGACTCTCTCTTTCAAATATAGAGGTGTTGTATTTTAAGTGGAAGTCAAAACATAAGTAACAACAAGTTCATACAATACAAAAAATAAATTACACTGACAAACTATTGACAACAAAAACAATCTTGTCCCTATGGACCCAAATGGGTGAGCACCCACCACCCCACCCCTGCCATCCCCACCCACTAACCCTCCCACCGCCCCACCCCCGCCCACTAACCCTCCCACTGCCAGAGAGAGAGAGAGAGAGAGAGAGGGGAGTTCTGGGTAACTCAGGGTGTAACCTGGGCTAAAGACATGAACAATACTTTCTAAGACTTGAGCTGCGCCAGATTGTCTCCCTGGGGCCGGTGGTCTGAGTCTAGCCTGAGAGAGAGAGAGAGAGAGAGAGAGAGAGAGAGAGAGAGAGAGAGAGAGACAGAGAGAGAGAGAGACAGAGAGACAGAGAGAGAGAGAGGGGAGTTCTGGGTAACTCAGGGTGTAACCTGGGCTAAAGACATGAACAATACTTTCTAAGACTTGAGCTGCACCAGATTGTCTCCCTGAAGAAAATGGAACCAATGGAATAGTCCCAAAAGATCAAACTCCCTATAAAATCAGGGCCAGGTTTAATTCATTCGAGTTGTATATGGTGGTTAGGCTGTAAAGGATTGGTACACCTACTATATATACATATGGTATCAAAGCAAGTACTGTGTAATGACACACAGTAAAATACCGTGAAATGGATTGTAATTGTACTGTAAAGATAGCAATGAATGAATGAAATTAATTGAGTGGGAGGGGGTTTGTATTTCACAGTATTTTACTGTAATTATATGGGATTGGTGAAAGCATGTTGGCTGCGAGGTAAAGTGTTTACACATTAAAGCATATTAATGAATATTTGGTGTCTTATATCACTTGGATGACTAGAAGAAAAGCTTCCAAGCTGGCAGCGACTACACGGTAAAACAGGCCAAAAGGACGTTGCTAAATGCTTCACTCACTTAAGGTTTAAGACTTGCTGCCACTCCAATCTGGCCCCTGTACATTTTTAAAATGATGGGACACTATAACAACATAGGTGTCACGACTTCCACCGAACTCTCCTGCCTGTTCGGGCGGTGCTCGGCGGTCGTCGTCACTACCGATCCCTTTTTCGTTTGTCTGTTGGTTTTGTCTTATTAGTTTCACCTGTGTGTATTTTAGTTTTATTAACGTCCTTATATGTAGTAGGTTGTCCCGCCCTTGTTTTGTGCGGGATTGTTTTTGTATTCATGTCAGTTGGTGGAGTGCTTGTGTTTTATTCTCCGGTCTGTTTTTATCCTGTGTTGGATTATTCACTCTGTGTGTTGGGTTGACTGTTGGATTATTCACCCTGTGTGTTGGGTTGACTGTTGGATTATTCACCCTGTGTGTTGGGTGGACTGTTGGATTATTCACTCTGTGTGTTGGGTGGACTGTTGGATTATTCACCCTGTGTGTTGGGTGGACTGTTGGATTATTCACCCTGTGTGTTGGGTGGACTGTTGGATTATTCACTCTGTGTGTTGGGTGGACTGTTGGATTATTCACTCTGTGTGTTGGGTGGACTGTTGGATTATTCACCCTGTGTGTTGGGTGGACTGTTGGATTATTCACCCTGTGTGTTGGGTGGACTGTTGGATTATTCACCCTGTGTGTTGGGTGGACTGTTGGATTATTCACCCTGTGTCTTGGGTGGACTGTTGGATTATTCACTCTGTGTGTTGGGTGGACTGTTGGATTATTCACCCTGTGTGTTGGGTGGACTGTTGGATTATTCACCCTGTGTGTTGGGTGGACCATGTTTTTTGTGCGCCGGAGAATAAACTGTTGTATCACTGAAACCTGCTCTCTGCGCCTGATTCCACCCACCTTGATAAAACGTGACAATAGGAGTTCAATTGGTACAGCATTCTCACTCACAAATATAGCCTCTTACAAGGCTCGCCTCAAAATATGTTAATGAGCCAGAAACAACAATACCATGCGCCCAATCAAGAGGCTATTGGTGCTTCAAAGATACAGTATGGTACTGTATTCTGGGAGATGGAATTACAGTACCATTCAAAATACAGCAATTATTTCCCCGACAAAAAACATTTTCTCACAATGCACAATCATTTACAGTATGCTGCAGTAAAACGTTTGAGTATTTTACTTTTGATAATATAAAAGATTACTGTATCATTTACAGTTTTCAGTTACAGGGTAGCCACGTCACAGCAATCGAAAGCAGAGTTAACCTGCTATGGTCACGGAGGATTAGGTTGTTATATCATATACAGAATTGTCCTTGCCACCGAGTTGCTTGTAAGTTACTGTCAAATTCACAGTGTTGTGTGTTTGAGTGATAGACAAACACAGAGACAGAGAGAGAGAGAGTGAGAGAGACAAACACAGAGACAGAGAGAGACAGAGAGAGAGAGAGAGACAGAGTGTGAGAGAGAGACAAACACAGAGACAGACAGAGAGAGAGTGTGAGAGAGAGACAAACACAGAGACAGACAGAGAGAGAGAGAGAGACAGAAATAGAGTGAGAGAGAGACAAACACAGAGACAGACAGAGAGAGAGTGTGAGAGAGAGACAAACACAGAGACAGAGAGAGGGAGTGTGAGAGAGAGAGAAATAGAGTGAGAGAGAGAGAGACAAACACAGAGACAGAGAGAGAGAGTGTGAGAGAGAGACAGAGAGAGAGTGAGAGAGAGACAAACACAGAGACAGAGAGAGACAGAGAGAGAGAGAGAGACAGAGTGTGAGAGAGAGACAAACACAGAGACAGAGAGAGAGAGAGAGAGAGAGAGACAGAGTGTGAGAGAGAGACAAACACAGAGACAGAGAGAGAGAGAGAGAGAGACAAACACAGAGACAGAGAGAGAGAGTGTGAGAGAGAGACAGAGAGAGAGTGAGAGAGAGACAAACACAGAGACAGAGAGAGACAGAGAGAGAGAGAGAGACAGAGTGTGAGAGAGAGACAAACACAGAGACAGAGAGAGGGAGTGTGAGAGAGAGACAGAAATAGAGTGAGAGAGAGACAAACACAGAGACAGAGAGAGAGAGAGAGAGAGACAAACACAGAGACAGAGAGAGACAGAGAGAGAGAGAGAGACAGAGTGTGAGAGAGAGAGAGACAGAGAGAGAGAGAGAGAGAGACAAACACAGAGACAGAGAGAGAGAGAAGGAGAGAGAGACAGAGAGAGAGTGAGAGAGAGAGAGTGAGAGAGAGACAGAAAGAGAGTGTGAGAGAGAGAGACAGAGAGAGAGAGTGTGAGAGAGAGACAGAAAGAGAGTGTGAGAGAGAGAGACAGAGAGAGAGAGAGAGAGAGAGACAAACACAGAGACAGAGAGAGAGAGAGAGAGAGAGAGACAGAGAGAGAGTGAGAGAGAGAGAGAGTGAGAGAGAGACAAACACAGAGACAGAGAGAGACAGAGAGAGAGAGAGAGACAGAGAGAGAGTGAGAGAGAGACAAACACAGAGACAGAGAGAGAGAGTGTGAGAGAGAGACAAACACAGAGACAGAGAGAGAGAGTGTGAGAGAGAGAGACAGAAAGAGAGTGTGAGAGAGAGAGACATTACATTTACATTTACATTTTATTATGTCATTTAGCAGACGCTCTTATCCAGTGCGACTTACAAATTGGTGCATTCACCTTATGACATCCAGTGGAACAGTAGTGCATCTAAATCTTTTAAGGGGGGTGAGAGGGATTACTTTATCCTATGTATTCCTTAAAGAGGTGGGGTTTCAGGTGTCTCCGGAAGGTGGTGATTGACTCCGCTGTCCTGGCGTCGTGAGGGAGTTTGTTCCACCATTGGGGGGCCAGAGCAGCGAACAGTTTTGACTGGGCTGAGCGGGAACTGTACTTCCTCAGTGGTAGGGAGGCGAGCAGGCCAGAGGTGGATGAACGCAGTGCCCTTGTTTGGGTGTAGGGCCTGATCAGAGCCTGGAGGTACTGAGGTGCCGTTCCCCTCACAGCTCCGTAGGCAAGCACCATGGTCTTGTAGCGGATGCGAGCTTCAACTGGAAGCCAGTGGAGAGAGCGGAGGAGCGGGGTGACGTGAGAGAACTTGGGAAAGTTGAACACCAGACGGGCTGCGGCGTTCTGGATGAGTTGTAGGGGTTTAATGGCACAGGCAGGGAGCCCAGCCAACAGCGAGTGCAGTAATCCAGACGGGAGATGACAAGTGCCTGGATTAGGACCTGCGCCGCTTCCTGTGTGAGGCAGGGTCGTACTCTGCGGATGTTGTAGAGCATGAACCTACAGGAACGGGCCACCGCCTTGATGTTAGTTGAGAACGACAGGGTGTTGTCCAGGATCACGCCAAGGTTCTTAGCGCTCTGGGAGGAGGACACAATGGAGTTGTCAACCGTGATGGCGAGATCATGGAACGGGCAGTCCTTCCCGGGAGGAAGAGCAGCTCCGTCTTGCCGAGGTTCAGCTTGAGGTGGTGATCCGTCATCCACACTGATATGTCTGCCAGACATGCAGAGATGCGATTCGCCACCTGGTCATCAGAAGGGGGAAAGGAGAAGATTAATTGTGTGTCGTCTGCATAGCAATGATAGGAGAGACCATGTGAGGTTATGACAGAGCCAGGTGACTTGGTGTATAGCGAGAATAGGAGAGGGCCTAGAACAGAGCCCTGGGGGACACCAGTGGTGAGAGCACGTGGTGTGGAGACGGATTCTCGCCACGCCACCTGGTAGGAGCGACCTGTCAGGTAGGACGCAATCAAGCGTGGGCCGCGCCGGAGATGCCCAACTCGGAGAGGGTGGAGAGGAGGATCTGATGGTTCACAGTATCGAAGGCAGCCGATAGGTCTAGAAGGATGAGAGCAGAGAAGAGAGAGTTAGCTTTAGCAGTGCGGAGCGCCTCCGTGATACAGAGAAGAGCAGTCTCAGTTGAATGACTAGTCTTGAAACCTGACTGATTTGGATCAAGAAGGTCATTCTGAGAGAGATAGCGGGAGAGCTGGCCAAGGACGGCACGTTCAAGAGTTTTGGAGAGAAAAGAAAGAAGGGATACTGGTCTGTAGTTGTTGACATCGGAGGGATCGAGTGTAGGTTTTTTCAGAAGGGGTGCAACTCTCGCTCTCTTGAAGACGGAAGGGACGTAGCCAGCGGTCAGGGATGAGTTGATGAGCGAGGTGAGGTAAGGGAGAAGGTCTCCGGAAATGGTCTGGAGAAGAGAGGAGGGGATAGGGTCAAGCGGGCAGGTTGTTGGGCGGCCGGCCGTCACAAGACGCGAGATTTCATCTGGAGAGAGAGGGGAGAAAGAGGTCAGAGCACAGGGTAGGGCAGTGTGAGCAGAACCAGCGGTGTCGTTTGACTTAGCAACGAGGATCGGATGTCGTCGACCTTCTTTTAAAAATGGTTGACGAAGTCATCTGCAGAGAGGAGGAGGGGGGAGGAGGATTCAGGAGGGAGGAGAAGGTTGCAAAGAGCTTCCTAGGGTTAGAGGCAGATGCTTGGAATTTAGAGTGGTAGAAAGTGGCTTTAGCAGCAGAGAGAGAAGAGGAAAATGTAGAGAGGAGGGAGTGAAAGGATGTCAGGTCCGCAGGGAGGCGAGTTTTCCTCCATTTCCGCTCGGCTGCCCGGAGCCCTGTTCTGTGAGCTCGCAATGAGTCGTCGAGCCACGGAGCGGGAGGGGAGGACCGAGCCGGCCTGGAGGATAGGGTACATAGAGAGTCAAAGGATGCAGAAAGGGAGGAGAGGAGGGTTGAGGAGGCAGAATCAGGAGATAGGTTGGAGAAGGTTTGAGCAGAGGGAAGAGATGATAGGATGGAAGAGGAGAGAGTAGCGGGGAGAGAGAGCGAAGGTTGGGACGGCGCGATACCATCCGAGTAGGGGCAGTGTGGGAAGTGTTGGATGAGAGCGAGAGGGAAAAGGATACAAGGTAGTGGTCGGAGACTTGGAGGAGTTGCAATGAGGTTAGTGGAAGAACAGCATCTAGTAAAGATGAGGTCGAGCGTATTTCCTGCCTTGTGAGTAGGGGGAAGGTGAGAGGGTGAGGTCAAAAGAGGAGAGGAGTGGAAAGAAGGAGGCAGAGAGGAATGAGTCAAAGGTAGACGTGGGGAGGTTAAAGTCGCCCAGACCTGTGAGAGGTGAGCCGTCCTCAGGAAAGGAGCTTATCAAGGCATCAAGCTCATTGATGAACTCTCAGAGGGAACCTGGAGGGCGATAAATGATAAGGATGTTAAGCTTGAAAGGGCTGGTAACTGTGACAGCATGGAATTCAAAGGAGGCGATAGACAGATGGGTAAGGGGAGAAAGAGAGAATGACCACTTGGGAGAGATGAGGATCCCGGTGCCACCACCCCGCTGACCAGAAGCTCTCGGTGTGCGAGAACACGTGGGCAGACGAAGAGAGAGCAGTAGGAGTAGCAGTGTTGTCTGTGGTGATCCATGTTTCCGTCAGTGCCAAGAAGTCGAGGGACTGGAGGGAGGCATAGGCTGAGATGAACTCTGCCTTGTTGGCCGCAGATCGGCAGTTCCAGAGGCTACCGGAGACCTGGAACTCCACGTGGGTCGTGCGCGCTGGGACCACCAGATTAGGTGGCCGCGGCCACGCGGTGTGGAGCGTTTGTATGGTCTGTGCAGAGAGGAGAGAACAGGGATAAACAGACACATAGTTGACAGGCTACACAAGAGGCTACGCTAATGCAAAGGAGATTGGAATGACAAGTGGACTACACGTCTCGAGTGTTCAGAAAGTTAAGCTTACGTAGCAAGAATCTTATTGACTAAAATGATTAAAATGATACAGTACTGCTGAAGTAGGCTAGCTGGCAGAGGCTGCGTTGTTGACTATGTAGGCTAGCTGGCAGTGGCTGCGTTGTTGACACTACACTAATCAAGTCGTTCCGTTGAGTGTAATAGTTTCTACTGTGCTGCTATTCGGGGCTAGCTGGCTAGCTAGCAGTGTTGATTACGTTAATTTGCGTTAAAAGAACGACAATAGCTGGCTAGCTAACCTAGGAAATCGCTCTAGACTACACAATTATCTTTGATACGAAGACGGCTATGTAGCTAGCTATGTAGCTAGCTACGATCAAACAAATCAAGCCGTTGTACTGTAATGAAATGAAATGAAAAATGTGATACTACCTGTGGAGCGAAGCGAAATGCGACCGGATTGTTGAGTGCGGAAGTTCTGTTCGGTAGACGTTGGCTAGCTGTTGGCTAGCTAGCAGTGTCTCCTACGTTAAGGACGACAAATAGCTGGCTAGCTAACCTCGGTAAATTAAGATAATCACTCTAAAACTACACACTCTAAACTACACAATTATCTTGGATACGAAGACAGCAAAGACAACTATGTAGCTAGCTAACACTACACTAATCAAGTCGTTCAGTTGAGTGTAATAGTTGTGCTGCTAATCGGTAGACGGTGGACTAGCTAACGGTGGACGTTAGCTAGCTGGCTAGCTGCAGGGCAGTGTAGACTGCGTTAGGACGACGAAATACGATAATTACGCAATTATCTATGATACAAAGACGGCTATGTAGCTAGCTAAGAAGAAATTGCTAAGATTAGACAAATCAAACCGTTGTACTATAATGAAATGTAATGAAATGTAATACTACCTGCGGACCGAGTGCAGATGCGACCGCTCGCTCCAACCCGGAAGAGATCACATGAGACAGACAGAGAGAGAGTGAGAGAGAGACAAACACAGAGACAGAGAGAGGGAGTGTGAGAGAGAGAGACAGAAAGAGAGTGTGAGAGAGAGAGACAGAGAGAGAGTGAGAGAGAGACAAACACAGAGACAGAGAGAGAGAGTGTGAGAGAGAGACAGAGAGAGAGTGAGAGAGAGACAAACACAGAGACAGAGAGAGTGAGAGAGAGAGACAGAGAGAGAGTGAGAGAGAGACAGAGAGAGAGTGTGAGAGAGAGACAAACACAGAGACAGAGAGAGAGAGTGTGAGAGACAGACAAACACAGAGAGAGAGTGTGAGAGAGGGGGGTAGAGAGACAGAAACAGAGAGAGAGACACAGAGAGGGGCAGAGAGAGACACAGAGAGGGGCAGAGAGAGAGAGAGAGAGAGTGAGAGAGAGACAAACATAGAGACAGAGAGAGGGAGTGTGAGAGAGAGAGACAGAGAGAGAGTGAGAGAGAGACAAACATAGAGACAGAGAGAGGGAGTGTGAGAGAGAGAGACAGAAAGAGAGTGTGAGAGAGAGAGACAGAGAGAGAGTGAGAGAGAGACAGAGACAGAGAGAGAGAGAGAGAGAGAGAGAGAGAGAGTGTGAGAGAGAGACAAACACAGAGACAGAGAGAGGGAGTGTGAGAGAGAGACAGAAAGAGAGTGTGAGAGAGAGAGACAGAGAGAGAGTGAGAGAGAGACAAACACAGAGACAGAGAGAGTGAGAGAGAGAGACAGAGAGAGAGTGAGAGAGAGACAGAGAGAGAGTGTGAGAGAGAGACAAACACAGAGACAGAGAGAGAGAGTGTGAGAGACAGACAAACACAGAGAGAGAGTGTGAGAGAGGGGGGGTAGAGAGACAGAAACAGAGAGAGAGACACAGAGAGGGGCAGAGAGAGACACAGAGAGGGGCAGAGAGAGATAGAGAGAGTGTGAGAGAGAGACAAACATAGAGACAGAGAGAGGGAGTGTGAGAGAGAGAGACAGAAAGAGAGTGTGAGAGAGAGACAGAGAGAGAGTGAGAGAGAGACAAACACAGAGACAGAGAGAGACAGAGAGAGAGAGAGAGACAGAGTGTGAGAGAGAGACAAACACAGAGACAGAGAGAGGGAGTGTGAGAGAGAGACAGAAAGAGAGTGTGAGAGAGAGAGACAGAGAGAGAGTGAGGAGAGACAAACACAGAGACAGAGAGAGGGAGTGTGAGAGAGAGAGACAGAAAGAGAGTGTGAGAGAGAGAGACAGAGAGAGAGTGAGAGAGAGACAGAGACAGAGAGAGAGAGAGAGAGAGAGAGTGTGAGAGAGAGACAAACACAGAGACAGAGAGAGGGAGTGTGAGAGAGAGACAGAAAGAGAGTGTGAGAGAGAGAGACAGAGAGAGAGTGAGGAGAGACAAACACAGAGACAGCGAGAGAGAGTGTGAGAGAGAGAGACAGAAAGAGAGTGTGAGAGAGAGACAGAGAGAGAGTGAGAGAGAGACAAACACAGAGACAGACAGAGAGAGAGTGTGAGAGAGAGAGACAGAAAGAGAGTGAGAGAGAGACAAACACAGAGACAGACAGAGAGAGTGTGAGAGAGAGAGACAGAAAGAGAGTGTGAGAGAGAGACAAACACAGAGACAGACAGAGAGAGAGTGTGAGAGAGAGAGACAGAGAGAGAGTGAGAGAGAGACAAACACAGAGACAGACAGAGAGAGTGTGAGAGAGAGAGACAGAAAGAGAGTGTGAGAGAGAGACAGAGAGAGAGTGAGAGAGAGACAAACACAGAGACAGACAGAGAGAGAGTGTGAGAGAGAGAGACAGAAAGAGAGTGTGAGAGAGAGAGACAGAGAGAGAGTGAGAGAGAGACAGAGAGAGAGTGAGAGAGAGACAAACACAGAGACAGAGAGAGAGAGTGTGAGAGAGAGACAGAGAGAGAGTGTGAGAGAGAGAGACAGAAAGAGAGTGTGAGAGAGAGAGACAGAGAGAGAGTGAGAGAGAGACAAACACAGAGACAGACAGAGAGAGAGTGAGAGAGAGACAAACACAGAGACAGAGAGAGAGAGTGTGAGAGAGAGAGAGACAGAAATAGAGTGTGAGAGAGAGAGACAGAGAGAGAGTGAGAGAGAGACAAACACAGAGACAGAGAGAGAAAGAGAGTGTGAGAGAGAGAGACAGAGAGAGAGTGAGAGAGAGACAAACACAGAGACAGAGAGAGAGAGAGAGAGAGAGTGTGAGAGAGAGAGACAGAAAGAGAGTGTGAGAGAGAGAGACAGAGAGAGAGTGAGAGAGAGACAAACACAGAGACAGAGAGAGAGAGTGTGAGAGAGAGAGAGACAGAAAGAGAGTGAGAGAGAGAGAGACAAACACAGAGACAGAGAGAGAGAGTGTGAGAGACAGAGACAGAGAGAGAGTGAGAGAGAGACAAACACAGAGACAGAGAGAGAGAGTGAGAGAGAGAGAGTGTGAGAGAGAGACAGAAAGAGAGTGTGAGAGAGAGAGACACAGAGACAGAGAGAGAGAGACAGAGAGAGAGAGTGAGAGAGAGAGAGAGACAAACACAGAGACAGAGAGAGAGAGAGAGAGAGAGACAAACACAGAGACAGAGAGAGAAAGAGAGTGTGAGAGAGAGAGACAGAGAGAGAGAGAGAGAGAGAGACAGAGAGGGGGCAGAGAGACAGACAAAGAGACAGAGAGAGAGAGACAGAGAGAGGGGGCAGAAAGGCACACACAGAGACAGAGAGAGAGACAGAGAGAGATACAGAGAGGGGGGGCAGAGAGACAGAGAGAGAGACAGAGAGAGAGACAGAGAGAGAGACAGAGAGGGGAGGCAGAGAGACAGACACAGAGAGAGGGAGACAGAGAGACAGAGACAGAGAGAGGGGGCAGAGAGAATATTAATTTCTATGCCTCATTTTCTGCATTCTCAAGACTTCCAGCCTGTTGTCCTTCAATAATCCAAATGAATAACCTTGTTGTTGATTTGTTTTTGAACTGTAGCATCCTATAGCCTAACCTTGTTGTTGATTTGTTTTTGAACTGTAGCATCCTATAGCCTAACCTTTTGTTGATTTTTTAATTTAACCTAAACCCTGTTGACGAGCTTGTTTTTCAGCTCATATCTGGGGGTTTTCTAATAGAGACTGACAACTTAACAAAGCTGACAACTTAACAATTCACATTTTAATTTAATTTTAATTTTAAAAAATTTACATAAAAAAGAAAACAAAATGTGAATCATATTTTGATTTTGATTTGGGAATAGTTGGACTAGACCATAAGGAACAAAGAAAATGAAATGACTTTAATATTATTAACGTCTGGTTCCAAATCACTTAATCTATCTATCTTAATCAAAAGCTCACTTAATCAAAACGCCATCTTTGTCAGTAGGACAGGCCTATAGTATTTCCTCTTCCTTGCTTCCTTCTCTCTCTCTCTGTCTCGGTGGACGACTGAGAGGGTGCTCTGATTGGCTGTAGCAGTGTTCTAGCGGCACCTCCGGCAGCCAATTGGAAGACAGGAGCGCGTATAAAAGCTGTTCGGTGCAATGTCGGTTATTGAAAGAAAGAAAGAAAGAAAGAAAGAAAGAAAGAAAGAAAGAAAGAAAGAAAGAAAGAAAGAAAGAAAGAAAGAAAGAAAGCTGGAGGGTTGATATCTCCGAGGAACATAATCAAAAGAAGAAGAATTCTGAAAAACTCTGAACTTCTGTCTCGGCTGTCTGTGTCTGGGACTCACAGGTATGCAATGCATCTGGAATATGTGCGCGTCCATGTGTCCTACATGGAGTCATACCTGCCTTCACCCAGGGTACTTTTATTGCAAACGTGGTGTGCTAAATTGATTGCAATAGGTTTTCACGTTGTAATTAATGGTCGTTAGAATAGGCCTATTGTTTTCATGTTATAATTAGAGTTACATGTATTTCTCCCAAGTTAAGAATAAGCATTAAAGTTTATATATAGTGTTAATGTCGCGGTGAGAAAAAAACAGTGATTCCATTCATTCATTCCTCTGGGTTTCAGTAATGTGGAGAGGCAGGGATTCTATAGAATAATCTGGGCAATGTGTGAGTAATTGTTTGCGCACATGTTTTATAAACCTGGTGAATCCAGTATCCATTAACTAACTACCCATTATTAGCTAGTGGTTTGGCCTATCGTTATTCTCTGAAGTGGTTTTGTCTCTTGCTCCAGAGTTATGATTATATGAACTCGGTTTGTTTATCTGGCGTCTGTTTGCTGCGCTAATGTGTTAAGAATGAGTTGAGAGAGAGAGAGGGGCGGCAGGAAAGTCCAGTTCGGACCGGTTAGTCATTCATCAGTTTCCGCACCAGGTATGGAACAGAAGTCCGTCATTGCCTCCAGCGCGTAATTGACTCCCCCGCCACCTTCAGCCCTTCTCTGAAACATTGCTGTTGTAGCTGGACACCGGTAGAACAAGCACCGGTCCTGTAGATTTCAGTTAAGACGTGTCACGTGTCACTGTTACCTAGGTAATAACACCCGGGTGTATGTGCGCGTCCATGTGTCCTATAGCGGGAAGGTGGGAGAAGTTGAGAAATAACAGGGAGGGGGAGTGGGGGAGGAAATGACTCTCATGGACCCAGAACAGAGGCAAAGAGTTGCACAGGAATCACCTTGAAGGTCAAAGGACCACGTGGTCACATAAAATAGTTGTGAGATTTGGTTGGTTGTGGGTGGGGGGGTTTGTTGGTTCCTATGGTGATCAGCAACATTCAGACTGTCCCTGAGCAATATAATGTAACTGTGGTCATATGATATTATATTCAATACAACCACTACCGAGAGTGGATAGCTGCTGAAATAACCTCTCTCTGTTTTCAACAGACCTGTGAACCCTGATATCCAGAGATACTGGCAGAGGGCCTCACTATATTCTGTCTAGAACATTCCCCCCACCCCCTTGTCTGGTCATGGCTCCGTCCCTGGCCACAGCATTCACCAGGCGGTGGTGGATGGCGTTGACAGCCATCATAGAGAACCTGTTTTTCTCAGCTGTCCTGCTGGGCTGGGGATCACTACTCATCATGCTGAAGTCTGAAGGGTACTACTCCTACATGTGCAATGGAGAAGGTAATACCACCATCTTTATGTGGCCTCTCTTTGACCTGCTCTTTACTGACACATCCCCTTTTAAGATTCCTGTACTGACACATCCCCTTTTAAGATTCCTTTACTGACACATCCCCTTTAAGATTCCTGTACTGACACATCCCCTTTTAAGATTCCTTTACTGACAAATCCCCTTTTAAGATTCCTGTACTGACACATCCCCTTTTAAGATTCCTTTACTGACACATCCCCTTTAAGATTCCTGTACTGACACATCCCCTTTTAAGATTCCTGTACTGACACATCCCCTTTTACGATTCCTGTACTGACACATCCCCTTTTAAGATTCCTTTACTGACACATCCCCTTTTAAGATTCCTGTACTGACGCATCCCCTTTTACGATTCCTGTACTGACACATCCCCTTTTACGATTCCTTTACTGACACATCCCCTTTTACGATTCCTGTACTGACACATCCCCTTTTACGATTCCTGTACTGACACATCCCCTTTTACGATTCCTGTACTGACACATCCCCTTTTACGATTCCTTTAATGACACATCCCCTTTAAGATTCCTGTACTGACACATCCCCTTTTACGATTCCTGTACTGACACATCCCCTTTTACGATTCCTATACTGACACATCCCCTTTTACGATTCCTGTACTGACACATCCCCTTTTAAGATTCCTTTACTGACACATCCCCTTTAAGATTCCTTTACTGACACATCCCCTTAAGATTCCTGTACTGACACATCCCCTTTTACGATTCCTTTACTGACACATCCCCTTTAAGATTCCTGTACTGACACATCCCCTTTTACGATTCCTTTACTGACACATCCCCTTTTAAGATTCCTGTACTGACGCATCCCCTTTTACGATTCCTGTACTGACACATCCCCTTTTACGATTCCTTTACTGACACATCCCCTTTTACGATTCCTGTACTGACACATCCCCTTTTAAGATTCCTGTACTGACACATCCCCTTTTACGATTCCTGTACTGACACATCCCCTTAAGATTCCTGTACTGACACATCCCCTTTTACGATTCCTGTACTGACACATCCCCTTTTACGATTCCTGTACTGACACATCCCCTTTTACGATTCCTGTACTGACACATCCCCTTTTACGATTCCTGTACTGACACATCCCCTTTAAGATTCCTGTACTGACACATCCCCTTTTACGATTCCTTTACTGACACATCCCCTTTTACGATTCCTGTACTGACACATCCCCTTTTACGATTCCTGTACTGACACATCCCCTTTTACGATTCCTATACTGACACATCCCCTTTTACGATTCCTATACTGACACATCTCTTCTCTCTAGGTAACCACACCTCCTCCCCCAACCTGTCTGTCCCCCGCCCTCCACCAGGGGTCAATGATGAATACAGTGATTACTACTCAGAGGAGGAGGGTGTGGTGGGGCTGGGGCATGGAGTAGAGATGAGGCCTCTGGCTCCCCAGGACCATTACGGACCCATGAGGATGAACGGGTGGCTCATCTGTAAGGACCAGGATGAGATGTTGAACCTGGCCTTCACCGTGGGATCATTTCTCCTCTCAGCCATCACTCTGCCGCTGGGCATCGTCATGGACAAATACGGCCCACGAAACCTACGACTACTGGGCAGGTAGGAGAGGGTGAGAGGGGATGTGTGTGTGTATAGTCTCAGTAAGTCTGAACAGTTCAGTTCAGTTGGTTGGGTGTGTGTGTAGTTGGTCTGTTGGTCTGATTTGCACGATTTGTATTGTGTAGTATGTTGTAGTGTGTTATATTGTCTAATGTAGTGATGTATTGTCTAATGTAGTGATGTATTGTCTAATGTAGTGATGTAGTGTCTAATGTAGTGTCTAATGTAGTGATGTAGTGTCTAATGTAGTGTCTAATGTAGTGATGTAGTGTCTAATGTAGTGATGTATTGTCTAATGTAGTGATGTAGTGTCTAATGTAGTGTCTAATGTAGTGATGTAGTGTCTAATGTAGTGATGTAGTGTCTAATGTAGTGATGTAGTGTCTAATGTAGTGATGTAGTGTCTAATGTAGTGATGTATTGTCTAATGTAGTGATGTATTGTCTAATGTAGTGTCTAATGTAGTGTCTAATGTAGTGATGTATTGTCTAATGTAGTGATGTAGTGTCTAATGTAGTGATGTATTGTCTAATGTAGTGATGTAGTGTCTAATGTAGTGATGTATTGTCTAATGTAGTGTCTAATGTAGTGATGTATTGTCTAATGTAGTGATGTATTGTCTAATGTAGTGATGTATTGTCTAATGTAGTGTCTAATGTAGTGATGTATTGTCTAATGTAGTGTCTAATGTAGTGATGTATTGTCTAATGTAGTGATGTATTGTCTAATGTAGTGATGTATTGTCTAATGTAGTGATGTAGTGTCTAATGTAGTGATGTATTGTCTAATGTAGTGTCTAATGTAGTGATGTAGTGTCTAATGTAGTGATGTATTGTCCAATGTAGTGATGTATTGTCTAATGTAGTGTCTAATGTAGTGATGTAGTGTCTAATGTAGTGATGTATTGTCTAATGTAGTGTCTAATGTAGTGATGTATTGTCTAATGTAGTGATGTATTGTCTAATGTAGTGTCTAATGTAGTGATGTATTGTCTAATGTAGTGATGTAGTGTCTAATGTAGTGATGTATTGTCTAATGTAGTGATGTATTGTCTAATGTAGTGATGTATTGTCTAATGTAGTGATGTAGTGTCTAATGTAGTGATGTAGTGTCTAATGTAGTGATATAGTGTCTAATGTAGTGTCTAATGTAGTGATGTAGTGTCTAATGTAGTGATGTAGTGTATAATGTAGTGATGTAGTGTCTAATGTAGTGATGTAGTGTCTAATGTAGTGTCTAATGTAGTGATGTAGTGTCTAATGTAGTGATGTAGTGTATAATGTAGTGTCTAATGTAGTGATGTATTGTCTAATGTAGTGATGTATTGTCTAATGTAGTGATGTATTGTCTAATGTAGTGTCTAATGTAGTGATGTAGTGTCTAATGTAGTGATGTATTGTCTAATGTAGTGTCTAATGTAGTGATGTAGTGTCTAATGTAGTGTCTAATGTAGTGTCTAATGTAGTGATGTATTGTCTAATGTAGTGTCTAATGTAGTGATGTATTGTCTAATGTAGTGATGTATTGTCTAATGTAGTGATGTATTGTCTAATGTAGTGTCTAATGTAGTGATGTATTGTCTAATGTAGTGTCTAATGTAGTGATGTAGTGTCTAATGTAGTGATGTAGTGTCTAATGTAGTGATGTATTGTCTAATGTAGTGATGTATTGTCTAATGTAGTGTCTAATGTAGTGATGTAGTGTCTAATGTAGTGATGTATTGTCTAATGTAGTGTCTAATGTAGTGATGTAGTGTCTAATGTAGTGATGTAGTGTCTAATGTAGTGTCTAATGTAGTGATGTATTGTCTAATGTAGTGATGTAGTGATGTAGTGTCTAATGTAGTGTCTAATGTAGTGATGTAGTGTCTAATGTAGTGATGTATTGTCTAATGTAGTGATGTATTGTCTAATGTAGTGTCTAATGTAGTGATGTAGTGTCTAATGTAGTGATGTATTGTCTAATGTAGTGATGTAGTGTCTAATGTAGTGTCTAATGTAGTGATGCAGTGTCTAATGTAGTGATGTAGTGTATAATGTAGTGATGTAGTGTCTAATGTAGTGATGTAGTGTCTAATGTAGTGTCTAATGTAGTGTCTAATGTAGTGTCTAATGTAGTGATGTAGTGTCTAATGTAGTGATGTAGTGTCTAATGTAGTGATGTATTGTCTAATGTAGTGATGTAGTGTCTAATGTAGTGTCTAATGTAGTGATGTAGTGTCTAATGTAGTGTCTAATGTAGTGATGTAGTGTCTAATGTAGTGTCTAATGTAGTGATGTATTGTCTAATGTAGTGATGTATTGTCTAATGTAGTGATGTATTGTCTAATGTAGTGATGTAGTGTCTAATGTAGTGATGTATTGTCTAATGTAGTGTCTAATGTAGTGATGTAGTGTCTAATGTAGTGATGTATTGTCTAATGTAGTGATGTATTGTCTAATGTAGTGTCTAATGTAGTGATGTAGTGTCTAATGTAGTGATGTATTGTCTAATGTAGTGTCTAATGTAGTGATGTATTGTCTAATGTAGTGATGTATTGTCTAATGTAGTGTCTAATGTAGTGATGTATTGTCTAATGTAGTGATGTAGTGTCTAATGTAGTGATGTATTGTCTAATGTAGTGATGTAGTTTCTAATGTAGTGATGTAGTGTCTAATGTAGTGATATAGTGTCTAATGTAGTGATGTAGTGTCTAATGTAGTGATGTAGTGTCTAATGTAGTGATGTAGTGTCTAATGTAGTGATGTAGTGTCTAATGTAGTGTCTAATGTAGTGATGTAGTGTCTAATGTAGTGATGTAGTGTATAATGTAGTGTCTAATGTAGTGATGTATTGTCTAATGTAGTGATGTATTGTCTAATGTAGTGTCTAATGTAGTGATGTAGTGTCTAATGTAGTGATGTATTGTCTAATGTAGTGTCTAATGTAGTGATGTAGTGTCTAATGTAGTGTCTAATGTAGTGTCTAATGTAGTGATGTATTGTCTAATGTAGTGTCTAATGTAGTGATGTATTGTCTAATGTAGTGATGTATTGTCTAATGTAGTGATGTATTGTCTAATGTAGTGTCTAATGTAGTGATGTATTGTCTAATGTAGTGTCTAATGTAGTGATGTAGTGTCTAATGTAGTGATGTAGTGTCTAATGTAGTGATGTATTGTCTAATGTAGTGATGTAGTGTCTAATGTAGTGTCTAATGTAGTGATGTAGTGTCTAATGTAGTGATGTATTGTCTAATGTAGTGATGTATTGTCTAATGTAGTGTCTAATGTAGTGATGTAGTGTCTAATGTAGTGATGTATTGTCTAATGTAGTGATGTAGTGTCTAATGTAGTGTCTAATGTAGTGATGCAGTGTCTAATGTAGTGATGTAGTGTATAATGTAGTGATGTAGTGTCTAATGTAGTGATGTAGTGTCTAATGTAGTGTCTAATGTAGTGATGTAGTGTCTAATGTAGTGATGTAGTGTCTAATGTAGTGATGTATTGTCTAATGTAGTGATGTAGTGTCTAATGTAGTGTCTAATGTAGTGATGTAGTGTCTAATGTAGTGTCTAATGTAGTGATGTAGTGTCTAATGTAGTGTCTAATGTAGTGATGTATTGTCTAATGTAGTGATGTATTGTCTAATGTAGTGATGTATTGTCTAATGTAGTGATGTAGTGTCTAATGTAGTGATGTATTGTCTAATGTAGTGTCTAATGTAGTGATGTAGTGTCTAATGTAGTGATGTATTGTCTAATGTAGTGATGTATTGTCTAATGTAGTGTCTAATGTAGTGATGTAGTGTCTAATGTAGTGATGTATTGTCTAATGTAGTGTCTAATGTAGTGATGTATTGTCTAATGTAGTGATGTATTGTCTAATGTAGTGTCTAATGTAGTGATGTATTGTCTAATGTAGTGATGTAGTGTCTAATGTAGTGATGTATTGTCTAATGTAGTGATGTAGTTTCTAATGTAGTGATGTAGTGTCTAATGTAGTGATATAGTGTCTAATGTAGTGATGTAGTGTCTAATGTAGTGATGTAGTGTCTAATGTAGTGATGTAGTGTCTAATGTAGTGATGTAGTGTCTAATGTAGTGTCTAATGTAGTGATGTAGTGTCTAATGTAGTGATGTAGTGTATAATGTAGTGTCTAATGTAGTGATGTATTGTCTAATGTAGTGATGTATTGTCTAATGTAGTGTCTAATGTAGTGATGTAGTGTCTAATGTAGTGATGTATTGTCTAATGTAGTGTCTAATGTAGTGATGTAGTGTCTAATGTAGTGTCTAATGTAGTGTCTAATGTAGTGATGTATTGTCTAATGTAGTGTCTAATGTAGTGATGTATTGTCTAATGTAGTGATGTATTGTCTAATGTAGTGATGTATTGTCTAATGTAGTGTCTAATGTAGTGATGTATTGTCTAATGTAGTGTCTAATGTAGTGATGTAGTGTCTAATGTAGTGATGTAGTGTCTAATGTAGTGATGTATTGTCTAATGTAGTGATGTATTGTCTAATGTAGTGTCTAATGTAGTGATGTAGTGTCTAATGTAGTGATGTAGTGTCTAATGTAGTGATGTAGTGTCTAATGTAGTGTCTAATGTAGTGATGTATTGTCTAATGTAGTGATGTAGTGATGTAGTGTCTAATGTAGTGTCTAATGTAGTGATGTAGTGTCTAATGTAGTGATGTATTGTCTAATGTAGTGATGTATTGTCTAATGTAGTGTCTAATGTAGTGATGTAGTGTCTAATGTAGTGATGTATTGTCTAATGTAGTGATGTAGTGTCTAATGTAGTGTCTAATGTAGTGATGCAGTGTCTAATGTAGTGATGTAGTGTATAATGTAGTGATGTAGTGTCTAATGTAGTGATGTAGTGTCTAATGTAGTGTCTAATGTAGTGTCTAATTTTAGTGATGTAGTGTCTAATGTAGTGATGTAGTGTCTAATGTAGTGATGTATTGTCTAATGTAGTGATGTAGTGTCTAATGTAGTGTCTAATGTAGTGATGTAGTGTCTAATGTAGTGTCTAATGTAGTGATGTAGTGTCTAATGTAGTGTCTAATGTAGTGATGTAGTGTCTAATGTAGTGATGTAGTGATGTATTGTCTAATGTAGTGATGTAGTGTCTAATGTAGTGTCTAATGTAGTGATGTAGTGTCTAATGTAGTGATGTAGTGTCTAATGTAGTGATGTATTGTCTAATGTAGTGATGTATTGTCTAATGTAGTGATGTAGTGTCTAATGTAGTGTCTAATGTAGTGATGTAGTGTCTAATGTAGTGATGTAGTGTCTAATGTAGTGATGTAGTGTCTAATGTAGTGATGTATTGTCTAATGTAGTGATGTAGTGTCTAATGTAGTGATGTAGTGTCTAATGTAGTGTCTAATGTAGTGATGTAGTGTCTAATGTAGTGTCTAATGTAGTGTCTAATGTAGTGTCTAATGTAGTGATGTATTGTCTAATGTAGTGATGTATTGTCTAATGTAGTGATGTATTGTCTAATGTAGTGATGTAGTGTCTAATGTAGTGTCTAATGTAGTGTCTAATGTAGTGATGTAGTGTCTAATGTAGTGATGTAGTGTCTAATGTAGTGATGTAGTGTCTAATGTAGTGTCTAATGTAGTGATGTAGTGTCTAATGTAGTGATGTAGTGTCTAATGTAGTGATGTAGTGATGTAGTGTCTAATGTAGTGATGTAGTGTCTAATGTAGTGATGTAGTGTCTAATGTAGTGATGTAGTGATGTAGTGTCTAATGTAGTGATGTAGTGTCTAATGTAGTGATGTATTGTCTAATGTAGTGATGTATTGTCTAATGTAGTGTCTAATGTAGTGATGTATTGTCTAATGTAGTGATGTATTGTCTAATGTAGTGATGTATTGTCTAATGTAGTGATGTATTGTCTAATGTAGTGATGTATTGTCTAATGTAGTGATGTAGTGTCTAATGTAGTGTCTAATGTAGTGTCTAATGTAGTGATGTAGTGTCTAATGTAGTGATGTATTGTCTAATGTAGTGATGTAGTGTCTAATGTAGTGTCTAATGTAGTGATGTAGTGTCTAATGTAGTGATGTAGTGTCTAATGTAGTGATGTAGTGTCTAATGTAGTGATGTATTGTCTAATGTAGTGATGTAGTGTCTAATGTAGTGATGTAGTGTCTAATGTAGTGATGTAGTGTCTAATGTAGTGATGTATTGTCTAATGTAGTGATGTATTGTCTAATGTAGTGTCTAATGTAGTGATGTATTGTCTAATGTAGTGATGTATTGTCTAATGTAGTGATGTATTGTCTAATGTAGTGATGTATTGTCTAATGTAGTGATGTAGTGTCTAATGTAGTGTCTAATGTAGTGTCTAATGTAGTGATGTAGTGTCTAATGTAGTGATGTATTGTCTAATGTAGTGATGTATTGTCTAATGTAGTGTCTAATGTAGTGATGTAGTGTCTAATGTAGTGTCTAATGTAGTGATGTAGTGTCTAATGTAGTGATGTAGTGTCTAATGTAGTGATGTATTGTCTAATGTAGTGATGTATTGTCTAATGTAGTGATGTATTGTCTAATGTAGTGATGTAGTGTCTAATGTAGTGATGTATTGTCTAATGTAGTGATGTATTGTCTAATGTAGTGATGTAGTGTCTAATGTAGTGTCTAATGTAGTGTCTAATGTAGTGTCTAATGTAGTGTCTAATGTAGTGATGTAGTGATGTATTGTCTAATGTAGTGTCTAATGTAGTGATGTATTGTCTAATGTAGTGATGTATTGTTTAATGTAGTGATGTAGTGTCTAATGTAGTGATGTAGTGTCTAATGTAGTGATGTATTGTCTAATGTAGTGATGTATTGTCTAATGTAGTGTCTAATGTAGTGATGTATTGTCTAATGTAGTGTCTAATGTAGTGATGTATTGTCTAATGTAGTGATGTATTGTCTAATGTAGTGATGTATTGTCTAATGTAGTGATGTATTGTCTAATGTATTGTCTAATGTAGTGATGTATTGTCTAATGTAGTGTCTAATGTAGTGATGTATTGTCTAATGTAGTGATGTATTGTCTAATGTAGTGATGTATTGTCTAATGTAGTGATGTATTGTCTAATGTAGTGATGTATTGTCTAATGTAGTGATGTATTGTCTAATGTAGTGATGTAGTGTCTAATGTAGTGATGTATTGTCTAATGTAGTGATGTATTGTCTAATGTAGTGATGTATTGTCTAATGTAGTGTCTTATGTTTTGATGGAATGAATTTATGTATTATCTGTGTATGTGTAATGTTTTGATGTATTGTGTAATGTTTTGATGTAGTGTCTAATGTAGTGATGTAGTGTGTAATGTTTTGAAGTAGTGTGTAATGTTTTGAAGTAGTGTGTAATGTTTTGATGTAGTGTCTAATGTAGTGATGTAGTGTGTAATGTTTTGAAGTAGTGTGTAATGTTTTGAAGTGTTGTCTTTGTATTCCAGTGCCTGTTTCTCCTTTTCCTGTCTCCTCATCTCCTACGGTGCATACAATCCTGATGGTGAGTAGCTGTAATATGTTGATTAGATAACAGTGTATTGGTCACATGATGTAATAGCAGGGTACAGCGCCCATGTGTAGGTAGCTTACTAGTGGTAGCTATTCAGCAGAACTGATGGTCTGTGGGTAGAACAGGCTATCTTGGCTGCGGTCCTTGATTATCTTGGTGCCGTACTGTAGGTGTCCTGGAGGGCAGGCCCAACTTCTTGGGCAGTAAAATGGTACATTTCATTGGAATTCTACACACTCAATCACAGTATACATAATTATTCTGGGGGTGAAATGAAACGAACGACAAACAAACAAAAACAACTATTCAATTACCAACATCTTTTAAAAACACACAGCATAGAGAACACAGGAGTCATACCCAAGAAGACTGGAGGACGTAATCAGTGCAGAAGGTGCTTCAACAAAGTACTGAGTATAAAGGGTCAAGACATTATATTTCAGATGTCCTCTTTTTTTTTAATTGGCCAAAATGTACAAAAACCTGTTTTTGCTTTGTCCATATGGGTTATTGTGTGTAGATTGATGAGAAAAAGCAACTATTTAATCCAT
The DNA here is from genome assembly GCF_034236695.1 of Oncorhynchus nerka. Classification (NCBI taxonomy): domain Eukaryota; kingdom Metazoa; phylum Chordata; class Actinopteri; order Salmoniformes; family Salmonidae; genus Oncorhynchus; species Oncorhynchus nerka. Next base: position 49,170,890 of record NC_088414.1, read on the forward strand.
TTTAGGAAAAGGCTGTAACGTTACAATGTGGAATAAGTCAAGGGGGTCTGAATACTTTCTGAATGCACCGTACATAAGTCAATGTTAAACATTACAATCCTAATCTAGAAGAACGGATCTAATTCTCCACTTGACAGGATGTGAAACACAATCATAGTGTTTAGAGGCTGTAGAGGAAACACCATCATAGTGTTTAGAGGCTGTAGAGAGGTAACACCATCATAGTGTTTAGAGGCTGTAGAGGAAACACCATCATAGTGTTTAGAGGCTGTAGAGAGGTAACACCATCATAGTGTTTAGAGGCTGTAGAGGAAACACCATCATAGTGTTTAGAGGCTGTAGAGAGGTAACACCATCATAGTGTTTAGAGGCTGTAGAGAGGTAACACCATCATAGTGTTTAGAGGCTGTAGAGGAAACACCATCATAGTGTTTAGAGGCTGTAGAGAGGTAACACCATCATAGTGTTTAGAGGCTGTAGAGGAAACACCATCATAGTGTTTAGAGGCTGTAGAGAGGTAACACCATCATAGTGTTTAGAGGCTGTAGAGAGGTAACACCATCATAGTGTTTAGAGGCTGTAGAGAGAGGTAACACCATCATAGTGTTTAGAGGCTGTAGAGAGAGGTAACACCATCATAGTGTTTAGAGGCTGTAGAGAGAGGTAACACCATCATAGTGTTTAGAGGCTGTAGAGAGAGGTAACACCATCATAGTGTTTAGAGGCTGTAGAGAGAGGTAACACCATCATAGTGTTTAGAGGCTGTAGAGGAAACACCATCATAGTGTTTAGAGGCTGTAGAGAGGTAACACCATCATAGTGTTTAGAGGCTGTAGAGAGAGGAAACACCATCATAGTGTTTAGAGGCTGTAGAGAGAGGAAACACCATCATAGTGTTTAGAGGCTGTAGAGAGAGGAAACACCATCATAGTGTTTAGAGGCTGTAGAGAGGTAACACCATCATAGTGTTTAGAGGCTGTAGAGAGAGGAAACACCATCATAGTGTTTAGAGGCTGTAGAGAGGAAACACCATCATAGTGTTTAGAGGCTGTAGAGGAAACATCATCATAGTGTTTAGAGGCTGTAGAGAGAGGTAACACCATCATAGTGTTTAGAGGCTGTAGAGAGGTAACACCATCATAGTGTTTAGAGGCTGTAGAGAGGTAACACCATCATAGTGTTTAGAGGCTGTAGAGAGGTAACACCATCATAGTGTTTAGAGGCTGTAGAGGAAACACCATCATAGTGTTTAGAGGCTGTAGAGAGGTAACACCATCATAGTGTTTAGAGGCTGTAGAGAGGAAACACCATCATAGTGTTTAGAGGCTGTAGAGAGAGGAAACACCATCATAGTGTTTAGAGGCTGTAGAGAGAGGAAACACCATCATAGTGTTTAGAGGCTGTAGAGAGAGGAAACACCATCATAGTGTTTAGAGGCTGTAGAGGAAACACCATCATAGTGTTTAGAGGCTGTAGAGGAAACACCATCATAGTGTTTAGAGGCTGTAGAGAGAGGAAACACCATCATAGTGTTTAGAGGCTGTAGAGAGGTAACACCATCATAGTGTTTAGAGGCTGTAGAGGTAACACCATCATAGTGTTTAGAGGCTGTAGAGAGGTAACACCATCATAGTGTTTAGAGGCTGTAGAGGAAACACCATCATAGTGTTTAGAGGCTGTAGAGGTAACACCATCATAGTGTTTAGAGGCTGTAGAGAGAGGTAACACCATCATAGTGTTTAGAGGCTGTAGAGGAAACACCATCATAGTGTTTAGAGGCTGTAGAGGAAGCACCACCTAAAGAGAAGGAATGTTCATCTACACTAAACACAAGTCAAAACAACCATTTCCTGTTGTGCTCCCAGTTCCTGGCAAGGTGAGTAAGTGCTGTTACAACACACATGTGATGTTTTAAAACGTCTCAGGATGATGTGTTTCAATGCTCCAGCAACGTTCATGTTTTCTCTCCTTCACGTTGGTGATCAGTTGCCGTGAGTTGTTGGTGTTACCGAGCACTTCATTTTAACGTCGTAATAAATAACATGTTTAATTGGGGGTTTTGCTCTTCGTCATGTTGACACTAGTTTCTAGTTGTTCCAAAAACAGTTTTGTGTTTGTGTATCTGACACTTTCTCCACCTTCCTCCACAGAGCTGTCTGTACTCATCTTCATCGCTCTGACGTTCAACGGCTTCGGAGGCATGTGCATGACCTTCACCTCCCTCACGGTAAGAGTGTGTGTACGTGCCTCTGTGTATGTGTGTGTGGTATGTGCCTATGTGAGTGTGAGTGTGTGTTCAGGTCAGATTTCTCCGTATTTATTTGTGATTTCACCATGATCCAAAAGAGAAAGTGTGTCAGTGACGTGTGTGTTTGTGTGTGTTTTGCATAATCTCTGTGTAGAGAACATTGTGTCATTTGGCCTCTTTCACACATGGCACTGGAAATAGTTTATTACTAATCATTAATCTATTATGTAAATGTCTGTCCGGTTGATTTTGTTATTTTCTTCAACACACAAACCCTCCTGTTCTCTCTCTGTCTCTCTGTGTCACGGCGTCGTAAGAAGAGGACCAAGGTGCAGCGTGGTGAGCGTACATATTCCCTTCATTTGTAGAAAATGTAGCCAACAAAACAAGAACACGACCGTGAAGCTTAATGCCACTAAAAACGTCAACTTCCCACACTGGGGATCCTACTTAGGTAGCCCTTTTCCCCTCCTTTCAATCAGAGACAATGATAGACAGCTGTCCCTGATTGAGAACCATACCTGGCCAAAACATAGAAATAACAAAACATAGAATGCCCACCCAAATCACACCCTGACCAAACCAAAATAGACAGTACCCCCCGCCCAAAGGTGCGGACTCCGGTCGCAAAACCTGAACCTATAGGGGAGGGTCCGGGTGGGCATCTGTCCCGCGGTAGCGGCTCTGGTGCGGGATGTAGACCCCGCTCTACCTTTGGCTCACCTCACTTTGGTAGCGCCTCTGGTGTGGGGACCCTCGCTGCCGACCACGGACTGGGCACCCTCGTTGCGGGCCCCGGACCGGGCACCCTTGCTTGAGGCCCCGGACTGGCCCGTGGAGCTGGCACCGGACTCACCAGGCTGGTGAGACTGGTCCGTGGAGGAGGCACAGGATGAACCGGCTGTGGGGGAGCACTGGAGCTCTGGTGCTTAGCACTTGCACCGCTCCTCTTGGCAGCATGTGAAAGCTAACTGTGTTGCTCATATTTAGTTCTAGATATGTGTAGTTTTTGGTGTGTTCTAATAGAACTGTGTCCAAATAGAATTTATATTTGTCATCCTGATTTCCTGGCTGGAAGGGATCAACTCCCATGGGAACAGGTGGAGGCAACTACGAAGGAAGCAGCCGGAGAGAGGAGCCAGCGATATGAGGGAACACGGCTGGCAAGGAAGCCCGAGATGCAGCCCCGAAAATGTATTTGGGAGTGTGGGGAAGCCAGGTAGGAGACCTGCGCCAACTTCCTGTGCTTACCGAAGAGCAAGAGAGACCGGGCAGGCACCGTGTTATGCTGTGGAGCGCACGGTGTCCCCGGTGCGGGTGCATAGCCCGGTGCGGTACATTCCAGCTCCTCGTATCAGCCGGGCTAGAGTGGGCATCGAGCCAGGTGCCATGAAGCCAGCTCTACGCATCTGGTCTCCAGTGCGTCTCCTTGGGCCGGCGTACATGGCACCAGCCTTACGCATGGTGTCCCCGGTTCGCCAGCACAGTCCAGTGCGGCCTATTCCACCTCGCCGCACTGGCCTGGCTACGGGGAGCATTCAACCAGGTAAGGTTGGGCAGGCTCGGTGCTCAAGAGCTCCAGTGCGCCTGCACGGTCCGGTCTATCCAGTGCCACCTTTACGCACCAGCCCTCCGGTGGCAGCCCCCTGCACCAGGCTGTCTCTCAGTCTTCTGCCTACAGGTTCTTCCGCCTGTCCAGCGCTGCCAGAGCCTTCCTCCTCTCCAGCGCTGCCAGAGCCTTCCGTCTGTCCAGAGACAGTCGCCCGTCTGTCCAGAGCTGCTAGAGTCTCCCATCTGTCCAGAGCTGCTAGAGTCTCCCGTCTGTCCAGAGCTGCTAGAGTCTCCCGTCTGTCCAGAGCTGCTAGAGTCTCCCGTCTGTCCAGAGCTGCTAGAGTCTCCCGTCTGTCCAGAGCTGCTAGAGTCTCCCGTCTGTCCAGAGCTGCTAGAGTCTCCCGTCTGTCCAGAGCTGCTAGAGTCTCCCGTCTGTCCAGAGCTGCTAGAGTCTCCCGTCTGTCCAGAGCTGCTAGAGTCTCCCGTCTGTCCAGAGCTGCTAGAGTCTCCCGTCTGTCCAGAGCTGCTAGAGTCTCCCGTCTGTCCTGAGCTGCTAGAGCCGCCAGTCTGTCCTGAGCCGTCAGTCAGCCAGGACCTGCCAGAGCCGTCAGTCAGCCAGGACCTGCCAGAGCCTTCAGTCAGCCAGGACCTGCCAGAGCCGTCAGTCAGCCAGGACCTGCCAGAGCCGTCAGTCAGCCAGGACCTGCCAGAGCCGTCAGTCAGCCAGGACCTGCCAGAGCCGTCAGTCAGCCAGGACCTGCCAGAGCCGCCAGCCAGCCAGGAGCTGCCAGAGCCGCCAGCCAGCCAGGAGCTGCCAGAGCCGTCAGCCAGCCAGGAGCTGCCAGAGCCGCCAGCCAGCCAGGAGCTGCCAGAGCCGTCAGTCAGCCAGGACCTGCCAGAGCCGCCAGCCAGCCAGGAGCTGCCAGAGCCGCCAGCCAGCCAGGAGCTGCCAGAGCCGTCAGTCAGCCAGGCGATGCCAGAATCGCCCTTCACTCCGGAGCTGCCAGAATCGCCCTTCACTCCGGAGCTGCCGGAGTCTCCCGCCTGTCCGGCGCTGCCGGAGTCTCCCTTCTGCCCGGCACTGCCGGAATCCCCCATCCATTTGGGATGTCTAGGGTTCCCAGTCCAAGGTCAGTGCCGACGGTCGCCGCTTTAAAGAGGCCACAGAGGCGGGCGAAGAGGCGCACCAGAACTTTGGTGAAGTGGGGTCCACGTCCTGCGCCAGAACTGCCACCGCGGACAGACACCCACCCAGACCCTCCCCTATAGGTTCAGGTTTTGCGTCCGGAGTCCGCAACTTGGAGGGGGGTACTGTCACGTTCTGACCTTTATTTTCCTTTGTTTTGTCTTTATTTAGTATGGTCAGGGCGTGAGTTGGGGTGGGCAGGCTATGTTTTGTGTTTCTATTTTTGGTTTCTGTTTCGGCCTAGTATGGTTCTCAATCAGAGGCAGGGGTCGTTAGTTGTCTCTGATTGAGAATCATACTTAGGTATCCTGGGTTTCACTGTTGGTTTGTGGGTGTTTGTTTCCGTGTCTGTGTTTGTCGCCACACGGTACTGTTTCGGTTTGTTCACGTTTATTGTTTTTGTATTTTAGTGTTCAGTTTATGTCTTTAAAATAAACATCATGAACACTTACCACGCCGCATCTTGGTCCGATCCTTACTCCTCTTCAGATGAAGAGGAGGAAATCTGCCGTTACAGACAGTACCTGTGAAGACGATCTAGGTGCTGCTGTAACCCCTCTTTAGTGGGAGACAGCAGCACCAGGTCATCTGCGTACAGCAGACACATGATTTCAGTGTTGTGTCGGGTGATACCAGGTGCTGCCGATTCTTCTAATGTTTTTGCCAATTCATTAATGTAGATGTTAAATAGTGTTGGACTTAATGGACAGCCCTGTTTCACTCCCCGTCCCCGAGAGAAGAAGTCTGTTTGCTTGTTGCCAATTTTAACCGCACATTTGTTTTTAGTGTACATCATATCCTTTTTCTCCAATACCACTTTCTATTAGTTTATAAAAAGACCTTTGTACCAAATTGAATCAAATGCTTTCTTGAAATCTACAAATCACGAGTAGATTTTGCCTCTGTTTTGGTTTACTTGTTTATCAATTTAGAGTGTGGAGGGTGGAAATGTGGTCTGTTGTACGATAATATTTTAGAAATCCAATCTGGCTTCTGCTCAGGACGTTGTGTTCATCAAGGAAATGATGTAGTCTGCTATTTATAATACTGCAGAGAATTTTTCCCCAAGTTGCTGTTAACGCAAATTCCTCTAATTATTTGGGTCAAATTTGTCTCCATTTTTATAGATTGGTGTGATCAATCCCTGGTTCAAAATATCAGGGAAAATACCTGCAGTGAGGATAATGTTGAACAGTTTGAGTATAGTGAATTTGAATTTGTGGTCTGTATATTTGATCATTTCACTTAAAATACCATCAGCACCACAGGCCTTTTTGGGTTGGAGCGTGCATAGTTTTTCCAATAATTCTTCTTCTGTAATTGGAGTATCCACAGGATTCTGATAGTCTGACTGCCGATTCAAGGATTTGTAATTTTTCTTGTATATCTTTTTGTCCTGGGCTCTTTGTTAAATTGCCATAGAGGTTTGCAAAGTGATTTCTCCACATATCCCCATCTTGGAGAGCCAATTCCTCATGAGGTTTGTTTAATTTATTCCAATTCTCCCAGAAGTGGTTTGATTCTATGGATTCCTCAATTCCATCCAACTGATTTCTAATGTGCTGTTCCTTTTTGGTTCTCAGGGTGTGTTTGTATTGCTTCAGTGTTTCCCCATACTGTTCTCATGGTGTGTTTGTATTGCTTCAGTGTTTCCCCATACTGTTCTCAGGGTGTGTTTGTATTGCTTCAGTGTTTCCCCATACTGTTCTTAGGGTGTGTTTGTATTGCTTCAGTGTTTCCCCATACTGTTCTTAGGGTGTGTTTGTATTGCTTCAGTGTTTCCCCATACTGTTCTTAGGGTGTGTTTGTATTGCTTCAGTGTTTCCCCATACTGTTCTTAGGGTGTGTTTGTATTGCTTCAGTGTTTCCCCATACTGTTCTCATGGTGTGTTTGTATTGCTTCAGTGTTTCCCCATACTGTTCTCATGGTGTGTTTGTATTGCTTCAGTGTTTCCCCATACTGTTCTTAGGGTGTGGTTTGTATTGCTTCAGTGTTTCCCCATACTGTTCTTAGGGTGTGTTTGTATTGCTTCAGTGTTTCCCCATACTGTTCTTAGGGTGTGTTTGTATTGCTTCAGTGTTTCCCATACTGTTCTTAGGGTGTGTTTGTATTGCTTCAGTGTTTCCCCATACTGTTCTTAGGGTGTGTTTGTATTGCTTCAGTGTTTCCCATACTGTTCTCATGGTGTGTTTGTATTGCTTCAGTGTTTCCCCATACTGTTCTCATGGTGTGTTTGTATTGCTTCAGTGTTTCCCCATACTGTTCTTAGGGTGTGTTTGTATTGCTTCAGTGTTTCCCCATACTGTTCTTAGGGTGTGTTTGTATTGCTTCAGTGTTTCCCCATACTGTTCTTAGGGTGTGTTTGTATTGCTTCAGTGTTTCCCCATACTGTTCTTAGGGTGTGTTTGTATTGCTTCAGTGTTTCCCCATACTGTTCTTAGGGTGCGTTTGTATTGCTTCAGTGTTTCTCCATACTGTTCTCAGGGTGTGTTTGTATTGCTTCAGTGTTTCCCCATACTGTTCTTAGGGTGTGGTTTGTATTGCTTCAGTGTTTCCCCATACTGTTCTTAGGGTGTGGTTGTATTGCTTCAGTGTTTCCCCATACTGTTCTTAGGGTGTGTTTGTATTGCTTCAGTGTTTCCCCATACTGTTCTTAGGGTGTGTTTGTATTGCTTCAGTGTTTCCCCATACTGTTCTTAGGGTGTGTTTGTATTGCTTCAGTGTTTCCCCATACTGTTCTTAGGGTGTGTTTGTATTGCTTCAGTGTTTCACCATACTGTTCTTAGGGTGTGTTTGTATTGCTTCAGTGTTTCACCATACTGTTCTTAGGGTGTGTTTGTATTGCTTCAGTGTTTCCCCATACTGTTCTCAGGGTGTGGTTTGTATTGCTTCAGTGTTTCCCCATACTGTTCTCAGGGTGTGGTTTGTATTGCTTCAGTGTTTCCCCATACTGTTCTCAGGGTGTGGTTTGTATTGCTTCAGTGTTTCCCCATACTGTTCTTAGGGTGTGGTTGTATTGCTTCAGTGTTTCCCCATACTGTTCTTAGGGTGTGGTTTGTATTGCTTCAGTGTTTCCCCATACTGTTCTTAGGGTGTGTTTGTATTGCTTCAGTGTTTCCCCATACTGTTCTCAGGGTGTGGTTTGTATTGCTTCAGTGTTTCCCCATACTGTTCTTAGGGTGTGGGTTGTATTGCTTCAGTGTTTCCCCATACTGTTCTTAGGGTGTGTTTGTATTGCTTCAGTGTTTCCCCATACTGTTCTTAGGGTGTGTTTGTATTGCTTCAGTGTTTCCCCATACTGTTCTCAGGGTGTGGTTTGTATTGCTTCAGTGTTTCCCCATACTGTTCTTAGGGTGTGTTTGTATTGCTTCAGTGTTTCCCCATACTGTTCTTAGGGTGTGGTTTGTATTGCTTCAGTGTTTCCCCATACTGTTCTCAGGGTGTGTTTGTATTGCTTCAGTGTTTCCCCATACTGTTCTTAGGGTGTGGTTTGTATTGCTTCAGTGTTTCCCCATACTGTTCTCAGGGTGTGGTTTGTATTGCTTCAGTGTTTCCCCATACTGTTCTTAGGGTGTGTTTGTATTGCTTCAGTGTTTCCCCATACTGTTCTTAGGGTGTGTTGTATTGCTTCAGTGTTTCCCCATACTGTTCTTAGGGTGTGGGTTGTATTGCTTCAGTGTTTCCCCATACTGTTCTTAGGGTGTGGTTTGTATTGCTTCAGTGTTTCCCCATACTGTTCTTAGGGTGTGTTCCCCATATAGAAGGCCTATATTTTTGTTGTCTGGTTCTCTGTGTTTTCTTAGATTTTTGCCATCATTATCAAACCATTTTTCATTATCTGTCATTTCTGGTTTGCTCTTATGCTTCTTTAGATTAGCCAAGGAGGCTAATTTGTCAAATATAAAGTTTATGTTCCAAATGGCCAAATTTAGTGTTTCCCCAAACTGTTCTCAGGAGTGTATTTTTGGCTACTAATTGCTTTTTGTTAGATGTCTGTACTGTTCTGTTGGTAGATGTCTGTACTGTTCTGTTGGTAGATGTCTGTACTGTTCTGTTGGTAGATGTTTGTCCATCTATAGCTATGTCAGTGTTTCCCCATCAGTGTTTCGCAAGAAGGTTTTTTACGGCCCCTGGGATGATCTTGATTTATTATTAGCTTCAGTGTTTCCCCATACTGTTCTTAGGGTGTGCACCGAGCAGTAGGCTGCTTCATTTCAATATTTATTCTTAGGGTGTGCATCACAGTAAAATTGCTTCAGATACCCCAAAAATAAAACTGTTCTGAGGGGTTTCAAACAAGGTTGCTTCGGAGTGTTTCCCCAAGGTAGCTGTTCTTCTGGTGGAGAAAGTGTGGCGGTTGAAAGAGTATAATCTGAGTGTTTCCACCAAAAACAAGAATATGGACATGGAACAAAGGCTACAAAGGCAGAGGAATTAAAACGGGCCTCAAATCTGCTTCAGTGTTTCCCCATACTGTTCAAGGCCAGTTTATTTTGGCAGAAGTTTCCCCAAATCAGCTGTTCATTTAGGAGGGGGATTTCATCAAAAACTGTGATTAAAGCTTGTGACAGTGTTTGCCCCAACTGTTTTTAAATGTGAGTCTGAGCAGAAACACCATTGCTTCAGTGTTTCCCCAGTTGTCCATCAATCTAAAAGGGCTTGTGGGAAAAGATTTTATTGCATATTCCTTGGCTGTTCCCCATTTCTGACATTGCCCAGTTGTCAATTTTCATCCGGGTGTGGACTCCAACCTAAGCGTGACAGAGGAGTTTTTGTTTCCCTATACTGGCACAACTAGGGGCATGATTTGTATGAAGAGGTGTCAAGATGTTTGAGATGGAGCTGTTCTTGGGAAAACTGTGTTTGACAACCGACAGCACCTGTTTGGACACAGGAGCGGACTGGTGGCGAAGATACGGGAAAAGATGCAAGAGGAAAACGCGACAGGTGAGCTGACAGCTTATCATTGTATCATACACCAGGAAGTTGTGCGTTAAAGCCTTGAAAATGGAGCATGTAATGAGCATCATCCCCAGTTAACTGTTATCAGAGCCAAAGGTTTGAATCACCGCTTCAAGGCATTTCTGACGGAGTTAGAAACTGTTTTGCTTATCACACAGAGGTGCGATGGCTAAGCCAGGAAAGGTGCTTCAAAGATGTTTCCCCAGCTGTTCTCAGGAGATTTGTCTGTTCTTGGACAGCAAAGGGAAAGACACAACACAACTGTTCTTAGGGAAATGTTTCTGTGTGAAATGGCTTTTCTGTGTGACATTACGAGTCATCTGAATGCAATAAACTTGCAGCTGCAGGGTCGGGATCGTGTCATCTCTGATATGTACAGTACAGTGAAGGCATTTAAAACCAAACTGACTCTGTGGGAGACGCAGATGCGGAAAGAAAATTTGAGCCACTTTCCCAGCTGCCAGACCATGAAAGAGAAGCTCTCTACCAGTGCGTTCCGAGCACACAGTTGGCTGATAAAATAGGTATGCTTGCCGCTGACTTTCCCCGATTTGCTGACTTTGAAGCACAAAAAGCAGGTTGGAACTGCTCGGTAACCCATTTGCTGTTGACGTGGAAAGCTCACCCCAAACCTCAAATGGAGTTGATTGACCTCAATGCAATGATGCACTGAGGGCAAAATATGCGGCAGTGGGTGCTGCGGAGTTCGTTTCCTCCCGGCACAATGCCCCAGCTGCTCCAGGCTGCTCAAACGTTGTCTATGTTTGGCAGCACATACCTGTGTGAACAACTGTTTTCTTTGATGAACCTGAACAAAACATCACACAGAAGTCGACTTACTGCTGAACACCTCCACTCAATTCTGAGGATTTCTTCAGCTCAGAGCCTTACCCCGAACATTGATGAACTTGTGGAAAAGATGGGACACCACCAAGTATCACCCTCAACCTCAAACAAGTGAACATTACTGTGCAATCACATATTTAGAGTTTTTACTCAGTTCAAGTTTAAAAGTTAAAATTTAATATTTGTTTTCACTGCATGTTACTTCTCCTTAAACAAAGTGTTGTTTTTGATTAACTTTATTTTTTTGTATTTCAATCCAATTATATTTTAAAAATATTTCAGTTGAGTGGATGATAGAAAATTGCTATTATTGTTTTTTCTTTGAAGTAAATTTAGCCCACTTTTGCTAAAATAGAAAATATAGTCTACTGATGGTGCCTTGAATACCGGTTTCTTTCATTTAATGTTCATGTTATGGGGATATTTATATAAAGGAAATTTGTCTTTTGTGTCTGTTGAAAATTAAAGATTACTGACAGAGCCATAAGAAAATATTGCTTTATTTATCTGATCATATTGTAATATATTTGTTAGGTTTTCAGTAGGTTCAATTAGGTTCACTAGACTATATGCGTCATTTAAAAATTTTTCAATGAACATTCGAACAGTCCGGCCCTCGTCTTGTAGCTGATTTTTTTATTTGGCCCTCCGTCCATTTGACTTTGACACCCCTGATCTATAGGCCTGTTTTGTACCATGTAATTTATTGGGCCGTGATGCTTCAAGGTTGGGTTGGGCTGACTGTGTTAGTGGGCTGACTGTGAAGGCTCTGAGAGAGGTGTTAGTGGGCTGACTGTGAAGGCTCTGAGAGAGGTGTTAGTGGGCTGACTGTGAAGACTCTGAGAGAGGTGTTAGTGGGCTGACTGTGAAGACTCTGAGAGAGGTGTTAGTGGGCTGACTGTGAAGACTCTGAGAGAGGTGTCATTGTAAAATCATGTTAAACATTATTATTGCACACAGAGTGACTCCATGCAACTTATGTGACTTGTTAAGCAAATGTTTACTCATGAACTTATTTAGATTTGCCATAACAAAGGGTTTGAATACATATTAACTCAGCTTTACATTTTTTTTAAATGAATTTGTAAATAAAACAAATAAAAACATAATTCCACTTTGACATTATGGGGTATTGTGTGTATAGAGGCCAGTGACACACCACCTCAATGTTATCCATGTTAAATTCATTATGGGGTATTTAATCCATGTTAAATTCATTATGGGGTATTTAATCCATGTTACATTCATTATGGGGTATGTAATCCATGTTCAATTCATAATGGGGTATTTAATCAATGTTCAATTCATTACGGGGTATTTAATCCATGTTAAATTCATTATGGGTTATTTAATCCATGTTACATTCATTATGGGGTATGTAATCCATGTTCAATTCATTATGGGGTATTTAATCCATGTTCAATTCATTATGGGGTATTTAATCCATGTTCAATTCATTATGGGGTATTTAATCCATGTTCAATTCATTATGGGGTATTTAATCCATGTTCAATTCATTATGGGGTATTTAATCCATGTTACATTCATTATGGGGTATGTAATCCATGTTCAATTCATTATGGGGTATTTAATCCATGTTAAATTCATTATGGGGTATTTAATCCATGTTAAATTCATTATGGGGTATTTAATCCATGTTACATTCATTATGGGGTATGTAATCCATGTTCAATTCATTATGGGGTATTTAATCCATGTTACATTCATTATGGGGTATTTAATCCATGTTCAATTCAGGCTGTAACACAACATGTGGAAGAAGTCAAGGGGTCTAAATACTTTCTAAAGGCCACTGTAATTTAGCTACAGTAGCCAACTAGCTTTTGGTGGAATAATTCATAATTGTTTGTGCTGCACTGGTTAGCTGGTTAGCAGCATCCCTTTAGTTTCTGTTAAGTATAGTGGGATGTCAAATGGATTGTCTCATCAAAGAATGTCCACATTATTTACAGATTTATGTATTAGCGTTGACTAATTCAGAATGCCCTTACAAAACAATATGAACAAATTCAGACTGCCCGTACAAAACAACATTGACTAATTCAGAATGCCCTTACAAAACAATATGAACAAATTCAGACTGCCCCTACAAAACAACATTGACTAATTCAGACTGCCCGTACAAAACAACATTGACTAATTCAGACTGCCCGTACAAAACAACATTGACTAATTCAGACTGCCCCTACAAAACAACATTGACTAATTCAGACTGCCCGTACAAAACAATATTGGAAAATATTCTACTCAACTGCAGTTACTGCATGTTTATTTTTGAAAGGGTGTTTTAGGCATAAACGACAGAGTCCTAGAGATCTGTCTAGAGATCTGTCAACACTGTGTTATATTACATGAGATCTGTCAACGCTGTTACATCACTAGAGATCTGTCAACGCTGTTACATTACATGAGATCTGGCAACGCTGTTACATCACTAGAGATCTGTCAACGCTGTTACATCACTAGAGATCTGTCAACGCTGTTACATCACTAGAGATCTGTCAACGCTGTTACATCACTAGAGATCTGTCAACGCTGTTACATCACTAGAGATCTGTCAACGCTGTGTTATATTACATGAGATCTGTCAACACTGTGTTATATTACATGAGATCTGTCAGCGTTGTTACATCACTAGAGATCTGTCAACGCTGTTACATTACATGAGATCTGGCAACGCTGTTACATCACTAGAGATCTGTCAACGCTGTTACATCACTAGAGATCTGTCAACGCTGTTACATCACTAGAGATCTGTCAACGCTGTTACATCACTAGAGATCTGTTAACGCTGTTACATCACTAGAGATCTGTCAACGCTGTTACATCACTAGAGATCTGTCAACACCGTGTTGCATTACTAGAGTTCTGTCAAAGCTGTTACATTACATGAGATCTGTCAAGGCTGTGTTACATTACTAGAGATCTGTCAACACTGTGTTACATTACATGAGATCTGTCAACGCTGTTACATCACTAGAGATCTGTCAACGCTGTTACATCACTAGAGATCTGTCAACACTGTGTTGCATTACTAGAGATCTGTCAACGCTGTTACATCACTAGAGATCTGTCAACGCTGTTACATCACTAGAGATCTGTCAACACTGTGTTGCATCACTAGAGATCTGTCAACGCTGTTACATCACTAGAGATCTGTCAACACTGTGTTGCATTACTAGAGATCTGTCAACGCTGTGTTACATCACTAGAGATCTGTCAACGCTGTTACATTACTAGAGATCTGTCAATGCTGTTACATTACTAGAGATCTGTCAACGCTGTTACATCACTAGAGATCTGTCAAAGCTGTTACATCACTAGAGATCTGTCAACGCTGTGTTACATCACTAGAGATCTGTCAACGCTGTTACATCACTAGAGATCTGTCAACGCTGTTACATCACTAGAGATCTGTCAACGCTGTGTTACATTACATGAGATCTGTCAACGCTGTTACATCACTAGAGATCTGTCAACACTGTGTTACATCACTAGAGATCTGTCAACGCTGTTCCATCACTAGAGATCTGTCAACGCTGTTACATCACTAGAGATCTGTCAACGCTGTTACATCACTAGAGATCTGTCAACGCTGTGTTACATTACTAGAGATCTGTCAACGCTGTTACATTACATGAGATCTGTCAACGCTGTTACATCACTAGAGATCTGTCAACGCTGTGTTACATTACATGAGATCTGTCAACGCTGTTATATTACATGAGATCTGTCAACGCTGTTACATCACTAGAGATCTGTCAACGCTGTTACATCACTAGAGATCTGTCAACGCTGTTACATCACTAGAGATCTGTCAACACTGTGTTGCATTATTAGAGATCTGTCAACGCTGTGTTACATTACTAGAGATCTGTCAACGCTGTTACATCACTAGAGATCTGTCAACGCTGTTACATTACATGAGATCTGTCAACGCTGTGTTACATTACATGAGATCTGTCAACGCTGTGTTACATCACTAGAGATCTGTCAACACTGTTATATTACATGAGATCTGTCAACGCTGTTACATTACATGAGATCTGTCAACGCTGTTACATTACTAGAGATCTGTCAACGCTGTTACATCACTAGAGATCTGTCAACGCTGTTTACACCACTAGAGATCTGTCAACGCTGTGTTACATTACTAAATCTGTCAACACTGTTACATCACTAGAGATCTGTCAATGATGTTACATCACTAGAGATCTGTCAACGCTGTTACATCACATGAGATCTGTTAACGCTGTTACATCACATGAGATCTGTCAATGCTGTTACATCACATGAGATCTGTCAATGCTGTTACATCACATGAGATCTGTCAATGCTGTTACATCACTAGAGATCTGTCAATGCTGTTACATCACTACAGATCTGTCAACGCTGTTACATCACTAGAGATCAGTCAACACTGTGTTACATTACATGAGATCTGTCAACACTGTGTTACATTACATGAGATCTGTCAACACTGTTACATCACCAGAGATCTGTCAACGCTGTGTTACATTACATGAGATCTGTCAACACTGTTACATCACCAGAGATCTGTCAACGCTGTGTTACATTACTAGATCTGTCAACGCTGTGTTACATCACTAGAGATCTGTCAACGCTGTGTTACATTACTAGAGATCTGTCAACGCTGTGTTACATTACATGAAATCTGTCAACGCTGTGTTATATCACTAGAGATCTGTCAACGCTGTGTTACATCACCAGAGATCTGTCAACGCTGTGTTACATTACATGAGATCTGTCAACACTGTTACATCACCAGAGATCTGTCAACGCTGTGTTACATTACTAGATCTGTCAACGCTGTTACATCACTAGAGATCTGTCAACGCTGTGTTACATTACGAGATCTGTCAACGCTGTGTTACATTACGAGATCTGTCAACACTGTGTTACATTACATGAGGTCTGTCAACACTTACATCACCAGAGATCTGTCAACGCTGTTACATTACATGAGATCTGTCAACGCTGTGTTACATTACTAGATATCTGTCAACGCTGTGTTACATTACATGAAATTGTCATTTACTAGATATCTGTCAACGCTGTTACATCACTAGAGATCTATCAACGCTGTTGCATCACTAGAGATCTGTCAACGCTGTTACATCACTGTTACATCACTAGAGATATGTCAACACTGTTACATTACTAGATCTGTCAACGCTGTGTTACATTACGAGATCTGTCAACGCTGTTACATCACATGAGATCTGTCAACCCTGTGTTACATTACTAGATCTGTCATCTGTCAACATTACGAGATCTGTCAACGCTGTTACATCACATGAGATCTGTCAACGCTGTGTTACATTACTAGATCTGTCAACGCTGTGTTACATTACGAGATCTGTCAACGCTGTTACATCACTAGAGATCTGTCAACGCTGTGTTACATTACTAGAGATCTGTCAACGCTGTGTTACATTACATGAGGTCTGTCAACGCTGTTACATCACTAGAGATCTGTCAACGCTGTGTTACATTACATGAGATCTGTCAACGCTGTTATATTACATGAGATCTGTCAACGCTGTTACATCACTAGAGATCTGTCAACGCTGTTACATCACTAGAGATCTGTCAACGCTGTTACATCACTAGAGATCTGTCAACACTGTGTTGCATTATTAGAGATCTGTCAACGCTGTGTTACATTACTAGAGATCTGTCAACGCTGTTACATCACTAGAGATCTGTCAACGCTGTTACATTACATGAGATCTGTCAACGCTGTGTTACATTACATGAGATCTGTCAACGCTGTGTTACATCACTAGAGATCTGTCAACACTGTTATATTACATGAGATCTGTCAACGCTGTTACATTACATGAGATCTGTCAACGCTGTTACATTACTAGAGATCTGTCAACGCTGTTACATCACTAGAGATCTGTCAACGCTGTGTTACACCACTAGAGATCTGTCAACGCTGTGTTACATTACTAAATCTGTCAACACTGTTACATCACTAGAGATCTGTCAATGATGTTACATCACTAGAGATCTGTCAACGCTGTTACATCACATGAGATCTGTTAACGCTGTTACATCACATGAGATCTGTCAATGCTGTTACATCACATGAGATCTGTCAATGCTGTTACATCACATGAGATCTGTCAATGCTGTTACATCACTAGAGATCTGTCAATGCTGTTACATCACTAGAGATCTGTCAACGCTGTTACATCACTAGAGATCAGTCAACACTGTGTTACATTACATGAGATCTGTCAACACTGTGTTACATTACATGAGATCTGTCAACACTGTTACATCACCAGAGATCTGTCAACGCTGTGTTACATTACATGAGATCTGTCAACACTGTTACATCACCAGAGATCTGTCAACGCTGTGTTACATTACATTCACTAGATCTGTCAATTACTAGAGATCTGTCAACGCTGTTACATCACTAGAGATCTGTCAACGCTGTGTTACATTACATTACATGAGATCTGTCACTGTTACATCACCAGAGATCTGTCAACGCTGTTACATTACATTAATCTGTCTGTCAACGCTGTGTTATATCACTAGAGATCTGTCAACGCTGTGTTACATTACCAGAGATCTGTCAACACTGTGTTACATTACATGAGGTCTGTCAACACTTACATCACCAGAGATCTGTCAACGCTGTTACATTACATGAGATCTGTCAACGCTGTGTTACATTACTAGATATCTGTCAACGCTGTGTTACATTACATGAAATCTGTCAACGCTGTGTTACATTACTAGATATCTGTCAACGCTGTTACATCACTAGAGATCTATCAACGCAGTTGCATCACTAGAGATCTGTCAACGCTGTTACACCACTAGAGATCTGTCAACGCTGTTACATCACTAGAGATATGTCAACACTGTTACATTACTAGATCTGTCAACGCTGTGTTACATTACGAGATCTGTCAACGCTGTTACATCACATGAGATCTGTCAACCCTGTGTTACATTACTAGATCTGTCAACGCTGTGTTACATTACGAGATCTGTCAACGCTGTTACATCACATGAGATCTGTCAACGCTGTGTTACATTACTAGATCTGTCAACGCTGTGTTACATTACGAGATCTGTCAACGCTGTTACATCACTAGAGATCTGTCAACGCTGTGTTACATTACTAGAGATCTGTCAACGCTGTGTTACATTACATGAGGTCTGTCAACGCTGTTACATCACTAGACATCTGTCAACGCTGTTACACCACTAGAGATCTGTCAATGCTGTTACATTACTAGAGATCTGTCAACGCTGTTACACCACTAGAGATCTGTCAACGCTGTGTTACATTACTAAATCTGTCAACACTGTTACATTACTAGAGATCTGTCAACGCTGTGTTACATTACTAGATCTGTCAACGTTGTGTTACATTACGAGATCTGTCAACGCTGTTACATCACTAGAGATCTGTCAACACTGTGTTACATTACATGAGATCTGTCAACACTGTTACATTACGAGATCTGTCAACGCTGTTACATTACATGAGATCTGTCAACGCTGTGTTACATTACGAGATCTGTCAACACTGTGTTACATTACTAGATCTGTCAACGCTGTTACATTACTAGATCTGTCAGCGCTGTTACATTACTAGATCTGTCAACGCTGTGTTACATTACTAGATCTGTCAACGCTGTTACATCACTAGAGATCTATCAACGCTGTTACATCACTAGAGATCTGTCAACGCTGTTACATCACTAGAGATCTGTCAACGCTGTTACATTACTAGATCTGTCAACGCTGTGTTACATTACTAGATCTGTCAACGCTGTTACATTACGAGATCTGTCAACGCTGTTACATTACGAGATCTGTCAACACTGTTACATTACGAGATCTGTCAATGCTGTTACATTACGAGATCTGTCAACGCTGTTACATCACTAGAGATCTGTCAACACTGTGTTACATTACTAGATCTGTCAACGCTGTTACATCACTAGAGATCTGTCAACGCTGTTACATCACTAGAGATCTGTCAACGCTGTTACATCACTAGAGATCTGTCAACACTGTGTTACATTACTCTATCTGTCAACGCTGTTACATCACTAGAGATCTGTCAACGCTGTTACATCACTAGAGATCTGTCAACACTGTTACATCACTAGAGATCTGTCAACGCTGTGTTACATTACATGAGATCTGTCAACGCTGTTACATCACTAGAGATCTGTCAACGCTGTTACATCACTAGAGATCTGTCAACGCTGTGTTACATTACATGATCTGTCAACACTGTTACATCACTAGAGATCTGTCAACACTGTTACATCACTAGAGATCTGTCAACGCTGTTACATCACTAGAGATCTGTCAACGCTGTTACATCACTAGAGATCTGTCAACGCTGTGTTACATTACATGATCTGTCAACGCTGTTACATCACTAGAGATCTGTCAACGCTGTGTTACATCACTAGAGATCTGTCAACACTGTGTTACATTACATGATCTGTCAACGCTGTTACATCGCTAGAGATCTGTCAACGCTGTGTTACATTACATGATCTGTCAACGCTGTTACATCACTAGAGATCTGTCAACACTGTGTTACATTACATGATCTGTCAACGCTGTTACATCACTAGAGATCTGTCAACGCTGTTACATCACTAGAGATCCACCGCTTCTTGCTCCTCCTCTTGCTCCTCCTTTTGCGCCTCCTCTTGCACCTCCTCTTGCTCCTCCTTTTGCACCTCCTCTTGCTCCTCCTCTTGCACCTCCTCTTGCTCCTCCTTTTGCTCCTCCTCTTGCACCTCCTCTTGCTCCTCCTCTTGCTCCTCCTCTTGCTCCTCCTTTTGCTCCTCCTCTTGCACCTCCTTTGCTCCTCCTTTTGCTCCTCCTCTTGCTCCTCCTCTCGCTCCTCCTCTAGCTCCTCCTTTTGCTCCTCCTCTTGCTCCTCCTTTTGCTCCTCCTTTTGCTCCTCCTCTTGCACCTCCTTTTGCTCCTCCTTTTGCTCCTCCTCTTGCTCCTCCTCTTGCTCCTCCTTTTGCTCCTCCTCTTGCACCTCCTTTTGCTCCTCCTTTTGCTCCTCCTCTTGCTCCTCCTCTTGCTCCTCCTTTTCCTCTAGCTCCTCCTTTGCTCCTCCTCTTGCTCCTCCTTTTGCTCCTCCTTTTGCTCCTCCTCTTGCACCTCCTTTTGCTCCTCCTTTTGCTCCTCCTCTTGCTCCTCCTCTTGCTCCTCCTTTTGCTCCTCCTCTTGCACCTCCTTTTGCTCCTCCTTTTGCTCCTCCTCTTGCTCCTCCTCTTGCTCCTCCTCTTGCTCCTCCTCTTGCTCCTCCTCTCGCTCCACCTCTTGCTCCTCCTCTAGCTCCTCCTCTCGCTCCTCCTCTAGCTCATCCTCTTGCTCCACCTCTAGCTCCTCCTCTCGCTCCTCCTCTAGCTCCTCCTCTTGCTCCTCCTCTAGCTCCTCCTCTCGCTCCTCCTCTCGCTCCACCTCTTGCTCCTCCTCTAGCTCCTCCTCTCGCTCCTCCTCTAGCTCCTCCTCTCGCTCCTCCTCTAGCTCCTCCTCTTGCTCCTCCTCTTGCTCCTCCTATCGTCTTTCACAGCACCAAGAATATAGTCGCAGTATTTGTTGAAGAGAGACCCCAACCAGTTTAGGCAGGAGTCTTTCACAAACCAAAAGATAAAATAAAGTTATTAATTTAAATGGTCCCTCTCTCTCTCTCTCTCTGTCTCTCTGTCTCTGTCTCTGTCTCTGTCTCTCTCTCTCTCTCTCTCTCTCTCTCTCTCACTCTCTCTCTCTCTCTCTCTCTCTCTCTCTCTCTCTCTCTCTCTCTCTCTCACTCTCTCTCTCTCTCTCTCTCTCTCTCTCTCTCTCTCTCTCTCTCTCTCTCTGTCTCTGTCTCTGTCTCTGTCTCTCTCTCTCTCTCTCCTTCAGCTCCCTAACATGTTTAGTAATCTGCGTTCTACATTCATTGCTCTGATGATCGGCTCCTATGCCTCCTCTGCTGTCACCTTCCCTGGAGTCAAGGTAACACACACAGGCACCAAAAGTATCTGAAACATCTTTAAGAAAGTGTAATGTAGTTGATCATCTTTGTTGTGTCCTAGGTGATCTATGACCTTGGTGTGACCTTCATCACCATCATGGTTGTCTGGGCAGCCTGTTCCGGCCTCGTCTTCTTTAACTGCTTCTTCAACTGGCCCCTGGAACCCTTCCCTGGCCCCGAGGACATGGACTACAGGTTACATGAACCTCTCTCTGTTACATGAACCCCTCTCTGTTACTGTGTTATGTGAACCCCTCTCTGTTACTGTGTTACATGAACCCCTCTCTGTTACTGTGTTACGTGAACCCCTCCATCTCTCTCTCTCTCTCACCACCTCCCCTTCATCCTTTCTCCCTCCCCTCTCCCTGTCCCCCTCTTCCTCCCTAGTGTGAAGGTAAAGTTCAGTTGGCTGGGTTTTGACCACAAGATCACAGGGAAGCAGTTCTACCATCAGGTGACCACGGTGGGGAAGCGTCTTAGTGTGGGCAACAGTCTGAAGCAGAGAGAGCTGGCCACTAAGGAAGGACACAAACTCTGTCTCTCAACCATGGACCTGGAGGTCAGCAGAAAACCCAAGGAGGAATGTAAGGACACAACGTTCAGACAACATTCACTAAAGATTCATACAGCATGTTCTGACAACTCAACAAACTTCATTCAACTTCCTGTCAAACATAACGCAACACAAAGTACTTACAATATAACACAGTATACATACAGCACATTTAAAAATATATATATATATATATATGCTCACCCCAATTATCACCTGTGTAACTATTGACATAAGCTCAGAACCACTTGTGTTTCAAACATGGTCCTGCTGATCGATGGACAGGTCATTCATTACCTGTGTCAAAATAACATTAAAGTTAGACGGCAAAAATAAAAACATTTACAATATAAAAAAATATAAAATATATAAATGAATATAAAAAAACAAAAGCGGAATTCAAAATGTATTTAATTGTCTTTATTTTTTTACCCAAAATACTTTTTACTGTCAAATTCTTTGAAGATCAATATACATACAGTGAGGCAAAAAAGTATTTAGTCAGCCACCAATTGTGCAAGTTCTCCCACTTAAAAAGATGAGAGAGGCCTGTGATTGTCATCATAGGTACACTTCAACTATGGCAGACAAAATGAGAGAGAAATCCAGAAAATCACATTGTAGGATTTTTAATGAATTTATTTGCAAATTATGGTGGAAAATAAGTATTTGGTCAATAACAAAAGTTTATCTCAATACTTTGTTATATACCCTTTGTTGGCAATGACAGAGGTCAAACATCTTCTGTAAGTCTTCACAAGGTTTTCACACACTGTTGCTGGTATTTTGGCCCATTCTTCCATGCAGATCTCCTCTAGAGCAGTGATGATTTGGGGCTGTTGCTGGGCAACACGGACTTTCAACTCCCTCCAAAGATTTTCTATGGGGTTGAGATCTGGAGACTGGCTAGGCCACTCCAGGACCTTGAAATTGTCACGCCCTGGTCTAAGTATTTTGTGTTTTTCTTCATGTATTGGGTCAGGCCAGGGTGTGGCATGGAGTTTTTGTATTGTGGTGTGTTTTGTCTTGGGGTTTTGGTGTGTAGGTTAGTGGGATTGTAGCTTAGTGGGGTGTTCTAGGAAAGTCTATGGCTGTCTGAAGTGGTTCTCAATCAGAGGCAGGTGTTTATCGTTGTCTCTGATTGGGAACCATATTTAGGCAGCCATATTCTTTGGTTGTATTGTGGGTGATTGTCCTTAGTGTCTTGATGTCCTGATTCTGTGTTCGTTTGCACCAGTTTAGGCTGTTTCGGTTTTCATTACGTTTATTGTTTTTTGTAGATATTGTATTTAGATTCGTGTTACGTTTGTTTATTAAAAACATGGATCGTAATATACACGCTGCATTTTGGTCCGACTCTCCTTCACCATTAGAAAACCGTTACAGAAATGCTTCTTACGAAGCCACTCCTTCGTTGCCCGGGCAGTGTGTTTGGGATCATTGTCATGCTGAAAGACCCAGCCACGTTTCATCTTCAATGCCCTTGCTGATGGAAGGAGGTTTTCACTCAAAATCTCACAATACATGACCCCATTCATTCTTTCCTTTACACGGATCAGGCGTCCTGGTCCCTTTGCAGAAAAACAGCCCCAAAGCATGATGTTTCCACCCCCATGCTTCACAGTAGGTATGGTGTTCTTTGGATGCAACTCGGCATTCTTTGTCCTCCAAACACAACGAGTTGAGTTTTTACCAAAATGTTATATTTTGGTTTCATCTGACCATATGACATTCTCCCAATCTTCTTCTGGGATCATCCAAATGCTCTCTAGCAAACTTCAGACGGGCCTGGACATGTACTGGCTTAAGCAGGGGGACACGTCTGGCACTGCAGGATTTGAGTCCCTGGCGGCGTAGTGTGTTACTGATGGTAGGGTTTGTTACTTTGGTCCCAGCTCTCTGCAGGTCATTCACTAAGTCCCCCTGTGTGGTTCTGGGATTTTTGCTCACCGTTCTTGTGATCATTTTGACCCCACGGGGTGAGATCTTGCGTGGAGCCCCAGATCGAGGGAGATTATCAGTGGTCTTATATGTCTTCATTTCCTAATAATTGCTCCCACGGTTGATTTCTTCAAACCAAGCTGCTTAACTATTGCAGATTCAGTCTTCCCAGCCTGGTGCAGGTCTACAATTTTGTTTCTGGTGTCCTTTGACAGCTCTTTGGTCTTGGCCATAGTGGAGTTTGGAGTGTGACTGTTTGAGGTTGTGGACAGGTGTCTTTTATACTGATAACAAGTTCAAACAGGTGCCATTAATACAGGTAACGAGTGGAGGACAGAGGAGCCTCTTAAAGAAGAAGTTACAGGTCTGTGAGAGCCAGAAATCTTGCTTGTTTGTAGGCGACCAAATACTTATTTTCCACCATAATTTGCAAGTAAATTCTTTAATGTGATTTTCTGGATTTGTTTACTAATTTTGTCTGCCATAGTTGAAGTGAACCTATGATGAAAATTACAGGCCTCTCTCATCTTTTTAAGTGAGAGAACTTGCACAATTGGTGGCTGACTAAATACTTTTTTTGCCTCACTGTATATAGTCATTGCTTAAGTATTCAGCCCCTTGGTTGAGGGAAGCCTAAATTAGTTCTGGCGTTCTTATTTGTGCTCTCGTTACATACAGGCCCACCATTTACACAGATGACTTCAGCCATGTGAAAAACATTCCATAGCAAAATATAGCTTTTGGAATCACCCCCCTCTCTCTCTCCTTCCGAACCCTTTCTCTCTTGCAGCCCAGTCGTTCATGCAGAGCATCAGCAGCCCTCTCTTCATCCTCTCTCTGGTCACCATGTCCATCACTCAGCTCCGTCTCATCTTCTACATGGGAGCCATGAACAACATCCTGGAGGCCCTCAGCGATGGAGACCTCAACACTGGTGGGTACTGCTGCTAGGGCTGGGTGAGTCATGAACAACAACCTGGAGACCTCAACACTGGTGGGTACTGCTGCTAGGGCTGGGTGAGTCATGAACAACAACCTGGAGACCTCAACAACCTGGAGACCTGGTGTACTGCTGCTAGGGCTGGGTGAGTCATGAACAACAACCTGGAGACCTCAACACTGGTGGGTACTGCTGCTAGGGCTGGGTGAGTCATGAACAACAACCTGGAGACCTCAACACTGGTGGGTACAGCTGCTAGGGCTGGGTGAGTCATGAACAACAACCTGGAGACCTCAACACTGGTGAGTACTGCTGCTAGGGCTGGGTGAGTCATGAACAACAACCTGGAGACCTCAACACTGGTGGGTACTGCTGCTAGGGCTGGGTGAGTCATGAACAACAACCTGGAGACCTCAACACTGGTGGGTACAGCTGCTAGGGCTGGGTGAGTCATGAACAACAACCTGGAGACCTCAACACTGGTGAGTACTGCTGCTAGGGCTGGGTGAGTCATGAACAACAACCTGGAGACCTCAACACTGGTGGGTACTGCTGCTAGGGCTGGGTGAGTCATGAACAACCACCTGGAGACCTCAACACTGGTGGGTACTGCTGCTAGGGCTGGGTGAGTCATGAACAACAACCTGGAGACCTCAACACTGGTGGGTACTGCTGCTAGGGCTGGGTGAGTCATGAACAACAACCTGTGTGGATGTCACGGTTGGAGTCAATTCCTACTTCAATTCTTAACTACAAAACCTCAATATTTTTCCACAACAGTTCAACAACAATTAAATTCCACCTCAAATTCCAAATCTCAGTCAATTCAAAACCACAATTCCTAATGTAATATTCTCTCATAACAATCACATAATTAAGTTTCCTCTCTAGACTAATTCCCTGAATGTTACTTCCTGTCACTTCTTTCAACTCAAACTACTGCCACTCACGGCAGATTTCCAAATGCCAACTTTACCTTTTTAACTAACTAAATATCTAAAACACCTTTGCTACACTTTTTTGTTTTAAATATTCAAACAAAACTCTTTATGTAACATTTACACATAAATTTGCTTAAATATATTTTTTATTAAATAAGATTCATAATAACAATTAGAGGACGCTGCAAACTGTGGTCATATGAACAACACTCCTAGCTAATGTGTGTTTCCCTACCGGAGACCTGGGTACATTACATGATATACACTACATGACCACCAAGACAGACGTGAAGAGGGGGGTCGGGCACTGATGTTGGGGGTGATTAGGCCTGGCTTGCAGTCAGCGTTCCAATTCATCCCAAAGGTGTTCGATGGGGTTGAGGTCAGGGCTCTGTGCAGGCCAGTCAAGTTCTTCAACACCGACCTCGTCAT
Organism: Oncorhynchus nerka; assembly: GCF_034236695.1. NCBI lineage: Eukaryota > Metazoa > Chordata > Actinopteri > Salmoniformes > Salmonidae > Oncorhynchus > Oncorhynchus nerka. The sequence continues at coordinate 49,196,566 of NC_088414.1, forward strand.
ACCATTTCTGTATGGACCTCGCTTTGTGCACGGGGGCATTGTCATGCTGAAACAGGAAAGGGCCTTCCCAAACTGTTGCCACAAAGTAGTAAGCACAGAATCGTCTAGAATGTCATTGTATGCTGTAGCATTGCCAAACAGCCCCAGACCATTCTTCCTCCTCCACCAAACTTTACAGTTGGCACTATGCATTGGGGCAGGTAGTGTTCTCCTGGCATTCACCAAACCCAGATTCGTCCATCGGACTGTCAAATGGTGAGGCTTCACTCCAGAGAGCTCTTTTCTACTGCTTCAGAGTCCACTGTCGGCGAGCTTCACACCTCTCATGCCAACGCTTGGCACTGCGCATGGTGATCTTAGGCTTGTGTGCGGCTTCTCGACCATGGAAACCCATTTTACGAAGACTCCCGATGAACAGTTCTTGTGCTGACGTTGCTTCCATAGGCAGTTTGGAACCCGGTAGTGAGTTTTGCAACTGAGGACAGACAATTTTTACTCACTACGCACTTCAGCACTCGGCTGTCCCGTTCTGTGAGCTTGTGTGGCCTACCACTTCGTGGCTGAGCCGTTGTTACTCCGAGACATTTCCACTTTACAATAACAGCACTTACAGTTGACAGGGGGCAGCTCTAGCAGGGCAGAAATGTGACTAACTGACTTGTTGGAAAGGTGGCATCCTGTGATGGTGCCATGTTGAAAGTCACTAAATTATATACACCTGTCAGCAACGGGTGTGGCCCGAATCCACTAAGTTGAAGGGTGTCCATATACTTTTGGCCATGTCTGTCCTAATGAAACAATAACACTAAAGGTAGACTCTCTAATAATGTTTATTAATACTGCACTGTAAATGAACACTCAGTGGTGTAAGAACCAGTGTTATTAAGCAGAGGTGAGTGTGATTTGTGTCATTTGTACTCTGGGTAGAGTAAAACACAGACTCAAAACCACGCCCATCATTATCATATTTCCCAGCATGCTCTATGGCAGGTTCCTTTTTTTTAGAAACCTTTATTTCAATATCTGTGTTTTTTTGCATGTATATTGATTGGGTGATTTTTCAAAGATAATTAGCATCCGTTTTTGTCTATACTAATCTAATCTGTGGGTCGCTGGATTTACTGAGATGGTTGTTCCAGTTTACATGGTTCCAATAGCCGCCAAGGTAAGACATCTGATGTGCTCTCGAGGCACTTCACCCTAATGTCCTCCAGGGGCGCTGTACTACTATGGCTCTTTAAAACAACACCTTTCACGTTGTGTGTATAAGACATGTATTTTTCCGAGGCTGGAAGTAAGCCACATAACATGTTGTATTCTGTAGCTCATGGCTCTTACAACTCTAAGATAGTGAGTTTGATTCCCAATACCACCCTTGTGTAAAATACATGTTTGACTGTAAGTTTCTTTGGATGGAAACATCAGTTGAGGCAATACAGAATAAGACTGGTTAAGGACACCGATCTGTAATTTGGTTGAACAATCCCTTTAATTGGACCAGAACAACCTAACCTTAAAACATTACAAAAATAATGCATATACAGTAATTTATCGAGTTTGAATTATTTGATTGGTTTAAAACACAGTTTGCGTTCAAATTCAAGGCCAAATGCTTTACATCCAGTAAGGAATTTGCACAATTATAATGAAATGTAAAGTTTAAAATTCCATTCCAATTATGTTTTTATTTTCAATTCCAGATTCAATTCCAATTCAGACAGTGTAAATTCCAATTACATTTTTTGAAGATTGCTGCAATTCCAAGTAAATTCTCCACTTCCTGCTTGAATTACAGAATTGAATTTGGAATTTGAATGACATCTCTCCATTTCTTTCTCTCTCTCTCTCTCTCTCTCGACTGAACATTTACCCCTAGTTACTGTCTGGGTAGTAGAGACTGAGCTAACCCAGTCCAGCGGTCCCTGCCCTGAGCTAACCCAGTCCTTGGGCGGTCCCTGCCCTGAGCTAACCCAGTCCTTGGGCGGTCCCTGCCCTGACCCAGTCCAGTCCTTGGGCTGTCCCTGCCCTGAGCTAACCCAGTCCAGTCCTTGGGCTGTCCCTGCCCTGAGCTAACCCAGTCCAGTCCTTGGGCGGTCCCTGAGCTAACCCAGTCCAGTCCTTGGGCGGTCCCTGAGCTAACCCAGTCCAGTCCCTGCCCTGAGTTAACTCCAGTCCTTGGGCTGTCCCTGAGCTAACCCAGTCCAGTCCTTGGGCTGTCCCTGCCCTGAGCTAACCCAGTCCAGTCCTTGGGCTGTCCCTGCCCTGAGCTAACCCAGTCCAGTCCTTGGACTGTCCCTGTCCCCAGTCCAGTCCTTGGGCTGTCCCTGCCCTAAGCTAACCCAGTCCAGTCCTTGGGCTGTCCCTGCCCTGAGCTAACCCAGTCCAGTCCTTGGGCTGTCCCTGCCCTGAGCTAACCCAGTCCAGTCCTTGGGCTGTCCCTGCCCTGAGCTAACCCAGTCCAGTCCTTGGGCTGTCCCTGCCCTGAGCTAACCCAGTCCAGTCCTTGGACTGTCCCTGCTCTAACCCAGTCCAGTCCTTGGGCTGTCCCTGCCCTGAGCTAACCCAGTCCAGTCCTTGGGCTGTCCCTGCCCTGAGCTAACCCAGTCCAGTCCTTGGGCTGTCCCTGCCCTGAGCTAACCCAGTCCAGTCCTTGGGCTGTCCCTGCCCTGAGCTAACCCAGTCCAGTCCTTGGGCTGTCCCTTGAGCTAACCCAGTCCAGTCCTTGGGCTGTCCCTGCCCTATTAACAGTGGACAAGCTAACAGTCCAGTCCTTGGGCTGTCCCTGCCCTGAGTCCTTGGGCTCTCCAGTCCAGTCCTTGGGCTGTCCCTGCCCTGAGCTAACCCAGTCCAGTCCTTGGGCTGTCCATGCTCTGAGCTAACCCAGTCCAGTCCTTGGGCTGTCCATGCTCTGAGCTAACCCAGTCCAGTCCTTGGGCTGTCCATGCCCTGAGCTAACCCAGTCCAGTCCTTGGGCTGTCCCTGCTCTGAGCTAACCCAGTCCAGTCCTTGGGCTGTCCCTGCTCTGAGCTAACCCAGTCCAGCTAACTGAATATTAAACAACCACTGTGTATTATTAACATGGACAAGTTATTTATTACACTGTCTAATAACTCTCTCTGCTTATTCTTCTGTACTCCCCACACCTTCCCTCCTCCTCCTCCCTCCCTCCTTCCTTCTCCCTTTCCTCCCACCTCCCTCCCTCCCTCCCTCGTCCACACCCCCTCCTTCCCTCCCTCCTCCACACCTCCCATCTCTCCTCCATCCCTCCCATCTCCCCTGCTCCATCCTTCCCTCCCTCTCTACCCCTCCCCCTCCTCCCTCTGCCCTCCGCTCCAATCTCCTCCTCCATCCTCCCCCTCCCCTCCCCTCCTCCCTATACAGTCAGTCTGTACTCCTCTATCTTCGGCATGCTGCAGCTACTGTGTCTGATGACGACTCCTGTGATTGGTCAGATTATGGACTGGAAGTTGAAGGACTGTGAAGATGGAGAGGAGGAGAAGGAACCAGCCAGCAAGTAAGACACTATGTCATCTATACCCTAACCCCTACACACTAGTCCATAGCCCCGAGCCCCTACCTCCCTACGGCTAGCCCCTACACCCCTACACACTAGTCCATAGCCCCGAGCCCCTACCTCCCTATGGCTAGCCCCTACACCCCTACACACTAGTCCATAGCCCCGAGCCCCTACCTCCCTACGGCTAGCCCCTACACCCCTACACACTAGTCCATAGCCCCGAGCCCCTACCTCCCTACGGATAGCCCCTACACCCCTACACACTAGTCCATAGCCCCGAGCCCCTACCTCCCTACGGCTAGCCCCTACACCCCTACACACTAGTCCATAGCCCCGAGCCCCTACCTCCCTACGGCTAGCCCCTACACCCCTACACACTAGTCCATAGCCCCGAGCCCCTACCTCCCTACGGCTAGCCCCTACACCCCTACACACTAGTCCATAGCCCCGAGCCCCTACCTCCCTACGGATAGCCCCTACACCCCTACACACTAGTCCATAGCCCCGAGCCCCTACCTCCCTACGGATAGCCCCTACACCCCTACACACTAGTCCATAGCCCGAGCCCCTACCTCCCTACGGCTAGCCCTACACCCCTACACACTAGTCCATAGCCCCGAGCCCCTACCTCCCTACGGATAGCCCCTACACCCCTACACACTAGTCCATAGCCCCGAGCCCCTACCTCCCTACGGATAGCCCCTACACCCTACACACTAGTCCATAGCCCCGAGCCCCCACCTCCCTACGGCTAGCCCCTACACACTAGTCCATAGCCCCTACACCCCTACACACTAGTCCATCCCTACGGCCCCCTACACCCCTACACACTAGTCCATAGCCCCGAGCCCCTACCTCCCTACGGATAGCCCCTACACCCCTACACACTAGTCCATAGCCCCGAGCCCCTACCTCCCTCGGCTAGCCCCTACCTCCCTACGGATAGCCCCTACACCCCTACACACTAGTCCATAGCCCCGAGCCCCCACCTCCCTACGGCTAGCCCCTACACACTAGTCCATAGCTACGAGCCCCTACCTCCCCTACGGATACCCCCTACACACTAGTCCATAGCCCCGAGCCCCTACCTCCCTACGGATAGCCCCTACACCCCTACACACTAGTCCATAGCCCCGAGCCCCTACCTCCCTACGGCTAGCCCCTACCTCCCTACGGCTAGCCCCTTCCTCCCTACGGCTAGCCCCTTCCTCCCTACGGCTAGCCCCTACCTCCCTACGGCTAGCCCCTAGCAAATAAACCCTAATGCCTGGCCCCTACATTTACATTTAAGTCATTTAGCAGACGCTCTTATCCAGAGCGACTTACAAATTGGTGCATTCACCTTATGACATCCAGTGGAACAGTAGTGCATCTAAATCTTTTAAGGGGGGTGAGAGGGATTACTTTATCCTATCCTAGGTATTCCTTAAAGAGGTGGTTTCAGGTGTCTCCGGAAGGTGGTGATTGACTCCGCTGTCCTGGCGTCGTGAGGGAGTTTGTTCCACCATTGGGGGGCCAGAGCAGCGAACAGTTTTGACTGGGCTGAGCGGGAACTGTACTTCCTCAGTGGTAGGGAGGCGAGCAGGCCAGAGGTGGATGAACGCAGTGCCCTTGTTTGGGTGTAGGGCCTGATCAGAGCCTGGAGGTACTGAGGTGCCGTTCCCCTCACAGCTCCGTAGGCAAGCACCATGGTCTTGTAGCGGATGCGAGCTTCAACTGGAAGCCAGTGGAGAGAGCGGAGGAGCGGGGTGACGTGAGAGAACTTGGGAAGGTTGAACACCAGATGGGCTGCTGCGTTCTGGATGAGTTGTAGGGGTTTAATGGCACAGGCAGGGAGCCCAGCCAACAGCGAGTTGCAGTAATCCAGACGGGAGATGACAAGTGCCTGGATTAGGACCTGCGCCGCTTCCTGTGTGAGGCAGGGTCGTACTCTGCGGATGTTGTAGAGCATGAACCTACAGGAACGGGCCACCGCCTTGATGTTAGTTGAGAACGACAGGGTGTTGTCCAGGATCACGCCAAGGTTCTTAGCGCTCTGGGAGGAGGACACAATGGAGTTGTCAACCGTGATGGCGAGATCATGGAACGGGCAGTCCTTCCCCGGGAGGAAGAGCAGCTCCGTCTTGCCGAGGTTCAGCTTGAGGTGGTGATCCGTCATCCACACTGATATGTCTGCCAGACATGCAGAGATGCGATTCGCCACCTGGTCATCAGAAGGGGGAAAGGAGAAGATTAATTGTGTGTCGTCTGCATAGCAATGATAGGAGAGACCATGTGAGGTTATGACAGAGCCAGGTGACTTGGTGTATAGCGAGAATAGGAGAGGGCCTAGAACAGAGCCCTGGGGGACACCAGTGGTGAGAGCACGTGGTGTGGAGACGGATTCTCGCCACGCCACCTGGTAGGAGCGACCTGTCAGGTAGGACGCAATCCAAGCGTGGGCCGCGCCGGAGATGCCCAACTCGGAGAGGGTGGAGAGGAGGATCTGATGGTTCACAGTATCGAAGGCAGCCGATAGGTCTAGAAGGATGAGAGCAGAGAAGAGAGTTAGCTTTAGCAGTGCGGAGCGCCTCCGTGATACAGAGAAGAGCAGTCTCAGTTGAATGACTAGTCTTGAAACCTGACTGATTTGGATCAAGAAGGTCATTCTGAGAGAGATAGCGGGAGAGCTGGCCAAGGACGGCACGTTCAAGAGTTTTGGAGAGAAAAGAAAGAAGGGATACTGGTCTGTAGTTGTTGACATCGGAGGGATCGAGTGTAGGTTTTTTCAGAAGGGGTGCAACTCTCGCTCTCTTGAAGACGGAAGGGACGTAGCCAGCGGTCAGGGATGAGTTGATGAGCGGGGTGAGGTAAGGGAGAAGGTCTCCGGAAATGGTCTGGAGAAGAGAGGAGGGGATAGGGTCAAGCGGGCAGGTTGTTGGGCGGCCGGCAGTCACAAGACGCGAGATTTCATCTGGAGAGAGAGGGAGAAAGAGGTCAGAGCACAGGGTAGGGCAGTGTGAGCAGAACCAGCGGTGTCGTTTGACTTAGCAAACGAGGATCGGATGTCGTCGACCTTCTTTTCAAAATGGTTGACGAAGTCATCTGCAGGGGGGGGGAGGGGGAGGAGGATTCAGGAGGGAGGAGAAGGTTGCAAAGAGCTTCCTAGGGTTAGAGGCAGATGCTTGGAATTTAGAGTGGTAGAAAGTGGCTTTAGCAGCAGAGAGAGAAGAGGAAAATGTAGAGAGGAGGGAGTGAAAGGATGTCAGGTCCGCAGGGAGGCGAGTTTTCCTCCATTTCCGCTCGGCTGCCCGGAGCCCTGTTCTGTGAGCTCGCAATGAGTCGTCGATCCCCTCTACTCAAGCCTCTACACCCTAGCCAAGTCAAGTCACTAGCAAGTAGCCCTTACCTTCTATGGTTATGGGTTAGTTCCTAGGGGCTAGGGGTTAGAGGTTAGTTCCTAGGGGCTAGGGGTTAGTTCCTAGGGGTTATTTCCTAGGGGTTAGTTCCTAGGGGTTAGGTGTTAGTTCCTAGGGTTAGTTCCTAGGGTTAGGGTTAGTTCCTAGGGGTTAGTTCCTAGGGGTTAGTTCCTAGGTGTTAGGGGTTAGTTGCTAGGGGTTAGTTGCTAGGGGTTAGGAGTTTGTTGCTAGGGGGGGTTAGGGGTTCGTTCCTAGGGGTTCGTTCCTAGTTGTTAGTTCCTAGGGGTTAGTTCCTAGGAGTTAGTTCCTAGAGGCTAGGGTTTAGTTCCTAGGTGCTAGGGGTTAGTTCCTGGGGGTTAGATCCTAGGGGTTAGTACCTAGGGGTTAGATCCTAGAGACTAGTGGTTAGTTCCTAGAGGCTAGGGGTTAGTTCCTAGAGAATAGTTCCTAGGGGCTAGTGGTTAGTTCCTAGGGGTTAGTTCCTAGAGGCTAGGGGTTAGTTCCTAGAGGCTAGGGGTTAGTTCCTAGAGGCTAGGGGTTAGTTCCTAGGGGTTAGTTCCTAGGGGTTAGTTCCTAGGGGTTAGGGTTTAGTTCCTAGATCCTAGAGACTAGTGGTTAGTTCCTAGAGGCTAGGGGTTAGTTCCTAGAGGCTAGGGGTTAGTTCCTAGAGGATAATTCCTAGGGGCTAGGGGTTAGTTCCTAGAGGCTAGGGGTTAGTTCCTAGGGGTTAGTTCCTAGGGGTTAGTTCCTAGGGGTTAGTTCCTAGGGGTTAGTTCCTAGGGGTTAGTTCCTAGGGGTTAGTTCCTAGGGGTTAGTTCCTAGGGGTTAGTACCTAGAGACTAGTGGTTAGTTCCTAGAGGCTAGGGGTTAGTTCCTAGAGGATAATTCCTAGGGGCTAGGGGTTAGTTCCTAGGGGTTAGTTCCTAGGAGTTAGTTCCTAGGGTTTAGTTCCTAGGGGCTAGGGGTTAGTTCCTAGGGGTTAGTACCTAGGGGTTAGTTCCTAGAGGCTGGGGGTTAGTTCCTAGAGGCTGGGGGTTAGTTCCTAGGGGTTAGTTCCTAGGGGTTAGTTCCTAGGGGTTAGTTCCTAGGGGCTAGGGTTAGTTCCTAGTGGTTAGTTCCTAGTGGTTAGTTCCTAGTGGTTAGTACCTAGAGGCTAGGGGTTAGTTCCTAGAGGATAGTTCCTAGGGGTTAGTTCCTAGGGGTTAGTTCCTAGAGCCTAGGGGTTAGTTCCTAGAGGCTAGGGGTTAGTTCCTAGAGGCTAGGGGTTAGTTCCTAGAGGCTAGGGGTTAGTTCCTAGGGTTATGTGCTTCGGGGTTAAGGGTTGATTTGCACAGACTTTGCTGATAACTACTTTGTTTAAGGAAAATGTACTTACTATGACTGTGATATGTGGTTGTCCCACCTAGCTATCTGAAGATGAATGTACTGACTCTGATGACTGGTCCACCTAGCTATCTGGAGATGAATGTACTGACTATGACTGGTCCACCTAGCTATCTGAAGATGAATGTACTGACTATGACTGGTCCACCTAGCTATCTGGATGAATGAATGTGGTCCACCTAGCTATTTGAAGATGAATGTCCTGACTATGACTGGTCCACCTAGCTATCTGGAGATGAATGTACTGATGGATGACTGGTCCACCTAGCTATCTGAAGATGAATGCGCTAATGGAAGTTGTTCTGGATAAGAGATCTGCTAAATGTTGGGAATAGGTTCTGACTTCCTCTAGTTTCCCTTCTCATATCCCCTCCCTCTCCCCCCCAGGGATCAGCCCAAGCGCAGAGACAGACAGATCCAGAAGGTGACCAATGCCATGCGAGCATTCATCCTGACCAATGTCCTATTGGTGGGATTTGGCATCACCTGCCTGGTGCCCAACCTCCCTCTGCAGGTGAGTGGTCTGTCCAACTGTCACTCAAACTACGCCCCGCCTCCTCACCACCTTTTGGCCAATGAGCAGCAGTTTTCCAGGACCAGTGTCAGTGACAGCTGATATGGGAATGAGAAGAGAGCAGTGCTCTGTCTCCTCCTATAGGCTTTACAGTGGAACTACAGCTAGACATGGCCTGTTCTCCCTGTAGTGGGCAGTATCAGCTTCTAGACAATACATCCCAGGGCTCTCCAACCCTGTTCCTGGAGAGATACCCTCCTGTAGGTTTTAACTACAACCCTGTTCCTGAAGAGATACTCTCCTGTAGGTTTTAACCCCAACCCTGTTCCTGGAGAATACCCTCCTGTAGGTTTTAACTCCAACCCTGTTCCTGGAGAGAATACCCTCCTGTAGGTTTTAACTCTAACCCTGTTCCTGGAGAGAGACCCTCCTGTAGGTTTTAACACCAACCCTGTTCCTAGAGAAAGACCCTCCTGTAGGTTTTCATTCCAGCCCTGTTCCTGGAGAGAGACCCTCCTGTAGGTTTTAAATCCAACCCTGTTCCTGGAGAGAGACCCTCCTGTAGGTTTTAACTCCAACCCTGTTCCTGGAGATCTACCCTCCTGTAGGTTTTCATTCCAGCCCTGTTCCTGGAGATCTACCCTCCTGTAGGTTTTCATTCCAGCCCTGTTCCTGGAGAGAGACCCTCCTGTAGGTTTTCATTCCAACCCTGTTCCTGGAGAGATAACCTCCTGGAGGTTTTCATTCCAACCCTGTTCCCGGAGAGAGACTCTCCTGTAGGTTTTAACTCCAACCCTGTTCCTGGAGAGAGACCCTCCTGTAGGTTATCATTCCAACCCTGTTCCTGGAGAGAAACCCTCCTGTAGGTTATCATTCCAACCCTGTTCCTGGAGAGATACCCTCCTGTAGGTTTTCATTCCAACCCTAGCATACCTGATTATAATAACTAACTGGTTGATAAGCTGAAGGTTAGTTACATCTAGGGTTGGAGTGTAAAACCTACAGGAGGCACAGGAGGTTGGTGACTCCTTAATTGGGGAGGACGGGCTTAGCGGTATTGGCTGGAGCAAAATAAGTGGATGGGTGTCAAATACATGATGGTTTCTATGGTTTCCATGTGTTTGATGCCATTCCATTCGCTCCTTTCCAGCCATTATTATGAGCCGTCCTCCCCTCAGCAGCCTCCACTGACAGGAGGGTAGCTCTCCAGGAACAGGGTGGGAGAGCCCTGTCCTACACCCTACCCCTAGCCCCTACCCCGTAGCCCCTACACCCTAGCCCCTATACCCTAGCACCTATACCCTACACCGTATCCGCTATACCCTAGCCCCTACACCCTATACCCTACACCGTAGGCACTATACCCTAGCCCCTACACCGTAGCCGCTAGCCCCTATACCCTAGCACCTACACCCTAGCCCCTATAACCTTACCCTAGCCCCTACACCCTAGCCTCTACACCCTAGCACCTACACCCTAGCCCCTATACCTTACCCTAGCCCCTATACCCTAGCCCCTACACCCTAGCCCCTATAACCTTACCCTAGCACCTATACCCTAGCCCCTACACCCTAGCCCTACACCCTAGCCCCTATAACCTTACCCTAGCCCTATAACCTTACCCTAGCCCCTATACCCTAGCCTCTATACCCTAGCCCCCCTATACCCTAGCCCTATACCCTAGCCCCTACACCCTAGCCCCTACACCCTAGCCCCTACACCCTAGCCCCTACACCCTAGCCCCTACACCCTAGCCACTACACCCTAGCCCCTATACCCTAGCCTCTATACCCTACACCCTAGCCTCTATACCCTACACCCTAGCCCCTACACCCTAGCCCCTACACCCTAGCCCCTATACCCTAGCCCCTATACCCTAGCCCCTACACCCTAGCCTCTATACCCTAGCCTCTATACCCTATGCCCTAGCCCCTACGCCCTAGCCCTGCACCCTAGCCTCTACACCCTAGCCCCTATACCCTAGCCTCTACACCCTAGCCCCTATACCCTAGCCCCTACACCCTGTATGCCATTTTGGGTACAACCTAGCTCTACACTAGCCTCTACACCCTTAGCCCCTACACCCTAGCCTCTACACCCTAGCCCCTACTGCCTGGACGCCCCTGTATCCATTTTGGGTACCAGACTGACTGTCGTCTGATTTATTCCTTCTCTCCTCAGATCTTGTCATTTGTCCTCCACACTGTTGTGAGAGGGTTCATCCACTCTGCTACCGGAGGTCTCTATGCTGCTGTGTGAGTACTTCTATAATCCACTCTGCTACCGGAGGTCTCTATGCTGCTGTGTGAGTACTTCTATAATCCACTCTGCTACCGGAGGTCTCTATGCTGCTGTGTGAGTACTTCTATAATCCACTCTGCTACCGGAGGTCTCTATGCTGCTGTGTGAGTACTTCTATAATCCACTCTGCTACTGGAGGTCTCTATGCTGCTGTGTGACACAGGGTGTGTGTGTGTATATTGATGTGTGAGTACTTCTATAATGTCACACAGGGTGTGTGTGTGTATTGATGTGTGAGTACTTCTATAATGTCACACAGGGTGTGTGTGTGTGTATACTGATGCGTGTTTTCTGTATCTCTCTAGGTACCCATCGTCTCAGTTTGGCAGTCTGACGGGGATGCAGTCTCTGGTGTCTGCTCTGTTTGCTCTGTTCCAGCAGCCGCTCTTCATGGCCATGATGGGCCCTCTGAAGGGAGACCCACTCTGGGTGAATGTAGGCCTGTTGGGGGTCAGTATGCTGGGCTTCCTGCTGCCTCTGTACCTGGTGTGTTTCAGGCGCACGCTGCACCGCCGGATACAGGACAGAGACCAGGACTCCAAGATATACCTCAAGATCCACGGGTCTGGCAGACCTGAAGGCCTCCTCTAGAGGGGAGAGGGGAGGAGGGGGAGGAGAGGGGGGAGGGAGGACTAGGGGGAGAGAGAGGAGAGGGGGAGGAGAGAGGAGAGGGGAGGAGAGGTAGGGGCGAAGAGAGGGGGAGAGAAGGGGAGGAGAGAAGAGAAGAGAGGGAGGGGAGAGGGGGGGAGGGAGAGAAGAGAGGAAAGGAAAGGAAAGGGGAGAAGGGGAGAGAGAGAGAGAGACTCCATCTCCTTCCTCTCCTCCTCTTCCCTAACCTCTAGTAGCCAATCACAGCATTTCTCCTTTCAATAAATTTCCTGGCTTTCCAGAAATCCTGGTTGGATGATTCCTGCCTCTCCTCTTCTGATGTATTGAAAGTTCCCGGAATGTAGTTTCTGTTGTTCAACATGATCTAAGTACTAGTTACAAGACCATTTAGAATATAATACGCTTGTAATAATGATAACAGAATCATGATAACGGAACGTATCTTGGGTCAGCTGATCCTAGATCTGTATCTAGGGGAAACTGATCTTAGATCTGTATCTAGGGGAAACTGATCCTAGATCTGTACCTTGGGGAAACTGATCCTAGATCTGTACCTTGGGGAAACTGATCCTAGATCTGTATCTAGGGGAAACTGATCCTAGATCTGTATCTAGGGGAAACTGATCCTAGATCTGTATCTAGGGGAAACTGATCCTAGATCTGTATCTAGGGGAAACTGATCCTAGATCTGAACCTAGAGGAAACTGATCCTAGATCTGAACCTAGAGGAAACTGATCCTAGATCTGTACCTAGGGGAAACTGATCCTAGATCTGTACCTTGGGGAAACTGACCCTAGATCTGTACCTTGGGGAAACTGACCCTAGATCTGTACCTTGGGGAAACTGACCCTAGATCTGTACCTTGGGGAAACTGACCCTAGATATGTACCTTGGGGAAACTGATGCTAGATCTGTACCTAGAGGAATCTGACCCTAGATATGTACCTTGGGGAAACTGACGCTAGATATGTACCTTGGGGAAACTGACACTAGATATGTACCTTGGGGAAACTGATGCTAGATCTGTACCTTGGGGAATCTGACCCTAGATCTGTACCTTGGGGAAAGTGCCAAATGGCATCATTTTGGTGCCATCTGGTCTAAAGTAGTGCACTATATAGGGAATAGGATGCCATCTGATAGGGGCCCATTGGGACGCACAATGGATTTGAGGGTTTTGTTTGTTGAACAGACAAGTCTCTTCTGTTCTGTCATCCCACTTTTATACTGCTGTCTGGTCATATTGCAGATATATATTTATGTGTGGGTGTTGTAGTAAACATATAGATGGATATTTATGTGTGGGTGTTGTAGTAAACATATAGATGGATATTTATGTGTGGGTGTTATTGTAAACATATAGATATATATATTTATGTGTGGGTGTTATTGTAAACATATAGATGGATATTTATGTGTGGGTGTTGTAGTAAACATATAGATGGATATTTATCTGTGGGTTTGTTGTAAATGATAGTCACACAGTTGTTGACAGACATAAAAGTGGTGGAACTGATAGTTGTATTGATACATGGTAAATAATTGATGACTAGTGATTTATAATTGTTTAGAATGATGGTATCGGTCTGGAGTACAGGGAGAGGAATTCAGCACTTTAAACCCCTGGCCCCTGACCTCTTAGCCCCTGACCTCTGGCCCCCGACCTCTGGCCCCTGATCTTTATCCCCTGACCTCTAGTCCCTGACCTCTAACCTCTTGATCTCTAGCCTCTGACCTCTAGCCTCTGACCTCTAGCCCTTGACCTCTAGCCCTTGATCTCTAGGCCCTGACCTCTAGCCCCTGACCTTTAGTCCCTGTAAAGCTGTCTACTGAATATCTCCTCAGGTGTTTGTGATTTTATTTTGATGACTAGTGATTTATAATTGTTTAGAATGATGGTATCGGTCTGGAGTACAGGGAGAGGAATTCAGCACTTTAAACCCCTGACCTCTGCTCCCTGACCTCTGCTCCCTGAGCTCTGGCCCCTGACCTCTTAGCCTCTGACCACTGGCCCCTGACCTCTAGTCCCTGATCTTTATCCCCTGACCTCTTGCCCCTGACCTCTAGTACCTGACCTCCAACCCCTTGACCTCTAGTCCTTGATCTCTAGGCCCTGACCTCTATCCCCTGACCTCTAGCCTCTGACTTCTAGTCCCTGACCTCTAGCCTCTGACCTCTAGCCCCTGATCTTTATCCCCTGACCTCTAGTCCCTGACCTCTAACCTCTTGACCTCTAGCCTCTGACCTCTAGTCCCTGACCTCTAACCTCTTGACCTCTAGCCTCTGACCTCTAGCCCCTGACCTCTAGCCCCTGACCTCTAGTCTCTGACCTATAGCCCCTGATCTCTAGCCCCTGACCTTTAGTCCCTGTAAAGCTGTCTACTGAATATCTCCTCAGGTGTTTGATTTTATTTTGATGACTAGTGATTTATAATTGTTTATAATGATGGTATCGGTCTGGAGTACAGGGAGAGGAATTCAGCACTTTAAACCCCTGACCTCTAGTCCCTGACCTCTAACCTCTTGATTTCTAGCCTCTGATCTCTAGCCTCTGACCTCTAGCCTCTGACCTCTAGCCCCTGACCTCTAGTCCTTGACCTCTAGCCCCTGACCTCTAGCCCCTGACCTTTAGTCCCTGTAAAGCTGTCTACTGAATATCTCCTCAGGTGTTTGTGATTTTATGTTTCTATATCATGTTATGGTGATTCAATGTGACCTGATCCTGGTTACGCGTTAGACTTTCCTAAGAAAACATAGGAAATACATGAACGCGACCGTTCGAAAGTTTGGTGTCACGTAGAAGATAGAAATGTCCTTGTTTTTTTGTCTATTAAAATAACCAAATTGATCAATTTTTTTATTTATTTTTATTTTTTATTTTTTACCTTTTATTTAACTAGGCAAGTCAGTTAAGAACAAATTCTTATTTTCAATGACGGCCTAGGAACAGTGGGTTAACTGCCTGTTCAGGGGCAGTGTAGACATTGTTAATGGAAAAAATTTTTTTTATGGAATATCTATATAGGCCCATTATCAGCAACCATCACTCCTGTGTTCCAGTTGTGTTAGCTAATCCAAGTTTATCATTTTAAAAGGCTAATTGATCATTAGAAAACTATTTTGCAATTATGTTAGCACAGCTGAAAACTGTTGTCATGATTAAAGAAGCAATAAAACTGGCCTTCTTTAGACTAGTTGAGTATCTGGAGCATCAGCATTTGTGGGTTCGATTCCAGGATGCTGGCCTTCTAGGCAGAGTTGCAAAGAAAAGCCTCATCTCAGAATGACCAATAAAAATAAAATATTAAGATGTGCAAAAGAACACAGACACTGGACAGAGGAACTCTATTTAATGAACCTGTCAGTTGTGGACTTGTGATGCGTCTGTTTCTCAAACTAGACACACTAATGTACTTCTCTTTGCTCAGTTAGGCACCGGTGTTAAGCTGAGCGACACGGTGGAACCGAAGACCAGGCTCAGATGAGGAAACAAGGATGAATTAACCAAAATATTTATTGTTACACGGGGAGATATGGAGTGCAGATCCGGGGAAGCTCAGATGAGTTGCAGAAAAACTTGATGTGGAGACTGAGGTTGGAGTTGGCTGAGTAGATCAGTGTAAACAGGTCCTGATGGGAATCCAAGGTAGTGGTGGTGAGATGTGGAGACTGAGTTTGGAGTTGTCTGAGTAGAACAGGGTAAACAGGTCCTCAGGGGAATCCAAGGTAGTGGTGGTGAGATGTGGAACAGGAGACAGGAGCCAGAGACAGACTACAATGAGAGGATAAACGGTGTCAGGCAGGGGAACATGCACAGCAGAGTAACAGGATCTTGAAAATTCATAAATGGCTAAAATCATGAACTGGCTGAGCAGAGATGGAAGTGGCAGGACTGAGTATTTGTAGAGGTCTTGATTATGGAACAAGTTGCAGCTGGTAGGGATCTGCTCTGACTCCAGCACACCTGTCTCCAATCACACAGAGAGCCAGAGGGCGGAGCAGATGTGACAACCGGGGCCTCCCACTCCTCTTTCTATTCTGGCTAGGGCCAATTTGCGCTGTTCTGTGAAGGGAGTTGTACACAACGTTGTACGAGATCTTACGTTTTTTGGCAATTTCTCGCATGGAATAGCCTTCTTTTCTCAGAACAAGAATAGACTGATGAGTTTCAGAAGAAAAGTCTTTGTTTCTGGCCATTTTGAGCCTGTACTCGAACCTACAAATGCTGATGCTCCAGATACTCAACTAGTCTAAAGGAGGCCAGTTTTATTGCTTCTTTAATCATGACAACAGTTCAGCTGTGATAACATAATTGCAAAAGGATTGCAAAATGATTTTCTAATGATAAATTAGCCTTTTAAAGTTATAAACTTGGATTAGCTAACACAACGTGCCATTGGAACACAGGAGTGATGGTTGCTGATAATGGGCCTCTGTACGCCTATGTAGATATTCCATTAAAAAAATCATCCGTTTCCAGCTACAATAGTCATTTACAACATTAACAATGTCTACACTGTATTTCTGATCAATTCTATGTTATTTTAATGGACAAAATTTTTGCTTTTCGTTCAAAAAACAAGGACATTTCTAACGTGACCCCCAACTTTTGAATGGTCGTGTTCTCCCTGTTTTAGATTTTAAAGTAGCCATTTCCTGCAGTCAAATGACCTAGTAGCCTCATGGGTGGAATGTTAGTTTTTTGTCATAATTGCATAATTTAATAAACATAAAAATAATAAATAATTGAACGCTGAAAGTCTGGTGTTTCTATGTCAAACCGTTGTGTTATATTTCAGTCTTCTGTGATTGTGATTGGGATTCTGGGATATATAAAGTGTAATATTGAGATGCAAACTCGAAATGAAAACATTTCAACTCTATATCTGACATGGTACGGGTGTCTTCTTTTGTTAAGCCTATAACCATGTATGTGAGGTGTATACTTTGGTTTCAATGTCCATTTGTTAAAGGATATCTGATTTTGACCCTGATTTTAGCCCACTGTATGTACCATCATAGATCTGGGTAATGGTATGTGCCATCATAGATCTGGGTAATGGTATGTGCCATCATAGATCTGGGTAATGGTATGTGCCATCATAGATCTGGGTAATGGTATGTGCCATCATAGATCTGGGTAATGGTATGTGCCATCATAGATCTGGGTAATGGTATGTGCCATCATAGATCTGGGTAATGGTATGTGCCATCATAGATCTGGGTAATGATGGTGATTTATGTCAACCTATGACCAATGTTGTTATTCTGTTGAGGCAGAGAGAGATAGACGCTGCTGCTACATGGTAGCAACACAACATGGTAGCAACACAACATGGTAGCAACAGAGAGAGATAGACGCTGCTGCAACATGGTAGCAACACAACATGGTAGCAACACAACATGGTAGCAACAGAGAGAGATAGATGCTGCTGGAATAAAGTCATTGGTTTAAATGTTTGTAAATGTCTTCAAGTTTTCAAGTTTTTGTCACGTGCACAAGTACAATGAAAACACTTTTCTTGCTCTTTCCCAACAATGCAGTAATCAATATCAGTAGTACTATACAAATATGATAAAAATAGACATATTTTATAATACTAGTGATAATATATCAATATATAATAGTACTATCAAATGTATCTGAGTCGATGAGTCGATGTGCAGGGGGTGATGGGTAATACCTGGGTACTAGTACTGAGTCAATGTGCAGGGGGTGCTGGGTAATAACATGGCTATATACACAGGGTACCAGTACTGAGTCGATGTGCAGGGGGTGCTGGGTAATAACATGGCTATATACACTGGGTACCAGTACTGAGTCGATGTGCAGGGGGTGCTGGGTAATAACATGGCTATATACACTGGGTACCAGTACTGAGTCGATGTGCAGGGGGTGCTGGGTAATAACATGGCTATATACACAGGGTACCAGTACTGAGTCGATGTGCAGGGGGTGCTGGGTAATAACAGGGTACCAGTACTGAGTCGATGTGCAGGGGGTGCTGGGTAATAACATGGCTATATACACAGGGTACCAGTACTGAGTCGATGTGCAGGGGTGCTGGGTAATTACATGGCTAAATACACAGGGTAGGGGTGATGGGTAATACCAGTACTGAGTCGATGTGCAGGGGGTGCTGGGTAATAACAGGGTACCAGTACTGAGTCAATGTGCAGGGGGTGCTGGGTAATAACATGGCTATATACACAGGGTACCAGTACTGAGTCGATGTGCAGGGGGTGCTGGGTAATAACATGGCTATATACACAGGGTACCAGTACTGAGTCGATGTGCAGGGGGTGCTGGGTAATAACATGGCTATATACACAGGGTACCAGTACTGAGTCATGTGCAGGGGGTGCTGGGTAATAACATGGCTATATACACAGGGTACCAGTACTGAGTCGATGTGCAGGGGGTGCTGGGTAATAACAGGGTACCAGTACTGAGTCGATGTGCAGGGGGTGCTGGGTAATAACATGGCTATATACACAGGGTACCAGTACTGAGTCGATGTGCAGGGGGTGCTGGGTAATTACATGGCTAAATACACAGGGTACCAGTACTGAGTCGATGTGCAGGGGGTGCTGGGTAATAACAGGGTACCAGTACTGAGTCAATGTGCAGGGGGTGCTGGGTAATAACATGGCTATATACACAGGGTCAATGTGCAGGGGGTGCTGGGTAGGCTATATACACAGGGTGTAGTCGATGTGCAGGGGGTGCTGGGTAATAACATGGCTATATACACAGGGTACCAGTACTGAGTCAATGTGCAGGGGGTGCTGGGTAATAACATGGCTATATACACTGGGTACCAGTACTGAGTCGATGTGCAGGGGGTGCTGGGTAATAACAGGGTACCAGTACTGAGTCGATGTGCAGGGGGTGCTGGGTAATAACATGGCTATATACACAGGGTACCAGTACTGAGTCGATGTGCAGGGGGTGCTGGGTAATTACATGGCTAAATACACAGGGTACCAGTACTGAGTCGATGTGCAGGGGGTGCTGGGTAATAACAGGGTACCAGTACTGAGTCAATGTGCAGGGGGTGCTGGGTAATAACATGGCTATATACACAGGGTACCAGTACTGAGTCGATGTGCAGGGGGTGCTGGGTAATTACATGGCTAAATACACTGGGTACCAGTACTGAGTCGATGTGCAGGGGGTGCTGGGTAATTACATGGCTATATACACTGGGTACCAGTACTGAGTCAATGTGCAGGGGTACAAGGTAATAACATGGCTATACACAGGGTACCAGTACTGAGTCGATGTGCAGGGGGTGCTGGGTAATTACATGGCTATATACACTGGGTACCAGTACTGAGTCAATGTGCAGGGGTACGAGGTGATTGAGGTAGATAACTAGGAATAAAGTAACAAATAGTAAATAGTAGCAGCATTATTTGATGAGTCAAAAAACTTAGTGCAAAAAGGGTCAATGCAGATAGTCTGAGTAGCGATTGGTTAACTATTTCACTCATTCATATATCTTTATATCATATGAAGAGTTTAGTAACATTGTAAATTAGAATGTGTTCTTTAACTGGCTTATTTAATTGCTTAAATCAAATAAAATAGTTCATCCATCTCTCTTTATTTCATATCTCTTTATTTCATATCTCTTTAATCCATATCTCTTATTTCATATCTCTTTAATCTATATCTCTCCTTATTTCATATCTCTTTATTTCATATCTCTTTATTTCATATCTCTTATTTCATATCTCTTTAATCTATATCTCTCCTTATTTCATATCTCTTTATTTCATATCTCTTTATTTCATATCTCTTTAATTCATATATCTTTATTTCATATCTCTTTATTTCATATCTCTTTAATCCATATCTCTTATTTCATATCTCTTTAATCTATATCTCTCTTTATTTCATATTTCTTTAATCCATATTTCTTTAATTCATATCTCTTTCATTCATATCTCTTTATTTCATATCTCTTTATTTCATATCTCTTTAATCCATATCTCTTTATTTCATATCTCTTTATTTCATATCTCTTTAATCCATATCTCTTTATTTCATATCTCTTTAATCCATATCTCTTTCATTTATATCTCTTTCATTCATATCTCTTTATTTCATATCTCTTTAATTCATATATCTTTATTTCATATCTCTTTATTTCATATCTCTTTATTTCATATCTCTTTAATCCATATCTCTTTATTTCATATCTCTTCGATCCATATCTCTTTATTTCATATCTCTTTATTTCATATCTCTTTAATCCATATCTCTTTATTTCATATCTCTTTATTTCATATCTCTTTATTTCATATCTCTTCAATCCATATCTCTTTATTTCATATCTCTTTATTTCATATCTCTTTATTTCGTATCTCTTTAATCCATATCTCTTTATTTCATATCTTTATTTCATATCTCTTTATTTCATATCTCTTTATTTCATATATCTTTATTTCATATCTCTTTAATCCATATCTCTTTATTTCATATCTTTTTATTTCATATCTCTTTAATCCATATCTCTTTATTTCATATCTCTTTATTTCATATATCTTTATTTCATATCTCTTTAATCCATATCTCTTTATTTCATATCTTTTTATTTCATATCTCTTTAATCCATATCTCTTTATTTCATATCTCTTTAATCCATATCTCTTATTTCATATCTCTTTAATCTATATCTCTCTTTATTTCATATCTCTTTAATCCATATCTCTTTCATTTATATCTCTTTCATTCATATCTCTTTATTTCATATCTCTTTAATTCATATATCTTTATTTCATATCTCTTTATTTCATATCTCTTTATTTCATATCTCTTTAATCCATATCTCTTTATTTCATATCTCTTTATTTCATATCTCTTTATTTCATATCTCTTTATTTCATATCTCTTCAATCCATATCTCTTTATTTCATATCTCTTTATTTCATATCTCTTTATTTGATATCTCTTTAATCCATATCTCTTTATTTCATATCTTTATTTCATATCTCTTTATATCATATCTCTTTATTTCATATCTCTTTCATTCATATCTCTTTATTTCATATCTCTTTATTTCATATCTCTTTAATCCATATCTCTTTATTTCATATCTTTATTTCATATCTCTTTATTTCATATCTCTTTATTTCATATCTCTTTAATCCATATCTCTTTATTTCATATCTCTTTATTTCATATCTCTTTAATCCATATCTCTTATTTCATAACTCTTTAATGCATATCTCTTTCATTTATATCTCTTTCATTCATATCTCTTTATTTCATATCTCTTTAATTCATATATCTTTATTTCATATCTCTTTATTTCATATCTCTTTAATCCATATCTCTTATTTCATATCTCTTTAATCTATATCTCTCTTTATTTCATATCTCTTTAATCCATATCTCTTTAATTCATATCTCTTTATTTCATATCTCTTTATTTCATATATCTTTATTTCATATCTCTTTATTTCATATCTCTTTAATCCATATCTCTTTATTTCATATCTCTTCGATCCATATCTCTTTATTTCATATCTCTTTATTTCATATCTCTTTAATCCATATCTCTTTATTTCATATCTCTTTATTTCATATCTCTTCAATCCATATCTCTTTATTTCATATCTCTTTATTTCATATCTCTTTATTTCATATCTCTTTATTTCATATCTCTTCAATCCATATCTCTTTATTTCATATCTCTTTATTTCATATGTCTTTCATTCATATCTCTTTAATTCATATATCTTTATTTCATATCTCTTTATTTCATATCTCTTTATTTCATATCTCTTTAATCCATATCTCTTTATTTCATATCTCTTCGATCCATATCTCTTTATTTCATATCTCTTTATTTCATATCTCTTTAATCCATATCTCTTTATTTCATATCTCTTTATTTCATATCTCTTTATTTCGTATCTCTTTAATCCATATCTCTTTATTTCATATCTTTATTTCATATCTCTTTATTTCATATCTCTTTATTTCATATATCTTTATTTCATATCTCTTTAATCCATATCTCTTTATTTCATATCTTTTTATTTCATATCTCTTTAATCCATATCTCTTTATTTCATATCTCTTTATTTCATATAGCTTTATTTCATATCTCTTTAATCCATATCTCTTTATTTCATATCTTTTTATTTCATATCTCTTTAATCCATATCTCTTTATTTCATATCTCTTTAATCCATATCTCTTATTTCATATCTCTTTAATCTATATCTCTCTTTATTTCATATCTCTTTAATCCATATCTCTTTCATTTATATCTCTTTCATTCATATCTCTTTATTTCATATCTCTTTAATTCATATATCTTTATTTCATATCTCTTTATTTCATATCTCTTTATTTCATATCTCTTTAATCCATATCTCTTTATTTCATATCTCTTTATTTCATATCTCTTTATTTCATATCTCTTTATTTCATATCTCTTCAATCCATATCTCTTTATTTCATATCTCTTTATTTCATATCTCTTTATTTCATATCTCTTTAATCCATATCTCTTTATTTCATATCTTTATTTCATATCTCTTTATATCATATCTCTTTATTTCATATCTCTTTCATTCATATCTCTTCATTTCATATCTCTTTATTTCATATCTCTTTATTCCATATCTCTTTATTTCATATCTTTTATTTCATATCTTTATTTCATATCTCTTTATTTCATATCTCTTTATTTCATATCTCTTTAATCCATATCTCTTTATTTCATATCTCTTTAATCCATATCTCTTATTTCATAACTCTTTAATGCATATCTCTTTCATTTATATCTCTTTCATTCATATCTCTTTATTTCATATCTCTTTAATTCATATATCTTTATTTCATATCTCTTTATTTCATATCTCTTTAATCCATATCTCTTATTTCATATCTCTTTAATCTATATCTCTCTTTATTTCATATCTCTTTAATCCATATCTCTTTAATTCATATCTCTTTATTTCATATCTCTTTATTTCATATATCTTTATTTCATATCTCTTTATTTCATATCTCTTTAATCCATATCTCTTTATTTCATATCTCTTCGATCCATATCTCTTTATTTCATATCTCTTTATTTCATATCTCTTTAATCCATATCTCTTTATTTCATATCTCTTTATTTCATATCTCTTCAATCCATATCTCTTTATTTCATATCTCTTTATTTCATATCTCTTTATTTCATATCTCTTTATTTCATATCTCTTCAATCCATATCTCTTTATTTCATATCTCTTTATTTCATATCTCTTTCATTCATATCTCTTTAATTCATATATCTTTATTTCATATCTCTTTATTTCATATCTCTTTATTTCATATCTCTTTAATCCATATCTCTTTATTTCATATCTCTTTGATCCATATCTCTTTATTTCATATCTCTTTATTTCATATCTCTTTAATCCATATCTCTTTATTTCATATCTCTTTATTTCATATCTCTTTAATCCATATCTCTTTATTTCATATCTCTTCGATCCATATCTCTTTATTTCATATCTCTTTATTTCATATCTCTTTAATCCATATCTCTTTATTTCATATCTCTTTATTTCATATCTCTTTATTTCATATCTCTTTAATCCATATCTCTTTAATCCATATAAAGAGTTCACAGGAGGCTGGTGGCACCATAATTGGGGAGGACATGCTTGTGGTAATGGCTGGAGTGGTATCGGTAGAATGGTATCAAATTACATCAAACACCTGGTTTCCATGGTTTCCATGGTTTCCATGTGTTTGATGCCATTCCATTTGCTCCATTCCAGCCACTATTATGAGCCGTCCTCCCTTCAGCAGCCCCCACTGGAAGAGTTCAGTGTCCATATCTCTATATATCATATGAAGAGTTCAGTGTCCATATCTCTTTATATCATATGAAGAGTTCAGTGTCCATATCTCTTTATATCATATGAAGAGTTTAGTGTCCATATCTCTATATATCATATGAAGAGTTTAGTGTCCATATCTCTTTATATCATATGAAGAGTTCAGTGTCCATATCTCTTTATATCATATGAAGAGTTTAGTGTCCATATCTCTTTATATCATATGAAGAGTTCAGTGTCCATATCTCTATATATCATATGAAGAGTTTAGTGGGCTAAGGGCTCTATTCAGTCTGGGTCGCTGAAACAATGATGTGATAGAAATGTAAAGGTTGTTTCCGATTGAGCCGACACACAGTGGGTTAGCTGGTCTAGGAACAGTGGGTTAACTGGTCTAGGAACAGTGGGTTAACTGGTCTAGGAACAGTGGGTTAACTGGTCTAGGAACAGTGGGTTAACTGGTCTAGGAACAGTGGGTTAACTGGTCTAGGAACAGTGGGTTAACTGCCTGTTCAGGGGCAGAACGACGATCTAGGAACAGTGGGTAACTGATCTAGGAACAGTGGGTTAACTGGTCTAGGAACAGTGGGTTAACTGATCTAGGAACAGTGGGTTAACTGCCTTGTTCAGGGGCAGAACGACAGATTTTCACCTCGTCAGCTCAGGGATTCAATCTAGAAACCTTACAGTTAACTAGTCCAACACTCTAACCACCTGATTACATTGCACACCACGAGGAGCCTGCCTGTTACGCAAATGCGGTAAGAAGCCAAGGTAAGTTGCCAGCTGGCATTAAACGTATCTTACAAAAAACAATCAACCAATCATAATCACTAGTTAACTACACAAGGTTGATGATATTACTAGATATTATCTAGCGTGTCCTGCGTATCTAAGTCTCAATCAATCATAATCACTAGTTAACTACACATGGTTGATGATATTACTAGATATTATCTAGCGTGTCCTGCGTATCTAAGTCTCAATCAATCATAATCACTAGTTAACTACACATGGTTGATGATATTACTAGTTTATCTAGCGTGTCCTGCGTTGCATATAATCGATGCGGTGCGTATCGTTGCTCCAATGTGTACCGAACCATAAACATCAATGCCTTTCTTAAAATCAATACACAGTATTTTTAAACCTGCATATTTAGCTCAAAACAAACCAAGGTTAGCAGGCAATATTAACCAGGTGAAATTGTGTCACTTCTCTTGCGTTCTTTGCACATAGTCAGTGTATATGCAACAATTTGCAAGAATTGTACGTAATTATGAAATAACATTGAAGGTTGTGCAATGTAACAGGAATATTTAGACTTATGGATGCCACCCGTTAGATAAAATACAGAACGGTTCCGTATTTCACTGAAAGAATAAACGTTTTGTTTTCGAGATGATAGCTTCCGGATTCGACCATATTAATGACCAAAGGGTCGTGTTTCTTTGTGTTATTATATTATAATTAAGTCTATGATCTGATAGAGCAGTCTGACTGAGCGGTGGTAGGCAGCAGCAGGCTCATAAGCATTCATTCCAACAGCACTTTCGTGCTTTCGGTTACTAGTCCAACTCTCTAACCACTAGGCTACCTGCCGCCCTCTTCATCATACCATTTGTCAATGTTGATAATTTTCTTAGGTTGTCTGCTTGAAGTTTATAGGTTTGATAGGGAAGCTGAGTGGTCAGATACACTGTTTAGGTTTTCTACTGCCAAGTTTACACCTTCACTATTACAGTGAAACCTTTTGTCCAGGAATTTGTCTAGAAGAGATTGAATTTGTTATTGTCTAATTGTTTTTTTTGTAGATTTCCACACTATTTTCCTTACATCTGTAGCATTTATTAGCCAGGCAGCCAGTCAGTCAGTCAGTCAGTCAGTCTCTCTCTCTCTCTCTCGATCTCTCTCTGTTTCTCTCTCTCTCTACTTTCTCTCTCTTTCTCTACTTTCTCTTTCTCTCTGTCTCTCTCTACCTACTTTCTCTCCCTCTACTTTCTCTGTATCTGTCTCTCTCTGTCAATTCAATTCAATTTATTGGCATGGGAAACATGTTAACATTGCCAAAGCAAGTGAAATAAACAATAAAAATTAACAGTAAACATTACGCTCACAGAAGTTCCAAAAGAATAAAGACATTTCAAATGTTATGTAGATACAGTTGAAGTCGGAAGTTTACATACACTTACATTAAAACTAATTTTTCAACCACTCCACAAATTTGTTGTTAACCAACTAGTTTTGGCAAGCTGGTTAAGGACATCTAATTTGTGCATGACACAAGTAATTTTTCCAACAATTGTTTACAGACAGATGATTTAACTTATAATTCACTGTATCACAATTCCAGTGGGTCAGAAGTTTTACATACACTAAGTTGACTGTGCCTTTAAGCAGCTTGGAAAATTCCAGAAAATGATGTCATGGCTTTAGAAGCTTCTGACAGGCTAATTGAGTCAATTTAAGTCAATTGTAGGTGTACCTACGCTTACGCCGCAGCCCGTCTGGTGTTCAACCTTCCCAAGTTCTCTCACGTCACCCCGCTCCTCCGCTCTCTCCACTGGCTTCCAGTTGAAGCTCGCATCCGCTACAAGACCATGGTGCTTGCCTACGGAGCTGTGAGGGGAACGGCACCTCAGTACCTCCAGGCTCTGATCAGGCCCTACACCCAAACAAGGGCACTGCGTTCATCCACCTCTGGCCTGCTCGCCTCCCTACCACTGAGGAAGTACAGTTCCCGCTCAGCCCAGTCAAAACTGTTCGCTGCTCTGGCCCCCCAATGGTGGAACAAACTCCCTCACGACGCCAGGACAGCGGAGTCAATCACCACCTTCCGGAGACACCTGAAACCCCACCTCTTTCAGGAATACCTAGGATAGGATAAAGTAATCCTTCTCACCCCCCTTAAAAGATTTAGATGCACTATTGTAAAGTGGCTGTTCCACTGGATGTCTTAAGGTGAACGCACCAATTTGTAAGTCGCTCTGGATAAGAGCGTCTGCTAAATGACTTAAATGTAAATGTAAATGTACCTGTGGATGTATTTCAAGGCCTTCCTTCAAACTCAGTGCCTTTTTACTTGACTTCATGCGAAAATCAAAAGAAAATAAGCCAAGACCTCAGAAAAAATTGTAAACCTCCACAAGTCTGGTTCATCCTTGGGAGCAATTTCCAAATGCCTGAAGGTGCCACATTCATCTGTACAAACAATAGTACGCAAGTATAAACACCATGGGTCCACGCAGCCATCATACCTCTCAGGAAGGAGACACATTCTGTCTCCTAGAGATGAACGTACTTTGGTGCGAAAATTGCAAATCAATCCCAGAACAACAGCAGAGGACCTTGTGAAGATGCTGGAGGAAACGGGTACAAAAGTATCTATATCCACAGTAAAACGAGTCCTATATCGACATGACCTGATAGGCCACTCAGCAAGGAAGAAGCCACTGCTCCAAAACCGCCATAAAAAAGCCAGACTACGGTTTGCAACTGCACATGGGGACAAAGATTGTACTTTTTGGAGAAATGTCCTCTGGTCTGATGGAACAAAAATGTTTGACCATAATGACCATCGTTATGTTTGGAGGAAAAAGGGGGCGGCTTGCAAGCTGAAGAACACGGGGGATGACAGCATCATGTTGTGGGGGTGCTTTGCTGCAGGAGGGATTGGTGCACTTCACAAAATAAATGGCATCATGAGGGAGGAAAATGATGTGGATATATTAAAGCAACATCTCAAGACATCAGTCAGGAAGTTTAGGCTTGGTCGCAAATGGGTCTTCCAAATGGACAATGACCCCAAGCATACTTCCAAAGTTGTGGCGAAATGGCCAAAGGACAACAAAGTCAAGGTATTGGAGTGGCCATCACAAAGCCCTGACCTCATTCCTGTAGAACATTTGTGGGCAGAACTGAAAAAGAGTGTGCGAGCATTCACCCAAATTATTGTGGGAAGCTTGTGGAAGGGTACCTGAAACGTTTGGCCCAAGTTAAATAATTGAAAGGCAATGCTACCAAGTACTAAGTGATAGCGGTGCGCGCTAAATAGCGTTTCAATCGGTGATGTCACTTGCTCTGAGACCTTGAAGTAGGCTTTTGTGGAGCGATGGGTAACGATGCTTCGTGGGTGACTGTTGTTGATGTATGCAGAGGGTCCCTGGTTCGCGCCCGGGTATGGGCGAGGGGACGGTCGAAAGTTATACTGTTACATTGGTGCCGTGACTTCCAAATACTAATTGAGTGCATGTAAACTTCTGACCCACTGGGAATGTGATGAAAGAAATAAAAGCTGAAATAAATTATTCTCTCTACTATTATTCTGACATTTATTAAAATATAGTGGTGATCCTAACTGACCTAAAATAGGGAATCTTTACTCAGATTAAATGTCAGGAATTGTGGAAAAACTGAGTTTAAATGTAGTTGGTTAAGGTGTATGTAAACTTCTGACTTCAACTGTATATATCGGTCTCTATCTCTGTCTCTATCTCTGAACAGAAACATTTCTTAGTTAACTTCTGACTTCAACTGTATATATCGGTCTCTATCTCTGAACAGAAACATTTCTTAGTTAACTTCTGACTTCAACTGTATATATCGGTCTCTATCTCTGAACAGACACATTTCTTAGTTGTTAGAAAGCTGCAGTATTATCTCATAGAAGGGCTGACTGACTGACTGCTTGGCTGGCTGGCTGGCGGACTGAATGCTTGGCTGGCTGGCTGGCTGCCTGCTTGGCTGGCTGGCTGGCTGACTGACTGACTGAATGCTTGGCTGGCAGACTGGCTGACTACTTGGCTGGCTAACTGACTGCTTGGCTGGCTGGCTGGCTGGCTGACTGAATGCTTGGCTGGCAGACTGGCTGACTACTTGGCTGGCTAACTGACTGCTTGTCTGGGTGGCTGGATGACTGGCTGACAGGCTGATTGCTTGGCTGGCTGGCTGCGTGACTGGTTGCTTGGCTGGCTGGCTGACTGCTTGGCTGGCTGAATGACATACTGACTGAGTGGCTGACTGGCTGCTTGGCTGGCTGACTGAATTACTTACTGACTGGCTGACTGCTTAACTGGCTTGCTGGCTGACTGGCTGGCTGACTGGCTTGCTGGCTGACTGACTGATTGACTTACTGACTGGCTGCTTGGCTAGATGGGTGACTGAATGACTGACTGAATGACTGGCTGGCTGAATGAATGACTGGCTGGCTCACCTGCTGACAGACTGATTTACTGATTGACTGACTGACTGGCTAAATAAATGCATGAATTACTGATTGGTTTTCTGACTGACTAGCTGACTGTCTGACTGAATGACTGACTGTCTAACTGACCGAATGAGATATTGACTGGCTGACTGAATGACCGACTGGCTGACTGATTCACAAACGGACTGGCTGCTTGACTGACTGGCTGACTGAATGGCTGACTGGCTGACTGAATGACAGACTGGCTCGATGAATGACTGTCTGGCTGACTGACTGACTGGCTGACTGAATGACAGACTGGCTCGATGAATGACTGTCTGGCTGACTGAATGACTGAATGATTGGCTGACTGACTGCTTGGCTGGCTGTTGCTTGGCTGACTGAATGACTGACTGACTGGCTGCTTGAATGGCTGGTTGACTGAATGACTGACTGCATGACTGACTGGCTCAATGAATGAATGACTGGCTGACTGACTGGGTGGCTGGTTGGCTGACTGATTGGTTTTCTGACTGACTGGCTAACTGCTGACTGGCTGACTGAATGACTGACTGTCTAACTGACAAAACTTACATAATGACTGACTGATTGAATGACTGAATGGTTGAATGACTGGCTGACTGACTCAATAACTGACTGGCTGGCTGGCTGGTTGACTGGCTGACTGAGTGACTGGCTGACTGACTGAATGCCTGACTGAATGACTAAATGCATGAATAACTGATTGGTTTTCTGACTGACTGGCTGACTGTCTGACTGAATGACTGAATGACAGACTGGCTCGATGAATGACTGTCTGGCTGACTGACTGACTGGCTGACTGAATGACAGACTGGCTCGATGAATGACTGACTGGCTGACTGATTGATTCACAAACAGACTGGCTGCTTGACTGACTGGCTGACTGAATGGCTGACTGACTGACTGGCTGACTGAATGACAGACTGGCTCGATGAATGACTGTCTGGCTGACTGACTGACTGGCTGACTGAATGACAGACTGGCTCGATGAATGACTGTCTGGCTGACTGAATGACTGGCTGAGTGACTGCTTGACTGGCTGTTAATTGACTGACTGCATGACTGGCTTAATGGCTGCTTGGCTGGTGGGTGACTGAATGACTGACTGGCTGACTGGCTAACTAGCTGACCAAATGACTGACTGAAGGACTTACTGACTGGCTGCCTAAATTACTGATTGGCTGACTTACTAACTGGCTGGGTGACTGACTAACTGGCTGACTGACTGACTGGCTGAATGAATGAATGATTGAATGACTGGCTGACTGGCTGAATGGCTGGCTAGCTGACTATCCGACTAACTGAATGAATGACTGAATGATTTACTAGCTGACTGACTAACTGACTGAATTACTTACTGACTGGCTGACTGAACTGACTGGTTTGATGATGACTGGCTGACTGAATAACTGACTGGCTCACTGATTGACTGGCCAAATTAATGACTGAATGACAGACTGGCTGACTGAATGACTGACGGAGTGATTGATTGACAGACTGAATGAATGACTGAGTGAATGAATGACTGAATAACTAGCTGACTGACTGTAACTGGCTGACTGACTGAATGACTTACTGACTGGCTGACTTGTGGACTGACTGACTGACTGGCTGGCTGGCTGACTGAATGACTGACTTACTGAATGACTGGCTCGTTGAATGACTGACTGACTGGCTGACTGAATTAATGACTAGCTGACTGGCTGACAAACTGACAGATTGACTGACTGAATCTACTGGCTGACTGACTGATTGACTTACTAACTGGCTGCTTGGCTAGATGGGTGACTGAATGACTGACTGAATGACTGGCTGGCTGAATGAATGACTGGCTGGCTCACCTGCTGACAGACTGATTTACTGACTGACTGGCTAAATAAATGCATGAATTACTGATTGGTTTTCTGACTGACTAGCTGACTGTCTGACTGAATGACTGACTGTCTAACTGACCGAATGAGATATTGACTGGCTGACTGAATGACCGACTGGCTGACTGATTCACAAACGGACTGGCTGCTTGACTGACTGGCTGACTGAATGGCTGACTGACTGACTGGCTGACTGAATGACAGACTGGCTCGATGAATGACTGTCTGGCTGACTGACTGACTGGCTGACTGAATGACAGACTGGCTCGATGAATGACTGTCTGGCTGACTGAATGACTGAATGATTGGCTGACTGACTGCTTGGCTGGCTGTTGCTTGGCTGACTGAATGACTGACTGACTGGCTGCTTGAATGGCTGGTTGACTGAATGACTGACTGCATGACTGACTGGCTCAATGAATGAATGACTGGCTGACTGACTGGGTGGCTGGTTGGCTGACTGATTGGTTTTCTGACTGACTGGCTAACTGCTGACTGGCTGACTGAATGACTGACTGTCTAACTGACAAAACTTACATAATGACTGACTGATTGAATGACTGAATGGTTGAATGACTGGCTGACTGACTCAATAACTGACTGGCTGGCTGGCTGGTTGACTGGCTGACTGACTGAATGCCTGACTGAATGACTAAATGCATGAATTACTGATTGGTTTTCTGACTGACTGGCTGACTGTCTGACTGAATGACTGAATGACAGACTGACTGAAATGACTGTCTGGCTGACTGACTGACTGGCTGACTGAATGACAGACTGATGAATGACTGACTGGCTGACTGATTGATTCACAAACAGACTGGCTGCTTGACTGACTGGCTGACTGAATGGCTGACTGACTGACTGGCTGACTGAATGACAGACTGGCTCGATGAATGACTGTCTGGCTGACTGACTGACTGGCTGACTGAATGACAGACTGGCTCGATGAATGACTGTCTGGCTGACTGAATGACTGGCTGAGTGACTGCTTGACTGGCTGTTAATTGACTGACTGCATGACTGGCTTAATGGCTGCTTGGCTGGTGGGTGACTGAATGACTGACTGGCTGACTGGCTAACTAGCTGACCAAATGACTGACTGAAGGACTTACTGACTGGCTGCCTAAATTACTGATTGGCTGACTTACTAACTGGCTGGGTGACTGACTAACTGGCTGACTGACTGACTGGCTGAATGAATGAATGATTGAATGACTGGCTGACTGGCTGAATGGCTGGCTAGCTGACTATCCGACTAACTGAATGAATGACTGAATGATTTACTAGCTGACTGACTAACTGACTGAATTACTTACTGACTGGCTGACTTGTGGGCTGACTGACTGGTTTGATGACTAGTTGACTGGCTGACTGAATAACTGACTGGCTCACTGATTGACTGGCCAAATTAATGACTGAATGACAGACTGGCTGACTGAATGACTGACGGAGTGATTGATTGACAGACTGAGTGAATGAATGACTGACTGAGTGAATGAATGACTGAATAACTAGCTGACTGACTGTATGGGTGACTGGCTGACTGACTGAATGACTTACTGACTGGCTGACTTGTGGACTGACTGACTGACTGGCTGGCTGGCTGACTGAATGACTGACTTACTGAATGACTGGCTCGTTGAATGACTGACTGACTGGCTGACTGAATTAATGACTAGCTGACTGGCTGACAAACTGACAGATTGACTGACTGAATCTACTGGCTGACTGACTGCTTGGCTGACTTGCTTACTGACTGAATGACTTACTGACTAACTGACTCAATGACGGACTGGCTGACTCAATGAATGGATGACTGAATGAGTGACTGACTGGCTGACTAGCTGACTGACTGAATGGCTGACTGACTGGTTAGCTGACTAGCTGAAAAACTGGCTGCCTTACTACCTACCTCACTGGCTGACTGACTGAGTGGCTGCTTGTGAAGTTGTGGATTTTAACTGTCTCTCTTGCGTCATGTGATCATGTCTCTTTTTTTGTTTCTCCTGCCTCCGTTCCACCCTACTGTCTGGATGCAGTAGGTCCAGGTGAGCTTTGATGTCTGGATGCAGTAGGTCCAGGTGAGCTTTGATGTCCGGATGCAACAGGTCCAGGTGAGCTTTGATATCCGGATGCAGTAGGTCCAGGTGAGCTTTGATGTCTGGATGCAGTAGGTCCAGGTGAGCTTTGATGTCTGGATGAAGTAGGTCCAGGTAGGCTTTGATGTCTGGATGCAACAGGTCCAGGTGAGCTTTGATGTCTGGATGAAGTAGTTCCAGGTAGGCTTTGATGTCTGGATGCAACAGGTCCAGGTGAGCTTTGATGTCTGGATGCAGTAGGTCCAGGTGAGCTTTGATGTCTGGATGCAGTAGGTCCAGGTGAGCTTTGATGTCTGGATGCAGTAGGTCCAGGTGAGCTTTGATGTCTGGATGCAGTAGGTCCAGGTGAGCTTTGATGTCCGGATGCAGTAGGTCCAGGTGAGCTTTGATGTCCGGATGCAACAGGTCCAGGTGAGCTTTGATGTCCGGATGCAGTAGGTCCAGGTGAGCTTTGATGTCCGGATGCAGTAGGTCCAGGTGAGCTTTGATGTCTGGATGCAGTAGGTCCAGTTGAGCTTTGATGTCTGAAATCAACAGGTCCAGGTGAGCTTTGATATCCGGATGCAGTAGGTCCAGGTGAGCTTTGATGTCCGGATGCAACAGGTCCAGGTGAGCTTTGATGTCCGGATGCAGTAGGTCCAGGTGAGCTTTGATGTCTAGATGCAACAGGTCCAGGTGCCCATCAGCATCTCAGCTGGAGTCTGTCCTGCTGTTGTTTGTGTCTTGACGTGGTACTGGAACAAGAACTGAGAGAAATTGGTTGCAATGGTTCCCCCCCATTCATCGTTTTGAGCCCTTCTTTCGGTATCTGCATATCCCACTCCGCTAAGCCTTTCGAGGTGAAATGGAACGCTGCGGACAAATCCCGTTTCTCTGCATGAATTCTTGAAACAATTCACAGGTGAAGGTTGTCAGGCAGACCGTGGGTTGCAAACAACTGGTGGAGCTTCTCAGTGGTTGTTGTTGCTCATAATGTGAACCTCCAGCCACTTTGAGTGATGCTATGACAAGGAACATCTGACTCATTAAAGGCCCTGTCTACATGCAGCCTGGATCATGGTGCCATCTTCTGGTTGATCTGGCACTCAGAACACTTGATCTGACACTTGATATCCACGATAAAAGATCTGGCTAAACTTTTCATCCGGGAGGCACCCGGGTGAGCCTCATTAACCTCGTCCATGACTTGAGAATGGCCAGACGGCGGGACGACCACCTGGTCCAGCCCAGAGTGGGGCAGCCATCTTGCACACTCAGCTCAGTTTTGAGTGCACACTGACACAATTGCCAGGTGTACAGTGTTTCCTCAGACACATTGGTGCGGCTGGCTTCCGGGTTAAGCAGGCATTTTGTCAAGAAGCAGTTGTGTTTCGGAGGACGCACGGCTCTTGACCTTCGCCTCTCTCTCTCTCGAGTCCACACGGGAATTGCAGCGATAGGACAAGGCTGTAACTACAAATTGGATACAACAAAATTGGGGAGAAAAAGGTGTATTAAAAAAACATTTCTACAAAATAAAGGGGTACGGCCACGTACAAACGGTAGAAAACAGGAGAGCGATACACCCAACTCAACATGAGGTAGTGTCCCGTTAACACTTTGCAGACTCTGGGTGATGACATCACCTGAGGGTAAAGGTCAACGGTCAACACCAATGTCCATAATAACCATGTTTCCATGAATAGCAATAATACTATCCTACAGTTAACTCTTGTAACTACCCATCCCGGATCCGGGAGAATTGTCATCAACTGACACTATGTAGCATAATGCAACGGACAAAAAAATCTTACTAGAAAATATTATTCATATTCATGAAATCACAAGTGAAATATATTCAAAAACGGCGTAGCCTTTTGTTAATCACCCTGTCATCTCAGATTTTGAAAATATGCTTTACAGCCAAAGCAAGACAAGCATTTGTGTAAGTTTATCGATAGCCTAGAATAGCATTGTGCCTAGCTAGCAGCAGGCAATCTGGTCACGAAAATTAGAAAAGCAATCAAATTAAATCGTTTACATTTGATGAGCTTCGGATGTTTTCACTCACGAGACTCCCAGTTAGATAGCAAATGTTCCTTTTTTCCAGAAAAATTATTTTTGTAGCCAAAAATAGCTCCGTTAGTTCTTCACGTTTGGCTGAGAAAACGACCGGAAATTGCGGTCACGTCAAAATATTCCAAATTAACTCCATAATATCGACAGAAACATGGCAAACGTTGTTTATAATCAATCCTCAAGGTGTTTTTCAAATATCTATTCGATAATATACCAACCGGGACAGAGCTTTTTTCAGTAAGACCGGGTGGAAAAATGGCTACCTCTGTCTTTTGCGCGAGAAATACACAAAGAGGTGGACACTGACTCAATGTTGTCGCTCAGGCTCATTTTTCAAAATAAAAGCCTGAAACTATGTCTTGTGATACTAGACACATTAAGGAAGCCATAGAAAGGGGAATCTCGTTGATATCCCATTCACTGCTCAATAGGGAAGCATAGGAAGGGACTCTTATTTAGATTTTTTTCAAATTAAATATACCTTCCGGCAACCCACCTCACCCAATGTGATACGGATGTGCTATTTTTGACCTTATAGCCAGAACCACCATTAGAAGCTAACCATCAGAAGCTAGCCATCAGAACCTCTATCAGCATCTAGCCATCAGAAGCTAACCAGCTAATTAGCTACTAGCTATTTAGTCATTGTTAGCCACTGCTAGCGGCCTTTACCGGTCATGTTTACTGTATATTGTTGTTGTTTATTTCATTTTGTTTAGCACAGACACCAGCCGCTTTTAGCCTGGATAATACTTGCCAGCCTGCCAGTCTGCATATCGGAATGTTTTTCTCCATTTTCCAATCCGGATTCTTACCGTAAGCCCAGGACCATTACTCCAGATCATCACAGCTAGCTAGCTGCCACCGAGTGGCCCAGCCCCGAATCACTCGGCTACACAGCTGATGCCTCCCGGACTCTTCACTAACACAACTAGAATCACTACACCACCAGATTCCTGCCATAAGCTCTGGACCCAAACAAATCATGAGAAACAAAAATAAAATTACTTTACACATTGGAAAGAATTAACAAAAAAAACTGAACAAACTAGAATGCTAATTGGCCCTAAACAGAAAGTACACAGTTTCAGAATACCTGACCACTGTGACCCAAATTTAATGACATTTTGACTATTCATAATATGACATTTGTAATGTTATCTACTTCACTTGCTTTGGCAATTTTAACATTTTAACAACATTTTAACATGAAAGAGAGAGAGAGAGAGAAAACAGTGAGTGGCAGAATACCTGACCACTGTGACTGACCCAAACTTAAGGAAAGCTTTGACTATGTACAGACTCACTGAGCATAGCCTTGCTATTGAGAAAGGCCGCCGTAGGCAGACCTGGCTCTCAAGAGAAGACAGGCTATGACCACACTGCCCACAAAATGAGGTGGAAACTGAGCTGCACTTCCTAACCTCCTGCCAAATGTATGACCATAATAGAGACACATATTTCCCTCAGATTACACAGATCCACAAAGAATTCGAAAACAAATCCAATTTTGATAAACTCCCATATCTACTGGGTGAAATTCCACAGTGTGCCATCATCACAGCAGCAAGATTTGTGACCTGCCACAAGAAAAGGGCAACCAGTGAAGAACAAACACCATTTTAAATACAACCCATATTTTTGTTTATTTATTTTCCCTTTTGTACTTTAACACATTGCACATCATTACAACACTGTTCATAGACTAAATATGACATTTGAAATATCTTTATTCTTTTGGAACTTCTGTGTGTAATGTTTACTGTATATTGTTGTTGTTTATTTCACTTTTGTTTATTATCTACATCACTTGCTTTGGCAATGTAAACATATGTTTCCCATGCCAATAAAGTCCCTTAAATTAAAATTTGAAAGTAGAGAAAGAGAGTGACAGAGACACAGAGAGAGAGAGAGAGACAGACAGAGACAGAGAGATTCAAGATATATGATATATATATATATATATATATGAGAGAGAGAGAGAGAGAGAGATAGAGAGAGAGAGAGAGAGAGACAGAGATGAGACAGAGAGATTCAAGATATATAAGATATATATATAGAGAGAGAGAGAGGGTATGACAATGATGAAGATGAAGACTCAGAGGGTTACAGCCAGTCAACACTGCACACTTATGACACACACACACACACACACACACACACACACACACACACACACACACACACACACACACACACACACACACACTGAGCCAGCCCGTGATCTCCATCTGGTCAGAGGATTATCTCCCCAGCTGTTGTGACATCACCACAGGATCGACCACTCCGGTTCCGCTTCCCTGACGATCCTCCTTGCATCCACTCAGACCCTCAGCAGCAAAACCGATTCGGTGTTACGGGCGATCTCCCTTGACGTCATCTTGCCCGGTGTGACGACACGAACGCGGTTGTAGCCTAGTTACCGCGCGAGGCCTCGATCAGGAAGTGCATTTGAGGAAAACAGAGAAACGGGAGGCAGAGAATGACATAGAGGGGGAGAGGTGGGAGAGAGAGTCTGACGGAGGGAAAGACACTGTTCTGGATCTTAACGGAGCACTAACATTCCCTCGTGAGAAGAAGACATCACCACCACAATGATCATTAAGGAATTGTAAGTATGCCTACCGACGCCGTGTGTCCGTGACTGTTTTCTCTGTGAGCTTGCTGACATTGTGTCCAGCGGGTACAGAGAGAGAGAGAGAGAGAGAGAGAGGCGGAGAGACCGGGAGAAAGAGAGAGTTTGGGGGAGGGGAGGGGGGAATTACAGGCACACGGTCAGCCCTGACATCTATCCACACACACACTTGACTTTGACGTATCCGTTTGGATTTGATTCAGACAACAACAAAAAATATATGATTTGTTATTTTTAAGCCCATTCAGAAATGATGTTCTATATGCCAGTTAGAGGGTTCTATGGTGTTCTATATGCCAGTTAGAGGGTTCTATGATGTTCTATATGCCAGTTAGAGGGTTCTATGATGTTCTATATGCCAGTTAGAGGGTTCTATGATGTTCTATATGCCAGTTAGAGGGTTCTATGATGTTCTATATGCCAGCTAGAGGGTTCTATGATGTTCTATATGCCAGTTAGAGGGTTCTATGATGTTCTATATGCCAGTTAGAGGGTTCTATGATGTTCTATATGCCAGCTAGAGGGTTCTATGATGTTCTATATGCCAGCTAGAGGGTGCTATTATTATAACCGAGCCATCAGCAGCCGGCTCCGCGCCACGGTGCCCTTCATAGAGGCTGCAGTAACGGCCTGCATCCGTAACGGTATAACTCGACGAGAATAGGCTACATCACGGAATAGGGACAGATCAGAAAAAAATATTGTAACGAAAGGGAGAAAAATAACAATACATTAAACGTTAACGTTATAGGGACAGAAGCAGGCCGTGCGTGCCAGCATCCTCTCCTCGTTCCACCACCGTGGGGTTATTGATGCCTGCGCTGAAGGTGAAACGACAGAAATAGCATTCCGTTAGCTACAGAGCTGGAGTCAGCGTAGAGGTGGAGAGATGGAGGAATGCAATAGATAGATGGAGGGAGGAAATGAAACCGTGGTACCAGAGAAGTCAGCGTAGAGGTGGAGAGATGGAGGAATGCAATAGATAGATGGAGGGAGGAAATTAAACCGTGAAATTAAACCGGAGGAATGCAATAGATAGATGGAGGGAGGAAATTAAACCGTGGTACCGGCGTCCGTCTTTTCCCGGGGGATTCTAGCATCAGTCATGTTTTTTCCGGGGAGCTGACGCCTGGTGCTACTAGATATGAGCATGAATAGAGGCCACATCACGAAGAGACATTTAAACCTTACTATTGATGTTATGCTTGTATTAGTCTCGATCACCCTTTATTAAGACAGTTTCTAGAAGGTTATACGCAGGTATAGGCTTTTATTATGAGGTTATTATAAGGTTACTGTGTGTCTCAGTCAGACCAGTACACCGTGTCTGTCATGAATGATGCTATCAACTAGTTCATAAGGCAACTGTTGAACACATCTAGATCCATAACACGTCTAATGTACACACACACAGCTAGGTGTAGGATACACACACACACACACACACACACACACACACACACACACACACACACACACACACACACACACACACACACACACACACACACACACACACACAGCTAGGTGTAGGATATATATATATACACACACACACACACACACACACACACACACACACACACACACACACACACACATACAGCTATGTGTATGATAGACACACACACACACACACACACACACACACACACACACACACACACACACACACACACACACAGCTAGGTGTAGGATATATATATATATACACACACACACACACACATACAGCTATGTGTATGATAGACACACACACATCATTACACATTTACATTTAAGTCATTTAGCAGACGCTCTTATCCAGAGCGACTTACAAATTGGTGCTTTCACCTTATGACATCCACACACACCTAGGTGTATGACACACACACACACACACACACACACACACACACACACACACACACACACACACACACACACACACACACACACACACACAAACTAGGTGTAGGATAGACACACACACACTGCTAGGTGTAAGATAGACACACACACACTGCTAGGTGTAGGATAGCTGAAGATGCTCTCCCCCTGCCCCAAGGCTAACTGTTGAACACATCTTGATCCATAATACGTCTAATGTATTTGTAACTTTAGGCTTTAGGAGAGAGGAGGAGAGGGAGAGCAGAGGAGAGGTGGGGGAGAGGAGAGGAGGAGGAGTGGAGAGGGAGAGGAGTGTGGGAGTGGAGAGGAGAGGGGGGAGTGGAGAGGAAAGGGGGGGAGTGGAGTGGAGAGGAAAGGGGGAGTGGAGTGGAGAGGAAAGGGGGAGTGGAGAGGAGAGGGGGAGTGGAGAGGAGAGGGGGAGTGGAGGGAGAGGAGAGGGGGAGTGGAGAGGAAAGGGGGAGTGGAGAGGGAGAGGGGGAGTGGAGTGGAGAGGAGAGGGGGGGAGTGGAGAGGAAAGGGGGAGTGGAGTGGAGAGGAAAGGGGGGAGTGGAGGGAAAGGGGGAGTGGAGAGGAGAGGGGGAGTGGAGAGGAGGAGAGGGGGAGTGGAGAGGAGAGGGGGAGTGGAGAGGAAAGGGGGGAGTGGAGAGGAGAGGAGGGGAGTGGAGAGGAAAGGGGGAGTGGAGAGGAGAGGGGGAGTGGAGAGGACAGGGGGAGTGGAGAGGAAAGGGCGGGAGTGGAGAGGAGAGGAGGGGAGTGGAGAGGAGAGGGGGAGTGGAGAGGGGGAGAGGAGAGGGGGGAGAGGAGAGGATGACTGCGGTCTGGCAGATCAGAAGCGATTAGGGAGATACCGGAGCCCCGATGAGAGACTGGAAATTAATTAAGTTGCTCATGATGGAATGCTGAATGGACACACACACACACACACACACACACACACACACACACACACACACACACACACACACACACACACACACACACACACACACACACACACACACACACACACACACACACACACCGTGGACTGAGACGTTGCTAGTGTCTTACAGGGTTATAACCTCAACGTCAGTGTTTAAAACGGAATCATTAGACGTTTAGATTAGCCAATAAGTGTTCTCATCTTAAACACAGGCGTTGAAAATGCAAGATTCAACATGATAGTCAGCTTTTTCCAGTCTGGAGAACACCTGTATCTCCTCTGCGTTCAGGTTTGAAACACTAGTGTTTTACTTCCCCATCGTCCTGTTTAGAGTCTATTTAGTCATTAGAAATTGATGTGACTTTCCATTCCTTTTATTCAGAGTTAGGATTGTCTGTCACCTTACCAACGTTTCAACTGAACAGGACATTATTCAGATCAGAGTTCGGATTGTCTGTCACTTTACCAATATTTCAACACATCTACCTTCGTTGTCACCATATTAACTAAAGTAACGTCATAGTCAACATATCTAATAGAACTAATGCATTAGTAAACACACTACAGTCATGCAGTACAGTGTACAGTCAGCAAGCAGTTTAGCAGTTACACCGACGGGCCCCGGTGGCAATTAATTAATAAAACCAAAAGCTCACCTTGACTTGGAAGAGTTCCAGTGTTGGATAACTATAGCCAGCTAGCTAACATAGCATCCCTCTGTTTGAGCCGGGTGTTAGAGTAGGCTAAACTAGCCAGCTAGCTAACATAGCATCCCTCTGTTTGAGCCGGGTGTTAGAGTAGACTAAACTAGCCAGCTAGCTAACATAGCATCCCTCTGTTTGAGCCGGGTGTTAGAGTAGGCTAAACTAGCCAGCTAGCTAACATAGCATCCCTCTATTTGAGCCGGGTGTTAGAGTAGGCTAAACTAGCCAGCTAGCTAACATAGCATCCCTCTGTTTGAGCCGGGTGTTAGAGTAGGCTAAACTAGCCAGCTAGCTAACATAGCATCCCTCTATTTGAGCCGGGTGTTAGAGTAGACTAAACTAGCCAGCTAGCTAACATAGCATCCCTCTATTTGAGCCGGGTGTTAGAGTAGACTAAACTAGCCAGCTAGCTAACATAGCATCCCTCTGTTTGAGCCGGGTGTTAGAGTAGGTTAAACTAGCCAGCTAGCTAACATAGCATCCCTCTATTTGAGCCGGGTGTTAGAGTAGACTAAACTAGCCAGCTAGCTAATATAGCATCCCTCTATTTGAGCCGGGTGTTAGAGTAGGCTAAACTAGCCAGCTAGCTAACATAGCATCCCTCTATTTGAGCCGGGTGTTAGAGTAGACTAAACTAGCCAGCTAGCTAACATAGCATCCCTCTGTTTGAGCCCGGTGTTAGAGTAGGCTAAACAAGCTAGCGGCAATTGATGAAATCTCTATATCTCTCACTTGCTTCTCCTTCATTTTGGAAGAAATTAATTTGTTCAAAACTGTTCAACTATTGTCTTTCTCTATCTTTGAGTCAACTACTCACCACACTTTATGCACTGCAGTGCTAGCTAGCTGTAGCTTATACTTTCAGTACTAGATTCATACTCTGATCCTTTGATTGGGTGGAAAACATGTCAATTCATGCTGCAAGAGCTCTGATAGGTTGAAGGATGTCCTCTGAAATTACTGTGTAAGTTTATGGAAGTGGGTGAGAACCATGAGCCTCCTAGGTTTTGTATTGAAGTCAATGTACCCAGAGGAGGGTGGAAGCGATCTGTCCTCCGGCTACACCATGGTGCTACACTACATCGTACTGTTGAGGCTACTGTAGATCTTCTTTACAAAACTGTGTGTTTTAATCAATTATTTGGTGACACGTGCATATATTTAGTATAGTTTTATCTAGAGATTACAACTTTCACAATGTTTCACCATTTTATTTATATGTAATTCACTGAAGAGGATGGTCCTCCCCTTCCTCCTCTGAGGAGCCTCCTCTGCAGTGCAGGTATAGCCTACACAATGAGATTATCATGGACAAAAGAGTGAGAATATTTGTATTTGTCAAACAGCAGCCAAGCATCGATCGTCATGGTGTCAGAATAAGACCCTCGATGTGTATTGTGGACAGGGAGCATTTTCACCACCCTGCCAAGTTCGTCATCATTCATTTCATCTGTAGGTTTAATAAACTGCAAGCTTCAAGCTTTCCCGTGTCGTGGTGGGAGGACCACACAAACTTGTCATCGCGTGATTCCAAGTTTACATCCTTATATTTATTACTTATTAATATTTGCACGTAAAAAGTTTACACATAAAAAGTTTTCGACCCCCATTTCTTGCATAATTCATTTTACAGAAACAAAATTATCCCACCTTGACCAGTGTATTTGTCAACATTTATCAAGAAATATATTGTTTCAGACCACAATGTTGAGGATACTTGGGACATTAAGGTCTAATATGTGGTAGTAAGGGTTTACAACCATATCTCTGTCACTAACAACAAACACAGTCATGGGTTGGTAATCTCTCACATTCCAGCCAAAAGGCATGCTGGGAAAATATGAAAATATGTCTTTACATCCTATAGTGTTAAAACAACACCCCCATTGTTTTAGTATTTAAAACCTAAACGCCTTGTGCTGAATAAATAGTTAATGTGTTTAAAAAGTGTTACAGCCAATTAACATATTCTGTTGTTTACAATCTAAACACATTTTAATTTAAATTATAAATGCTTTGACACATTTAAAAAGCGATCCAGAAAAGGGTTTAGTGTCTGTAATCACACTTGGTTTTACAGTGTGTCTGTCTAGTGTCTGTAATCACACTTGGTTTTACAGTGTGTCTGTCTAGTGTCTGTAATCACACTTGGTTTAACAGTGTGTCTGTTTAGTGTCTGTAATCACACTTGGTTTTACAGTGTGTCTGTTTAGTGTCTGTAATCACACTTGGTTTTACAGTGTGTCTGTCTAGTGTCTGTAATCACACTTGGTTTAACAGTGTGTCTGTCTAGTGGTACAGGGTTTAACAGTGTGTCTGTTTAGTGTCAACACACCCTTTTACAGTCTCTGTCTAGGGACAGGAACAGTCCTGTCTAGTGTCTGTAATCACACTTGGTTTAACAGTGTGTCTGTCTAGTGGACAGGGACAGCCAACACACCCTCTCCTCTCGCGGGGACAGGAACAGCCAACACACGCTCTCCTCTCGCGGGGACAGGGACACGCTCTCCTCTCGCGGGGACAGGGACACGCTCTCCTCTCGCGGGGACAGGGACACGCTCTCCTCTCGCGGGGACAGGGACACGCTCTCCTCTCGCGGGTACAGGGACACGCTCTCCTCTCGCGGGGACAGGGACACGCTCTCCTCTCGCGGGGACAGGGACACGCTCTCCTCTCGCGGGGACAGGGACACGCTCTCCTCTCGCGGGGACAGGGACACGCTCTCCTCTCGCGGGGACAGGGACACGCTCTCCTCTCGCGGGGACAGGGACACGCTCTCCTCTCGCGGGGACAGGGACACGCTCTCCTCTCGCGGGGACAGGAACAGCTAGAATATCCCCCCCTCTCTGTAACGGCTTTTGGTGGTTCACGGATGTGTCATTTTGGTGATGCCCGCCTTGACCGACGTAGCTAGTTTGTTAGCTAAGCTAGTGTAGCAGATGTTAATCGTACTCTCCTTGCGTTGTGTTTTGTCCAAATAAATCACCCCAGCCAGTGGTCCCAGTTGAGCATAATTTATTTCTGTTGTTAAATAGGAAACAGCACGTTAGTTGTGCTGGGCTTAACGGTATTGATGGCTGTAGCATGAAGACAACTGTGTTATAGCAGTGGGTTTATGTACCATTACATCGGTGTGTGTTAGCTAACACACTTATTTACCACAATCATATGCAAAGCACATCCCAGAAAGCCCCTCAATCCCTAACAGGTACCATATACCCACACATGTATAAATCAGTAACGTACAGCAAACTTGTACACATTGTAAAATAGAAAATAGAAAACAGTATTCAGAACGTGACCTACCCCTTGCATCACATTTTCATACTGGGAAGACCTGACGTTCACGATCTCCCCCTATCTGCAAGTGGGGCCAATCACAACACACCTTATTGTCATCAGAGTTGAACCAACCAATAAGAATGCTTGAACATTAAATACACCGTTCTTTAGAGGCAGGTGGAAACATAACCAACCCTGTTACACTAGCCACTGTAGCTGGCCAGTAACTCCTCCAGTATGTGATGTAGCTAGTTCGTTAGCTATCCTAGCCTCTCTACCTGGCCAGTAGCTCATACACTATGTGCTAATGTGATGTAGCTAGTTCGTTAGCTAACCTAGCCTCTCTACCTGGCCAGTAGCTCATACACTATGTGCTAATGTGATGTAGCTAGTTCGTTAGCTAACCTAGCCTCTCTACCTGGCCAGTAGCTCATACACTATGTGCTAATGTGATGTAGCTAGTTCGTTAGCTAACCTAGCCTCTCTACCTGGCCAGTAGCTCATACACTATGTGCTAATGTGATGTAGCTAGTTCGTTAGCTAACCTAGCCTCTCTACCTGGCCAGTAGCTCATACACTATGTGCTAATGTGATGTAGCTAGTTCGTTAGCTAACCTCTCCTCATACCTCTCCTCATACATAAACACATACCTCTCCTCATATATTAACACGTACCTTTCATCATACATAACACATACCTCTCCTCATACCTCTCCTCAT
This sequence comes from Oncorhynchus nerka, assembly GCF_034236695.1. Lineage (NCBI taxonomy): Eukaryota > Metazoa > Chordata > Actinopteri > Salmoniformes > Salmonidae > Oncorhynchus > Oncorhynchus nerka. Next base: position 49,241,556 of record NC_088414.1, read on the forward strand.
ACATTAACACATACCTCTCCTCATACCTCTCCTCATACATTAACACATACCTCTCCACATACCTCTCCTCATACATAACACATACCTCTCCTCATACCTCTCCTCATACATTAACACATACCTCTACTCATACCTCTCCACATACCTCTCCTCATACCTCTCCACATACCTCTCCTCATACCTCTCCTCATACATTAACACATACCTCTAATCATACCTCTCCACATACCTCTCCTCATACCTCTCCACATACCTCTCCTCATACCTCTCCTCATACATTAACACATACCTCTCCTCATACCTCTCCTCATACCTCTCCTCATACATTAACACATACCTCTCCTCATACCTCTCCTCATACATTAACACATACCTCTCCTCATACCTCTCCTCATACATTAACACATACCTCTCCTCATACCTCTCCTCATACCTAAATACGTACCTCTCCTCATACATGAGCACATACCTCTCCTCATACCTCTCCTCATACCTCTCCTCAAACCTCTCCTCATACCTCACCTCATACATAACACATACCTCTCCTCATACATTAACACATACCTCTCCTCATACCTCTCCTCAAACCTCTCCTCATACCTCACCTCATACATAACACATACCTCTCCTCATACATTAACACATACCTCTCCTCATACATTAACACATACCTCTCCTCATACCTCTCCTCATACATAAACACATACCTCTCCTCATACCTCTCCTCATACATAAATACATACCTCTCCTCATACATAAATTACCCCAGTGTTTTACCCCAGTGAATTACCCCAGTGTTTTACCCCAGTGATTTACCCCAGTGTTTTACCCCAGTGATTTACCCCAGTGTTTTACCCCAGTGATTTACCCCAGTGTTTTACCCCAGTGTTTTACCCCAGTGTTTTACCCCAATGATTTACCCCAGTAATTTACCCCAGTGTTTTACCCCAGTGATTTACCCCAGTAATTTACCCCAGGGATTTACCCAAACGGCTCAGACTTCTCTGTTTCCATCTACGCGGGCCGGTACCCGTGTCTCACTGGGCCATGGCAGGACCGTTGTTGGTTATTCTGTCGGAACTAACCGTTTTTTCTCTTGTTTTTCTCTCTCTCCCTTTTTCTCTCTCTCTTTCTCCTTTTTCTCTCTCTCTCTCTCTCTCTCTCTCTCTCTCTCACCCTCTCTGTCTCTGCCTCTCTCCCTCTATCTCCACTTTCCCTCTCTCCCTCTCTCTCTCTCTGCCTTTCTCCCTCCATCTCCACTCTCTCTATCTCTCTTTCTATCTCTCTCAGTCGAGTTATTCTGCCCATATCAGTGGAAGAGGTAAGTTCTGTTTTAGTACTTGTGTCTGTGTGTGTGTGCCTGCGAGTGTGTGTGTCTGTGTCAAGCTTACAAAGCATTGATCACATAATGATCGCTCTAACTTCTCTGATTAACTATTATACAAGACGTAATCCCAGAGATGGATTTCTGTTACATGAACTACAGTCCATTGTCATTAGAATTTCACAGGCATGAACTACAGTCCATTGTCATTAGAATTTCACAGGCATGAACTACAGTCCATTGTCATTGGAATTTCACAGGCATGAACTACAGTCCATTGTCATTGGAATTTCACAGGCATGAACTACAGTCCATTGTCATTAGAATTTCACAGGCATGAACTACAGTCCATTGTCATTGGAATTTCACAGGCATGAACTACAGTCCATTGTCATTAGAATTTCACAGGCATGAACTACAGTCCAATTAGTATTTTGTGTATTTAATTACATTTCAATGTATAAAATCAGCACCCCTACTTTCTGCTATGTGTATATGTAAAAATGAACCATTGTAAAGCATGCTGAGTATTATTCTAATGAGCTCCGCCCCGAAACAAGGCCAAGAATAATGCCCAGTGTGCTTTGCAGTTCATTTCGGTATGTTCATCTTCACATACACTGCTTTCGGGAAAGTATTCAGACCCCTTGACGTTTTCCACATTTTATTACGTTACAGCCTTATTCTAAAATGTATTAAATAGTTTTTTTCCCCTCATCAGTCTGCACACAATACTCCATAATGACAAAGAAAAAACCTTTTGCTTTGAGACTCAAAATTTAACTTCGGTGCTGTTTCCATGGATCATCCTTGAGATGTTTCTACAACTTGATTGTAGTCCACCTACGGTCAATTCAATTGATTGGACATGATTTGGAAAGGCACACACCTGTCTATATAAGGTCCCACAGTTGACAGTGCATGTCAGAGCAAAAACCAAGCCACGAGGTCGAGGGAATTGTCTATAGAGCTCCGAGACAGGATTGTGTCGAGTGCTCTGGATAAGAGCGTCTGCTAAATGACTTAAATGTAAATGTAATGCATAGATCTGGGGAAAGGTACCAAAACATTTCTGCAGCAAGAACACAGTGACCTCCATCATTCTTAAATGGAAGAAGTTTGGAAACACCAAGACTCCTCCTAGAGCTGGCCATCCGGCCAAACTGAGAAATTAGGGGAGAAGGGACTTGGTCAGGGAGGTGAACAAGAACCTGATGGTCACTCTGACAGAGCTACAGAGTTCCTCTGTGGAGATGGGAGACCCTTCTAGAAGGACCAAGAACCTGATGGTCACTCTGATAGAGCTACAGAGTTCCTCTGTGGAGATGGGAGACCCTTCTAGAAGGACCAAGAACATGATGGTCACTCTGATAGAGCTACAGAGTTCCTCTGTGGAGATGGGAGACCCTTCTAGAAGGACCAAGAACATGATGGTCACTCTGACAGAGCTACAGAGTTCATCTGTGGAGATGGGAGAACCTTCTAGAAGGACCAAGAACCTGATGGTCACTCTGACAGAGCTCTGTCACATCTGGAGGAAACCTGGTAGCATCCCTACGATGAAGGTCACATACTGTGGGGATGTTTTTCAGCGACAGGGACTGGGAGACTTGTCATGATTGAGGCAAAGATGAACAGAGCAAAGTACAGAGAGATCCTTGATGAAAACAAGTCTCTGAATGTCCTCGAGTGGCCCAGCCAGAACCCGGACTTGAACCCAATCGAACATCTCTGGAGAGACCTGAAAATAGCTGTGCAGCGACGCTCTCCATCCAACCTGACAGAGCTTGAGAGGATCTGCAGAGAAGAATGGGAGAAACTCCCCAAATACAGGTGTGCCAAGCTTGTAGCGTCACATACCCAAGAAGACTTAATGCTCTAATCGCTGCCAAAGGTGCTTCAACAAAGTACTGAGTAAAGGGTCTGAATACTGATATAAATGTGATCTTTAATTATTATTATTTTTTGTAAATGAGCAAAAATGTCTTAAAACCCTGTTTTTGCTTTGTCATTGTGGGGTATTGTTATAATGGGGTATTTGTATATTGTATTATATATATATATATTATATAGTTATTGTGATGGATGATGGAAAAAAAAAACACTTGTCAATTTTAGGATATTAAGGTTGTAACAAAATGTGGAAAAAGTCAAAAGGGTCTGAATACTTTCCGAATGCGCTGTATGGATATATATACTATATATATATAGTACCAGTCAAAAGTTTGGACACACCTACTCATTCAAGGGGTTTTCTTGAACTATTTTCTACATCTAGAATAAGGGTGGACATCAACACTATGAAATTGAATCATGTAGGAACCAAAGACGTGTTATAAACAAATCAAAATATATTTGATATTAGAGATTCTTCAAAGTAGCCAATATTTGCTTTGAGGACAGCTTTAAACACTCTTGGCATTCTCTCAACCAACTTCATGAGGTAGTCACCTGGAATGCATTTCAATTAACAGGTGTGCCTTGTTAAAAGTGAGTTTGTGGAATTTCTTTCCTTCTTTAATGCGTTTGAGCCAATCAGTTGTGTTGTGACAAGGTAGGGGTGGTATACAGAAGATAGCCCTATTTGGTAAAAGACCAAGACCATATTATGGCAAGAACAGCTCAAATAAGCAAAGAGAAAGTCCATCATTACTTTAAGACATGAAGGTCAGTCAATCTGGAAAGTTTCTTCAAGTGCAGTCGCAAAAACCATCAAGGACTATGATGAAACTGGCTCTCATGAGGACCGCCACAGGAAAGGAAGACCCAGGCATTACCCAGACACACTACATTACCCAGAAACACTACATTACCCAGACACACTACATTACCCAGAAACACTACATTACCCAGACACACTACATTACCCAGAAACACTACATTACCCAGACACACTACATTACCCAGAAACACTACATTACCCAGACACACTACATTACCCTGAAACACTACATTACCCAGAAACCATACATTACCCAGACACACTACATTACCCAGACACACTACATTACCCAGAAACACACTTGTCTAAAGTGATGGGTCAATGTGAAGAAATGCAATAACCCCCAGTCACATCTTGCCTAGTGAATGGGTCTCTACAGAAGGTGGAAACTGTACAGCCAAATGGTTGCTTTCGTAGTAGCAATATCAGAAATAGACAGTGTCAATATAAATTAAAATATACAGTATGTACAAGAACAATATTAACTTAAAAAAAAGGTTTATTTAACCAGGCAAGTCAGTTAAGAACAAATTCTTATTTACAATGACGGCCTATCCCGGACGACACTAGGCCAATTGTGCGCTGCCCTATGGGACTCCTAAATACGTCCGGTTGTGATACGGCCTGGAATCGAACCAGGGTCTGTAGTGACGCCTCTAGACGCAGTGCCTTAGACCGCTGCGCCAATCGGGAGCCCAACAATATCAGTGATAGATGAGGTAGGTATATGAGTTATAGTTTTAATACAATCAGGGGTAAAGTGGCTGAGCAGCAGGATAAAAACAATAGTATTAGGAGAGAGTCATGTGACTAGAGGCACTGCAGATAGGAGCAGCAGTATTAGGAGTCATGTGACTAGAGGCACTGCAGATAGGAGCAGCAGTATTAGGAGTCATGTGAATAGAGGCACTGCAGATAGGAGCAGCAGTATTAGGAGTCATGTGAATAGAGGCACTGCAGATAGTAGCAGCAGTATTAGGAGTCATGTGAATAGAGGCACTGCAGATAGGAGCAGCAGTATTAGGAGTCATGTGAATAGAGGCACTGCAGATAGGAGCAGCAGTATTAGGAGTCATGTGAATAGAGGCACTGCAGATAGGAGCAGCAGTATTAGGAGTCATGTGACTAGAGGCACTGCAGATAGGAGCAGCAGTATTAGGAGTCATGTGAATAGAGGCACTGCAGATAGGAGCAGCAGTATTAGGAGTCATGTGACTAGAGGCACTGCAGATAGGAGCAGCAGTATTAGGAGTCATGTGAATAGAGGCACTGCAGATAGGAGCAGCAGTATTAGGAGTCATGTGAATAGAGGCACTGCAGATAGGAGCAGCAGTATTAGGAGTCATGTGAATAGAGGCACTGCAGATAGGAGCAGCAGTATTAGGAGTCATGTGAATAGAGGCACTGCAGATAGGAGCAGCAGTATTAGGAGTCATGTGACTAGAGGCACTGCAGATAGTAGCAGCAGTATTAGGAGTCATGTGAATAGAGGCACTACAGATAGTAGCAGCAGTATTAGGAGTCATGTGAATAGAGGCACTGCAGATAGTAGCAGCAGTATTAGGAGTCATGTGAATAGAGGCACTGCAGATAGGAGCAGCAGTATTAGGAGTCATGTGACTAGAGGCACTGCAGATAGGAGCAGCAGTATTAGGAGTCATGTGACTAGAGGCACTGCAGATAGGAGCAGCAGTATTAGGAGTCATGTGAATAGAGGCACTGCAGATAGGAGCAGCAGTATTAGGAGTCATGTGACTAGAGGCACTGCAGATAGGAGCAGCAGTATTAGGAGTCATGTGAATAGAGGCACTACAGATAGTAGCAGCAGTATTAGGAGTCATGTGAATAGAGGCACTGCAGATAGTAGCAGCAGTATTAGGAGTCATGTGATTAGAGGCACTGCAGATAGGAGCAGCAGTATTAGGAGTCATGTGAATAGAGGCACTGCAGATAGTAGCAGCAGTATTAGGAGTCATGTGAATAGAGGCACTGCAGATAGGAGCAGCAGTATTAGGAGTCATGTGAATAGAGGCACTGCAGATAGTAGCAGCAGTATTAGGAGAGAGTCATGTGAATAGAGGCACTGCAGATAGTAGCAGCAGTATTAGGAGTCATGTGAATAGAGGCACTGCAGATAGTAGCAGCAGTATTAGGAGTCATGTGAATAGAGGCACTACAGATAGTAGCAGCAGTATTAGGAGTCATGTGACTAGAGGCACTGCAGATAGTAGCAGCAGTATTAGGAGTCATGTGAATAGAGGCACTGCAGATAGTAGCAGCAGTATTAGGAGAGAGTCATGTGACTAGAGGCACTGCAGATAGTAGCAGCAGTATTAGGAGTCATGTGAATAGAGGCACTGCAGATAGTAGCAGCAGTATTAGGAGAGAGTCATGTGACTAGAGGCACTGCAGATAGTAGCAGCAGTATTAGGAGAGAGTCATGTGAATAGAGGCACTGCAGATAGTAGCAGCAGTATTAGGAGAGAGTCATGTGACTAGAGGCACTGCAGATAGTAGCAGCAGTATTAGGAGTCATGTGAATAGAGGCACTACAGATAGTAGCAGCAGTATTAGGAGTCATGTGAACAGAGGCACTGCAGATAGTAGCAGCAGTATTAGGAGAGAGTCATGTGACTAGAGGCACTGCAGATAGTAGAAGCAGTATTAGGAGTCATGTGAATAGAGGCACTACAGATAGTAGCAGCAGTATTAGGAGTCATGTGAATAGAGGCACTACAGATAGTAGCAGCAGTATTAGGAGTCATGTGAATAGAGGCACTACAGATAGTAGCAGCAGTATTAGGAGTCATGTGAATAGAGGCACTACAGATAGTAGCAGCAGTATTAGGAGTCATGTGAACAGAGGCACTGCAGATAGTAGCAGCAGTATTAGGAGTCATGTGAATAGAGGCACTGCAGATAGTAGCAGCAACGTACTAGGAGATAGTCATGTGAATAGAGGCACTGCAGATAGTAGCAGCAGTATTAGGAGTCATGTGACTAGAGGCACTGCAGATAGTAGCAGCAGTATTAGGAGTCATGTGAATAGAGGCACTGCAGATAGTAGCAGCAGTATTAGGAGTCATGTGAATAGAGGCACTGCAGATAGGAGCAGCAGTATTAGGAGTCATGTGAATAGAGGCACTGCAGATAGTAGCAGCAGTATTAGGAGAGAGTCATGTGACTAGAGGCACTACAGATAGTAGCAGCAGTATTAGGAGTCATGTGAATAGAGGCACTACAGATAGTAGCAGCAGTATTAGGAGTCATGTGACTAGAGGCACTGCAGATAGTAGCAGCAGTATTAGGAGTCATGTGAATAGAGGCACTGCAGATAGTAGCAGCAACGTACTAGGAGATAGTCATGTGAATAGAGGCACTGCAGATAGGAGCAGCAGTATTAGGAGTCATGTGAATAGAGGCACTACAGATAGTAGCAGCAGTATTAGGAGTCATGTGAATAGAGGCACTACAGATAGTAGCAGCAGTATTAGGAGTCATGTGACTAGAGGCACTGCAGATAGTAGCAGCAGTATTAGGAGTCATGTGAATAGAGGCACTGCAGATAGTAGCAGCAGTATTAGGAGTCATCTGAATAGAGGCACTGCAGATAGTAGCAGCAGTATTAGGAGTCATGTGACTAGAGGCACTGCAGATAGTAGCAGCAGTATTAGGAGTCATGTGAATAGAGGCACTGCAGATAGTAGCAGCAGTATTAGGAGTCATGTGAATAGAGGCACTAGATAGGCACAGTATTAGGAGTCATGAATAGTAGATAGTAGCAGCAGTATTAGGAGTCATGTGAATAGAGACACTGCAGATAGTAGCAGCAGTATTAGGAGTCATGTGAATAGAGGCACTGCAGATAGTAGCAGCAGTATTAGAAGAGAGTCATGTGACTAGAGGCACTGCAGATAGTAGCAGCAGTATTAGGAGTCTGTACCCCCTCTAGCACCAGGGTCAGCTGTACCCCCTCTAGCAACAGGGTCACCTGTACCCCCTCTAGCACCAGGGTCAACTGTACCCCCTCTAGCACCAGGGTCAGCCCTACCCCCTCTAGCACCAGGGACAGCCCCACCCCCTCTAGCACCAGGGTCAGCTGTAACCCCTCTAGCACCAGGGTCAGCTGTACCCCCTCTAGCAACAGGGTCACCTGTACCCCTCTAGCACCAGGGTCAACTGTACCCCTCTAGCACCAGGGACAGCCCCACCCCCTCTAGCACCAGGGTCAGCTGTAACCCCTCTAGCACCAGGGTCAGCTGTAACCCTCTAGCACCAGGGTCAGCTGTACCCCCTCTAGCACCAGGGTCAGCTGTTACCCCTCTAGCACCAGGGTCAGCCCCACCCCCTCTAGCACCAGGGTCAGCTGTAACCCCTCTACCACCAGGGTCAGCTGTACCCCCTCTAGCACCAGCGTCAGCTGTACCCCCTCTAGCACCAGGGCCAGCTGTACCCCCTCTAGCACCAGGGTCAGCTGTACCCCCTCTAGCACCAGGGCCAGCTGTACCCCCTCTAGCACCAGGGCCAGCTGTACCCCCTCTAGCACCAGGGTCAGCTGTACCCCCTCTAGCACCAGAGTCACCTGTACCCCCTCTAGCACCAGGGTCAGCTGTACCCCCTCTAGCACCAGGGTCAGCTGCACCCCCTCTAGCACCAGGGTCAACTGTACCCTCTCTAGCACCAGGGTCAGCTGTACCCCCTCTAGCAACAGGGTCACCTGTACCCCCTCTAGCACCAGGGTCAGCTGTACCCCCTCTAGCACCAGGGTCAGCCCCACCCCTCTAGCACCAGGGACAGCCCCACCCCTCTAGCACCAGGGTCAGCTGTAACCCCTCTAGCACCAGGGTCAGCTCTACCCCCTTTAGCACCAGGGTCAGCACCACCCCCTCTAGCACCAGGGACAGCCCCACCCCCTCTAGCACCAGGGTCAGCTGTAACCCCTCTAGCACCAGGGTCAGCTGTACCCCCTCTAGCACCAGGGCCAGCTGTACCCCCTCTAGCACCAGGGCCAGCTGTACCCCCCTCTAGCACCAGGGCCAGCTGTACCCCCTCTAGCACCAGGGTCAGCTGTACCCTCTAGCACCAGGGCCAGCTGTACCCCTCTAGCACCAGGGTCAGCTGTACCCCTCTAGCACCAGGGTCAGCTGTACCCCCTCTAGCACCAGGGTCATCTGTACCCCCTCTAGCACCAGAGTCACCTGTACCCCTTCTAGCACCAAGGTCAGCTGTACCCCCTCTAGCACCAGGGTCAGCTGCACCCCCTATAGCACCAGGGTCAGCTGTACCCCCTCTAGCAACAGGGTCACCTGTACCCCCTCTAGCACCAGGGTCACCTGTACCCCCTCTAGCACCAGGGTCAGCCCCACCCCCTCTAGCACCAGGGACAGCCCCACCCCCTCTAGCACCAGGGTCAGCTGTACCCCCTCTAGCACCAGGGTCAGCTGTACCCCTCTAGCACCAGGGTCACCTGTACCCCCTCTAGCACCAGGGTCAGCTGTACCCTCTAGCACCAGGGTCACCTGTACCCCTCTAGCACCAGGGTCAGCCCCACCCCTCTAGCACCAGGGACAGCCCCACCCCCTCTAGCACCAGGGACACCTGTACCCCCTCTAGCACCAGGGTCATCTCTAGCACCAGGGTCACCTGTACCCCCTCTAGCACCAGGGCCATCTGTACCCCCTCTAGCACCAGGGTCAGCTGTACCCCCTCTAGCACCAGGGCCAGCTGTACCCCCTCTAGCACCAGGGTCAGCTGTACCCCTCTAGCACCAGGGTCAGCTGTACCCCTCTAGCACCAGGGTCAGCTGTACCCCCTCTAGCACCAGGGCCAGCTGTACCCCCTCTAGCACCAGGGTCAGCTGTACCCCCTCTAGCACCAGGGTCAGCTGTACCCCCTCTAGCACCAGGGCCAGCTGTACCCCCTCTAGCACCAGGGTCAGCTGTACCCCCTCTAGCACCAGGGTCAGCTGTACCCCCTCTAGCACCAGGGTCACCTGTACCCCCTCTAGCACCAGAGTCACCTGTACCCCTTCTAGCACCAGGGTCAGCTGTACCCCCTCTAGCACCAGGGTCAGCTGCACCCCCTATAGCACCAGGGTCAGTTGTACCCCCTCTAGCAACAGGGTCACCTGTACCCCCTCTAGCACCAGGGTCAGCTGTACCCCCTCTAGCACCAGGGTCAGCCCCACCCCCTCTAGCACCAGGGACAGCCCCACCCCCTCTAGCACCAGGGTCACCTGTACCCCCTCTAGCACCAGGGTCAGATGTACCCCCTCTAGCACCAGGGTCACCTGTACCCCCTCTAGCACCAGGGTCAGCTGTACCCCCTCTAGCACCAGGGTCACCTGTACCCCTCTAGCACCAGGGTCAGCCCCACCCCCTCTAGCACCAGGGACAGCCCCACCCCTCTAGCACCAGGGACAGCTGTACCCCTCTAGCACCAGGGTCATCTCTAGCACCAGGGTCACCTGTACCCCTCCAGCACCAGGGTCAACTGTACCCCCTCTAGCACCAGGGTCAGCTATACCCCCTCTAGCACCAGGGTCAACTGTACCCCTCTAGCACCAGGGTCAGCTGTACCCCTCTAGCACCAGGGGCAGCTGTACCCCTCTAGCACCAGGGCCAGCTGTACCCCCTCTAGCACCAGGGTCAGCTGTACCCCTCTAGCACCAGGGTCAACTGTACCCCCTCTAGCACCAGGGTCAGCCCTACCCCTCTAGCACCAGGGACAGCCCCACCCCCTCTAGCACCAGGGTCAGCTGTAACCCCTCTAGCACCAGGGTCAGCTGTACCCCCTCTAGCACCAGGGTCAGCTGTACCCCTCTAGCACCAGGGTCAGCCCCACCCCTCTAGCACCAGGGACAGCCCCACCCCTCTAGCACCAGGGTCAGCTGTAACCCCTCTAGCACCAGGGTCAGCTGTACCCCTCTAGCACCAGCGTCAGCTGTACCCCTCTAGCACCAGGGCCAGCTGTACCCCTCTAGCACCAGGGTCAGCTGTACCCCCTCTAGCACCAGGGTCAGCTGTACCCCTCTAGCACCAGGGCCAGCTGTACCCCCTCTAGCACCAGGGTCACCTGTACCCCTCTAGCACCAGGGTCAGCTGTACCCTTCTAGCACCAGGGTCAGCTGTACCCCTCTAGCACCAGGGCCAGCTGTACCCCCTCTAGCACCAGGGTCAGCTGTACCCCCTCTAGCACCAGGGTCAGCTGTACCCCCTCTAGCACCAGGGTCAGCTGTACCCTCTAGCCCCCTCTAGCACCAGAGTCACCTGTACCCCTTCTAGCACCAGGGTCAGCTGCACCCCTCTAGCACCAGGGTCAGGGTGCACCCCCTCTAGCACCAGGGTCATCTGTACCCCTCTAGCACCAGGGTCAGCCCCACCCCCTCTAGCACCAGGACAGCCCCACCCCTCTAGCACCAGGGTCACCTGTACCCCTCTAGCACCAGGGTCAGCTGTACCCCCTCTAGCACCAGGGTCACCTGTACCCCCTCTAGCACCAGGGTCAGCTGTACCCCCTCTAGCACCAGGGTCACCTGTACCCCCTCTAGCACCAGGGTCAGCCCCACCCCCTCTAGCACCAGGGACAGCCCCACCCCCTCTAGCACCAGGGACAGCTGTACCCCCTCTAGCACCAGGGTCATCTCTAGCACCAGGGTCACTTGTACCCCCTCCAGCACCAGGGTCAACTGTACCCCCTCTAGCACCAGGGTCAGCTATACCCCCTCTAGCACCAGGGTCAACTGTACCCCCTCTAGCACCAGGGTCAGCTGTACCCCCTCTAGCACCAGGGGCAGCTGTACCCCCTCTAGCACCAGGGCCAGCTGTACCCCCTCTAGCACCAGGGTCAGCTGTACCCCCTCTAGCACCAGGGTCAACTGTACCCCCTCTAGCACCAGGGCACTCTCAATTGTTTTTGTTGTTGCCATCATTGTAAGCCTGCCACACACACACACACACACACACACACACACACACACACACACACACACACACACACACACACACACACACACCCCCTCTAGCACCAGGGTCAGCTGTACCCCCTCTAGCACCAGGGACACCTGTACCCCCTCTAGCACCAGGGTCAGCTGCACCTCTCTAGCACCAGGGTCAGCTGTACCCTCTCTAGCACCAGGGTCAGCTGTACCCCCTCTAGCAACAGGGTCACCTGTACCCCCTCTAGCACCAGGGTCAGCTGTACCCCCTCTAGCACCAGGGTCAGCCCCACCCCCTCTAGCACCAGGGACAGCCCCACCCCCTCTAGCACCAGGGTCACCTGTAACCCCTCTAGCACCAGGGTCAGCTCTACCCCCTCTAGCACCAGGGTCAGCCCCACCCCCTCTAGCACCAGGGACAGCCCCACCCCCTCTAGCACCAGGGTCAGCTGTAACCCCTCTAGCACCAGGGTCAGCTGTACCCCCTCTAGCACCAGGGTCAGCTGTACCCTCTCTAGCACCAGGGTCAGCTGTACCCCCTCTAGCACCAGGGCCAGCTGTACCCCCTCTTTATTTAACCATCTTACATATAAAACCTTATTTGTTCATCGAAAATTGTGAATAACTCACCACAGGTTAATGAGAAGGGTGTGAATAACTCACCACAGGTTAATGAGAAGGGTGTGCTTGAAAGGATGCACATAACTCTGCAATGTTGGGTTGTATTGGAGAGAGTCTCAGTCTTAAATAATTTTCCACACACAGTCTGTGTCTGTATTTAGTGTTCATGCTAGTGAGGGCTGAGAATCAAATCTCTTTTGTCTCTAATGTTTCATTTTATTTACATTTTACCCCGTTTTCTCCCCAATTTCGTGGTGTCCAATTGTTAGTAGCTACTATCTTGTCTCATCGCTACAACTCCCGTACGGGCTCGGGAGAGACGAAGGTTGAAAGTCATGCGTCCTCCGATACACAACCCAACCAAGCCGCACTGCTTATTAACACAGCGCGCATCCAACCCGGAAGCCAGCCGCACCAATGTGTCGGAGGAAACACCGTGCACCTGGCAACCTTGGTTAGCGTGCACTGCGCCCGGCCCGCCACAGGAGTCGCTGGTGCGCGATGAGACAAGGATATCCCTACCGGCCAAATCCTCCCTAACCCGGACGATGCTAGGCCAATTGTGCGGCGCCCCACGGACCTCCCGGTCGCGGCCGGTTACGACAGAGCCTGGGCGCGAACCCAGAGTCTCTGGTGGCACAGCTGGCGCTGCAGTACAGCGTCCTTAACCACTGTTTCACCCTTAAAAAAAAAAAAAAGAGAATCAACTCTCACAGGTACGTGGTTGCAAAGGGCATCAGTGTCTTAACAGTGCGATTTGACAAGGCAGGATACTCTGAGCGCAGCCCAATCCAGAAATCTGGCGGTGGGTTCTGATTAAATTCAATTTTCACAGAACCGTTTGTTGCAATTTCAATGAGGCTCTCTTGTTCAGATATCGGTAAGTGGACTGGAGGCAGGGCATGAAAGGGATAACGCATCCAGTTGTTTGTGTCGTCCGTTTCAGGAAAGTACCTGCGGAATTGCGCACCCAACTCACACAGGTGCTTCACTATATCACATTTGACACGGTCCGTAAGCTTGAGTTCATTTGCACACAAAAAATTATGCAATGATGGAAAGACCTGTGTGTTGTCCTTGTTAATGCAGACAGAGAAGAGCTCCTCCAACCTGTGTGTTGTCCTTGTTAATGCAGACAGAGAAGAGCTCCAACCTGTGTGTTGTCCTTGTTAATGCAGACAGAGAGGGGCTCCAACCTGTGTGTTGTCCTTGTTAATGCAGAAAGAGAAGAGCTCCAACTTGTGTGTTGTCCTTGTTAATGCAGACAGAGAAGAGCTCCAACCTGTGTGTTGTCCTTGTTAATGCAGACAGAGAAGAGCTCCAACCTGTGTGTTGTTCTTGTTAATGCAGACAGAGAAGAGCTCCAACCTGTGTGTTGTCCTTGTTAATGCAGACAGAGAAGAGCTCCAACCTGTGTGTTGTCCTTGTTAATGCAGACAGAGAAGAGCTCCAACCTGTGTGTTGTCCTTGTTAATGCAGACAGAGAAGAGCTCCAACCTGTGTGTTGTCCTTGTTAATGTAGACAGAGAAGAGCTCCAACCTGTGTGTTGTCCTTGTTAATGCAGACAGAGAAGAGCTCCAACCTGTGTGTTGTCCTTGTTAATGCAGACAGAGAAGAGCTCCAACCTGTGTGTTGTCCTTGTTAATGCAGACAGAGAAGAGCTACAACCTGTGTGTTGTCCTTGTTAATGCAGACAGAGAAGAGCTACAACCTGTGTGTTGTCCTTGTTAATGCAGACAGAGAAGAGCTCCAACCTGTGTGTTGTCGCTGCCCATATATAAATATATTTCTTTAAATCTTTATTTAACTAGGCAAGCCAGTTAAGAAAAAATTCTTATTTACAATGACGGCCTAGGAACAGTGGGTTAACTGGTCTAGGAACAGTGGGTTAACTGGTCTAGGAACAGTGGGTTAACTGGTCTAGGAACAGTGGGTTAACTGGTCTAGGAACAGTGGGTTAACTGGTCTAGGAACAGTGGGTTAACTGGTCTAGGAACAGTGGGTTAACTGATCTAGGAACAGTGGGTTAACTGGTCTAGGAACAGTGGGTTAACTGGCCTAGGAACAGTGGGTTAACTGGTCTAGGAACAGTGGGTTAACTGGTCTAGGAACAGTGGGTTAACTGGTCTAGGAACAGTGGGTTAACTGGTCTAGGAACAGTGGGTTAACTGCTCTAGGAACAGTGGGTTAACTGCTCTAGGAACAGTGGGTTAACTGCCTTGTTCAGGGGCAGAACGACAGATTTGTACCTTGTCAACTCAGGGATTCAATCTAGAAACCTTTCGGTTACTGGCCCAATGCTCTAACCACTAGGCTATATCGTTGCATATTGCAGAAAATACATATTGCAGAAGATTTTAGGGGCCTTAGAAGGTTAGTAGATGGGACCTGGCTACATAGGGTCAGAAGGATAGTAGATGGACCTGGCTACATAGGGTCAGAAGGATAGTAGATGGACCTGGCTACATAGGGTCAGAAGGATAGTAGATGGACCTGGGTCAGAAGGATAGTAGATGGGACCTGGCTTACATAGGGTCAGAAGGATAGTAGATGGACCTGGGTCAGAAGGATAGTAGATGGACCTGGGTCAGAAGGATAGTAGATGGACCTGGCTACATAGGGTCAGGAGGATAGTAGATGGACCTGGCTACATAGGGTCAGAAGGATAGTAGATGGACCTGGCTACATAGGGTCAGAAGGATAGTAGATGGACCTGGCTACATAGGGTCAGAAGGATAGTAGATGGACCTGGCTACATAGGGTCAGAAGGATAGTAGATGGGACCTGGCTACATAGGGTCAGATGGATAGTAGATGGGACCTGGGTCAGAAGGATAGTAGATGGACCTGGCTACATAGGGTCAGGAGGATAGTAGATGGGACCTGGGTCAGAAGGATAGTAGATGGGACCTGGGTCAGAAGGATAGTAGATGGGCCTGGCTACATAGGGTCAGAAGGATAGTAGATGGACCTGGCTACATAGGGTCAGAAGGATAGTAGATGGGACCTGGGTCAGAAGGATAGTAGATGGGACCTGGCTACATAGGGTCAGAAGGATAGTAGATGGACCTGGCTACATTGGGTCAGAAGGATAGTAGATGGACCTGGCTACATAGGGTCAGAAGGATAGTAGATGGGACCTGGCTACATAGGGTCAGAAGGATAGTAGATGGACCTGGCTACATAGGGTTAGAAGGATAGTAGATGGACCTGGCTACATAGGGTCAGAAGGATAGTAGATGGACCTGGCTACATAGGGTCAGAAGGATAGTAGATGGGACCTGGGTCAGAAGGATAGTAGATGGGCCTGGCTACATAGGGTCAGAAGGATAGTAGATGGGACCTGGGTCAGAAGGATTGTAGATGGACCTGGCTTACATAGGGTCAGAAGGATAGTAGATGGACCTGGGTCAGAAGGATAGTAGATGGACCTGGGTCAGAAGGATAGTAGATGGACCTGGCTACATAGGGTCAGGAGGATAGTAGATGGACCTGGCTACATAGGGTCAGAAGGATAGTAGATGGACCTGGCTACATAGGGTCAGAAGGATAGTAGATGGACCTGGCTACATAGGGTCAGAAGGATAGTAGATGGACCTGGCTACATAGGGTCAGAAGGATAGTAGATGGGACCTGGCTACATAGGGTCAGATGGATAGTAGATGGGACCTGGGTCAGAAGGATAGTAGATGGACCTGGCTACATAGGGTCAGGAGGATAGTAGATGGGACCTGGGTCAGAAGGATAGTAGATGGGACCTGGGTCAGAAGGATAGTAGATGGGCCTGGCTACATAGGGTCAGAAGGATAGTAGATGGACCTGGCTACATAGGGTCAGAAGGATAGTAGATGGGACCTGGGTCAGAAGGATAGTAGATGGGACCTGGCTACATAGGGTCAGAAGGATAGTAGATGGACCTGGCTACATTGGGTCAGAAGGATAGTAGATGGACCTGGCTACATAGGGTCAGAAGGATAGTAGATGGGACCTGGCTACATAGGGTCAGAAGGATAGTAGATGGACCTGGCTACATAGGGTTAGAAGGATAGTAGATGGACCTGGCTACATAGGGTCAGAAGGATAGTAGATGGACCTGGCTACATAGGGTCAGAAGGATAGTAGATGGGACCTGGGTCAGAAGGATAGTAGATGGGCCTGGCTACATAGGGTCAGAAGGATAGTAGATGGGACCTGGGTCAGAAGGATTGTAGATGGACCTGGCTACATAGGGTCAGAAGGATAGTAGATGGGACCTGGGTCAGAAGGATAGTAGATGGGCCTGGCTACATAGGGTCAGAAGGATAGTAGATGGACCTGGCTACATAGGGTCAGATGGATAGTAGATGGACCTGGCTACATAGGGTCAGAAGGATAGTAGATGGACCTGGGTCAGAAGGATAGTAGATGGACCTGGCTACATAGGGTCAGGAGGATAGCAGATGGACCTGGCTACATAGGGTCAGAAGGATAGTAGATGGGACCTGGCTACATAGGGTCAGAAGGATAGTAGATGGACCTGGCTACATAGGGTCAGAAGGATAGTAGATGGGACCTGGCTACATAGGGTCAGAAGGATAGTAGATGGGACCTGGGTCAGAAGGATAGTAGATGGACCTGGCTACATAGGGTCAGAAGGATAGTAGATGGACCTGGCTACATAGGGTCAGAAGGATAGTAGATGGACCTGGGTCAGAAGGATAGTAGATGGGACCTGGCTACATAGGGTCAGAAGGGTAGTAGATGGGACCTGGGTCAGAAGGATAGTAGATGGACCTGGCTACATAGGGTCAGATGGATAGTAGATGGGACCTGGCTAAATAGGGTCAGAAGGATAGTAGATGGGACCTGGCTACATAGGGTCAGAAGGATAGTAGATGGACCTGGCTACATAGGGCCAGGAGGATAGTAGATGGACCTGGCTACATAGGGTCAGATGGATAGTAGATGGGACCTGGCTACATAGGGTCAGGAGGATAGTAGATGGGACCTGGCTACATAGGGTCAGGAGGATAGTAGATGGGACCTGGGTCAGAAGGATAGTAGATGGGACCTGGGTCAGAAGGATAGTAGATGGACCTGGCTACATAGGGTCAGGAGGATAGTAGATGGGACCTGGGTCAGAAGGATAGTAGATGGGACCTGGGTCAGAAGGATAGTAGATGGACCTGGCTACATAGGGTCAGAAGGATAGTAGATGGGACCTGGCTACATAGGGTCAGAAGGATAGTAGATGGGACCTGGCTACATAGGTTCAGGAGGATAGTAGATGGGACCTGTCTACATAGGGTCAGAAGGATAGTAGATGGACCTGGCTACATAGGTTCAGGAGGATAGTAGATGGACCTGGCTACATAGGTTCAGGAGGATAGTAGATGGACCTGGCTACATAGGGTCAGGAGGATAGTAGATGGGACCTGGGTCAGAAGGATAGTAGATGGGACCTGGCTACATAGGGTCAGAAGGGTAGTAGATGGGACCTGGGTCAGAAGGATAGTAGATGGACCTGGCTACATAGGGTCAGATGGATAGTAGATGGGACCTGACTACATAGGGTCAGATGGATAGTAGATGGACCTGGGTCAGAAGGATAGTAGATGGACCTGGCTACATAGGGTCAGGAGGATAGTAGATGGACCTGGGTCAGAAGGATAGTAGATGGACCTGGCTACATAGGGTCAGAAGGATAGTAGATGGGACCTGGGTCAGAAGGATAGTAGATGGGACCTGGGTCAGAAGGATAGTAGATGGGACCTGGCTACATAGGGTCAGAAGGATAGTAGATGGACCTGGGTCAGAAGGATAGTAGATGGACCTGGCTACATAGGGTCAGAAGGATAGTAGATGGACCTGGCTACATAGGGTCAGAAGGATAGTAGATGGGACCTGGCTACATAGGGTCAGAAGGATAGTAGATGGGACCTGGGTCAGAAGGATAGTAGATGGGACCTGGCTACATAGGGTCAGATGGATAGTAGATGGACCTGGCTACATAGGGTCAGGAGGATAGTAGATGGGACCTGGGTCAGAAGGATAGTAGATGGAACTGGGTCAGAAGGATAGTAGATGGGACCTGGCTACATAGGGTCAGAAGGATAGTAGATGGGACCTGGCTGCATAGGGTCAGATGGATAGTAGATGGGACCTGGGTCAGAAGGATAGTAGATGGGACCTGGCTACATAGGGTCAGAAGGATAGTAGATGGGACCTGGGTCAGAAGGATAGTAGATGGGACCTGGCTACATAGGGTCAGAAGGATAGTAGATGGGACCTGGCTGCATAGGGTCAGATGGATAGTAGATGGGACCTGGCTACATAGGGTCAGAAGGATAGTAGATGGGACCTGACTACATAGGGTCAGGAGGATAGTAGATGGACCTGGCTACATGGGGTCAGGAGGATAGTAGATGGGACCTGGCTACATGGGGTCAGAAGGATAGTAGATGGACCTGGCTACATAGGGTCAGAAGGATAGTAGATGGGACCTGGCTACATAGGGTCAGAAGGATAGTAGATGGGACCTGGCTACATAGGGTCAGAAGGATAGTAGATGGGACCTGGCTACATAGGGTCAGAAGGATAGTAGATGGTACCTGGGTCAGAAGGATAGTAGATGGGACCTGGCTACATAGGGTCAGAAGGATAGTAGATGGTACCTGGGTCAGATGGATAGCAGATGGGACCTGGCTACATAGGGTCAGAAGGATAGTAGATGGGACCTGGCTACATAGGGTCAGAAGGATAGTAGATGGACCTGGCTACATAGGGTCAGGAGGATAGTAGATGGGACCTGGCTACATAGGGTCAGAAGGATAGTAGATGGGACCTGGCTACATAGGGTCAGAAGGATAGTAGATGGGACCTGGCTACATAGGGTCAGATGGATAGTAGATGGGACCTGACTACATAGGGTCAGATGGATAGTAGATGGACCTGGGTCAGAAGGATAGTAGATGGACCTGGCTACATAGGGTCAGAAGGATAGTAGATGGGACCTGGGTCAGAAGGATAGTAGATGGGACCTGGGTCAGAAGGATAGTAGATGGGACCTGGCTACATAGGGTCAGAAGGATAGTAGATGGGACCTGGCTAAATAGGGTCAGAAGGATAGTAGATGGGACCTGGCTACATAGGGTCAGAAGGATAGTAGATGGACCTGGCTACATAGGGCCAGGAGGATAGTAGATGGACCTGGCTACATAGGGTCAGATGGATAGTAGATGGGACCTGGCTACATAGGGTCAGGAGGATAGTAGATGGGACCTGGCTACATAGGGTCAGAAGGATAGTAGATGGGACCTGGCTACATAGGGTCAGGAGGATAGTAGATGGACCTGGCTACATAGGGTCAGAAGGATAATAGATGGGACCTGGCTACATAGGGTCAGAAGGGTAGTAGATGGGACCTGGCTACATAGGGTCAGAAGGGTAGTAGTTGGGACCTGTGTCAGAAGGATAGTAGATGGACCTGGCTACATAGGGTCAGATGGATAGTAGATGGGACCTGACTACATAGGGTCAGAAGGGTAGTAGATGGGACCTGGGTCAGAAGGATAGTAGATGGACCTGGCTACATAGGGTCAGATGGATAGTAGATGGGACCTGGCTAAATAGGGTCAGAAGGATAGTAGATGGGACCTGGCTACATAGGGTCAGAAGGATAGTAGATGGACCTGGCTACATAGGGCCAGGAGGATAGTAGATGGACCTGGCTACATAGGGTCAGATGGATAGTAGATGGGACCTGGCTACATAGGGTCAGGAGGATAGTAGATGGGACCTGGCTACATAGGGTCAGAAGGATAGTAGATGGGACCTGGCTACATAGGGTCAGAGGATAGTAGATGGACCTGGCTACATAGGGTCAGAAGGATAGTAGATGGGACCTGGCTACATAGGGTCAGAAGGATAGAAGATGGGACCTGGCTACATAGGGTCAGAAGGGTAGTAGTTGGGACCTGTGTCAGAAGGATAGTAGATGGACCTGGCTACATAGGGTCAGATGGATAGTAGATGGGACCTGACTACATAGGGTCAGAAGGGTAGTAGATGGGACCTGGGTCAGAAGGATAGTAGATGGACCTGGCTACATAGGGTCAGATGGATAGTAGATGGGACCTGGCTACATAGGGTCAGGAGGATAGTAGATGGGACCTGGCTACATAGGGTCAGAAGGATAGTAGATGGGACCTGGCTACATAGGGTCAGGAGGATAGTAGATGGACCTGGCTACATAGGGTCAGAAGGATAATAGATGGGACCTGGCTACATAGGGTCAGAAGGGTAGTAGATGGGACCTGGCTACATAGGGTCAGAAGGGTAGTAGATGGGACCTGTGTCAGAAGGATAGTAGATGGACCTGGCTACATAGGGTCAGATGGATAGTAGATGGGACCTGACTACATAGGGTCAGAAGGGTAGTAGATGGGACCTGGGTCAGAAGGATAGTAGATGGACCTGGCTACATAGGGTCAGATGGATAGTAGATGGGACCTGGGTCAGAAGGATAGTAGATGGGACCTGGCTACATAGGGTCAGAAGGATAGTAGATGGACCTGGCTACATAGGGCCAGGAGGATAGTAGATGGACCTGGCTACATAGGGTCAGATGGATAGTAGATGGGACCTGGCTACATAGGGTCAGGAGGATAGTAGATGGGACCTGGCTACATAGGGTCAGAAGGATAGTAGATGGGACCTGGCTACATAGGGTCAGGAGGATAGTAGATGGACCTGGCTACATAGGGTCAGAAGGATAATAGATGGGACCTGGCTACATAGGGTCAGAAGGGTAGTAGATGGGACCTGGCTACATAGGGTCAGAAGGGTAGTAGTTGGGACCTGTGTCAGAAGGATAGTAGATGGACCTGGCTACATAGGGTCAGATGGATAGTAGATGGGACCTGACTACATAGGGTCAGAAGGGTAGTAGATGGGACCTGGGTCAGAAGGATAGTAGATGGACCTGGCTACATAGGGTCAGATGGATAGTAGATGGGACCTGACTACATAGGGTCAGATGGATAGTAGATGGACCTGGGTCAGAAGGATAGTAGATGGACCTGGCTACATAGGGTCAGAAGGATAGTAGATGGGACCTGGGTCAGAAGGATAGTAGATGGGACCTGGGTCAGAAGGATAGTAGATGAGACCTGGCTACATAGGGTCAGAAGGATAGTAGATGGGACCTGGCTGCATAGGGTCAGATGGATAGTAGATGGGACCTGGCTACATAGGGTCAGAAGGATAGTAGATGGGACCTGACTACATGGGGTCAGGAGGATAGTAGATGGACCTGGGTCAGGAGGATAGTAGATGGACCTGGCTACATAGGGTCAGGAGGATAGTAGATGGACCTGGCTACATGGGGTCAGGAGGATAGTAGATGGACCTGGGTCAGGAGGATAGTAGATGGACCTGGCTACATAGGGTCAGGAGGATAGTAGATGGACCTGGCTACATGGGGTCAGAAGGATAGTAGATGGACCTGGGTCAGGAGGATAGTAGATGGACCTGGCTACATAGGGTCAGAATGATAGTAGATGGGACCTGGCTACATAGGGTCAGAAGGATAGTAGATGGGACCTGGCTACATAGGGTCAGGAGGATAGTAGATGGGACCTGGGTCAGAAGGATAGTAGATGGGACCTGGCTACATAGGGTCAGAAGGATAGTAGATGGACCTGGCTACATAGGGTCAGAAGGATAGTAGATGGGACCTGGATACATAGGGTCAGGAGGATAGTAGATGGGACCTGGGTCAGAAGGATAGTAGATGGGACCTGGCTACATAGGGTCAGAAGGATAGTAGATGGGACCTGGCTACATAGGGTCAGAAGGATAGTAGATGGACCTGGCTACATAGGGTCAGAAGGATAGTAGATGGGACCTGGCTACATAGGGTCAGAAGGATAGTAGATGGACCTGGCTAGGGTCAGAAGGATAGTAGATGGGACCTGGCTACATAGGGTCAGAAGGATAGTAGATGGGACCTGGCTACATAGGGTCAGATGGATAGTAGATGGGACCTGACTACATAGGGTCAGATGGATAGTAGATGGACCTGGGTCAGAAGGATAGTAGATGGACCTGGCTACATAGGGTCAGAAGGATAGTAGATGGGACCTGGGTCAGAAGGATAGTAGATGGGACCTGGGTCAGAAGGATAGTAGATGGGACCTGGCTACATAGGGTCAGAAGGATAGTAGATGGGACCTGGCTAAATAGGGTCAGAAGGATAGTAGATGGGACCTGGCTACATAGGGTCAGAAGGATAGTAGATGGACCTGGCTACATAGGGCCAGGAGGATAGTAGATGGACCTGGCTACATAGGGTCAGAAGGATAGTAGATGGGACCTGGCTACATAGGGTCAGGAGGATAGTAGATGGGACCTGGCTACATAGGGTCAGAAGGATAGTAGATGGGACCTGGCTACATAGGGTCAGGAGGATAGTAGATGGACCTGGCTACATAGGGTCAGAAGGATAGTAGATGGGACCTGGCTACATAGGGTCAGAAGGATAGTAGATGGGACCTGGCTACATAGGGTCAGAAGGGTAGTAGATGGGACCTGTGTCAGAAGGATAGTAGATGGACCTGGCTACATAGGGTCAGATGGATAGTAGATGGGACCTGACTACATAGGGTCAGAAGGGTAGTAGATGGGACCTGGGTCAGAAGGATAGTAGATGGACCTGGCTACATAGGGTCAGATGGATAGTAGATGGGACCTGGCTAAATAGGGTCAGAAGGATAGTAGATGGGACCTGGCTACATAGGGTCAGAAGGATAGTAGATGGACCTGGCTACATAGGGTCAGAGGATAGTAGATGGACCTGGCTACATAGGGTCAGATGGATAGTAGATGGGACCTGGCTACATAGGGTCAGGAGGATAGTAGATGGGACCTGGCTACATAGGGTCAGAAGGATAGTAGATGGGACCTGGCTACATAGGGTCAGGAGGATAGTAGATGGACCTGGCTACATAGGGTCAGAAGGATAATAGATGGGACCTGGCTACATAGGGTCAGAAGGGTAGAAGATGGGACCTGGCTACATAGGGTCAGAAGGGTAGTAGTTGGGACCTGTGTCAGAAGGATAGTAGATGGACCTGGCTACATAGGGTCAGATGGATAGTAGATGGGACCTGGGCTACATAGGGTCAGAAGGATAGTAGATGGGACCTGGGTCAGAAGGATAGTAGATGGACCTGGCTACATAGGGTCAGATGGATAGTAGATGGGACCTGACTACATAGGGTCAGATGGATAGTAGATGGACCTGGGTCAGAAGGATAGTAGATGGACCTGGCTACATAGGGTCAGAAGGATAGTAGATGGGACCTGGGTCAGAAGGATAGTAGATGGGACCTGGGTCAGAAGGATAGTAGATGAGACCTGGCTACATAGGGTCAGAAGGATAGTAGATGGGACCTGGCTGCATAGGGTCAGATGGATAGTAGATGGGACCTGGCTACATAGGGTCAGAAGGATAGTAGATGGGACCTGACTACATGGGGTCAGGAGGATAGTAGATGGACCTGGGTCAGGAGGATAGTAGATGGACCTGGCTACATAGGGTCAGGAGGATAGTAGATGGACCTGGCTACATGGGGTCAGGAGGATAGTAGATGGACCTGGGTCAGGAGGATAGTAGATGGACCTGGCTACATAGGGTCAGGAGGATAGTAGATGGACCTGGCTACATGGGGTCAGAAGGATAGTAGATGGACCTGGGTCACCTGGCTACATAGGGTCAGAATGATAGTAGATGGGACCTGGCTACATAGGGTCAGAAGGATAGTAGATGGGACCTGGCTACATAGGGTCAGGAGGATAGTAGATGGGACCTGGGTCAGAAGGATAGTAGATGGGACCTGGCTACATAGGGTCAGAAGGATAGTAGATGGACCTGGCTACATAGGGTCAGAAGGATAGTAGATGGGACCTGGATACATAGGGTCAGGAGGATAGTAGATGGGACCTGGGTCAGAAGGATAGTAGATGGGACCTGGCTACATAGGGTCAGAAGGATAGTAGATGGGACCTGGCTACATAGGGTCAGGAGGATAGTAGATGGGACCTGGCTACATAGGGTCAGAAGGATAGTAGATGGGACCTGGCTACATAGGGTCAGAAGGATAGTAGATGGACCTGGCTACATAGGGTCAGAAGGATAGTAGATGGGACCTGGGTACATAGGGTCAGAAGGATAGTAGATGGGACCTGGGTCAGGAGGATAGTAGATGGACCTGGCTACATAGGGTCAGAAGGATAGTAGATGCACCTGGCTACATAGGGTCAGAAGGATAGTAGATGGGACCTGGCTACATAGGGTCAGAAGGGTAGTAGATGGGACCTGGCTACATAGGGTCAGGAGGATAGTAGATGGACCTGGGTCAGATGGATAGTAGATGGGACCTGGCTACATAGGGTCAGGAGGATAGTAGATGGACCTGGGTCAGAAGGATAGTAGATGGGACCTGGCTACATAGGGTCAGGAGGATAGTAGATGGGACCTGGCTACATAGGGTCAGAAGGATAGTAGATGGACCTGGGTCAGATGGATAGTAGATGGGACCTGGCTACATAGGGTCAGAAGGATAGTAGATGGGACCTGGCTACATAGGGTCAGAAGGATAGTAGATGGACCTGGCTACATAGGGTCAGAAGGATAGTAGATGGACCTGGCTACATAGGGTCAGGAGGATAGTAGATGGACCTGGGTCAGAAGGATAGTAGATGGGACCTGGCTACATAGGGTCAGATGGATAGTAGATGGACCTGGCTACATAGGGTCAGGAGGATAGTAGATGGGACCTGGGTCAGAAGGATAGTAGATGGAACTGGGTCAGAAGGATAGTAGATGGGACCTGGCTACATAGGGTCAGAAGGATAGTAGATTGGACCTGGCTGCATAGGGTCAGATGGATAGTAGATGGGACCTGGGTCAGAAGGATAGTAGATGGGACCTGGCTACATAGGGTCAGAAGGATAGTAGATGGGACCTGGGTCAGAAGGATAGTAGATGGGACCTGGCTACATAGGGTCAGAAGGATAGTAGATGGGACCTGGCTACATAGGGTCAGATGATAGTAGATGGGACCTGGCTACATAGGGTCAGAAGGATAGTAGATGGGACCTGGCTACATAGGGTCAGGAGGATAGTAGATGGACCTGGCTACATGGGGTCAGGAGGATAGTAGATGGGACCTGGCTACATGGGGTCAGAAGGATAGTAGATGGACCTGGCTACATAGGGTCAGAAGGATAGTAGATGGGACCTGGCTACATAGGGTCAGAAGGATAGTAGATGGGACCTGGCTACATAGGGTCAGAAGGATAGTAGATGGGACCTGGCTACATAGGGTCAGAAGGATAGTAGATGGACCTGGGTCAGAAGGATAGTAGATGGGACCTGGCTACATAGGGTCAGAAGGATAGTAGATGGTACCTGGGTCAGATGGATAGCAGATGGGACCTGGCTACATAGGGTCAGAAGGATAGTAGATGGGACCTGGCTACATAGGGTCAGAAGGATAGTAGATGGACCTGGCTACATAGGGTCAGAAGGATAGTAGATGGGACCTGGCTACATAGGGTCAGAAGGATAGTAGATGGGACCTGGCTACATAGGGTCAGAAGGATAGTAGATGGGACCTGGCTACATAGGGTCAGATGGATAGTAGATGGGACCTGGCTACATAGGGTCAGATGGATAGTAGATGGACCTGGGTCAGAAGGATAGTAGATGGACCTGGCTACATAGGGTCAGAAGGATAGTAGATGGGACCTGGCTACATGGGACCTGGGTCAGAAGGATAGTAGATGGGACCTGGCTACATAGGGTCAGAAGGATAGTAGATGGGACCTGGCTAAATAGGGTCAGAAGGATAGTAGATGGGACCTGGCTACATAGGGTCAGAAGGATAGTAGATGGACCTGGCTACATAGGGTCAGGAGGATAGTAGATGGACCTGGCTACATAGGGTCAGATGGATAGTAGATGGGACCTGGCTACATAGGGTCAGGAGGATAGTAGATGGGACCTGGCTACATAGGGTCAGAAGGATAGTAGATGGGACCTGGCTACATAGGGTCAGGAGGATAGTAGATGGACCTGGCTACATAGGGTCAGAAGGATAGTAGATGGGACCTGGCTACATAGGGTCAGAAGGATAGTAGATGGGACCTGGCTACATAGGGTCAGAAGGGTAGTAGATGGGACCTGGGTCAGAAGGATAGTAGATGGACCTGGCTACATAGGGTCAGATGGATAGTAGATGGGACCTGGCTACATAGGGTCAGAAGGATAGTAGATGGACCTGGGTCAGAAGGATAGTAGATGGACCTGGCTACATAGGGTCAGATGGATAGTAGATGGGACCTGGCTAAATAGGGTCAGAAGGATAGTAGATGGGACCTGGCTACATAGGGTCAGAAGGATAGTAGATGGACCTGGCTACATAGGGCCAGGAGGATAGTAGATGGACCTGGCTACATAGGGTCAGATGGATAGTAGATGGGACCTGGCTACATAGGGTCAGGAGGATAGTAGATGGGACCTGGCTACATAGGGTCAGAAGGATAGTAGATGGGACCTGGCTACATAGGGTCAGGAGGATAGTAGATGGACCTGGCTACATAGGGTCAGAAGGATAATAGATGGGACCTGGCTACATAGGGTCAGAAGGGTAGAAGATGGGACCTGGCTACATAGGGTCAGAAGGGTAGTAGTTGGGACCTGTGTCAGAAGGATAGTAGATGGACCTGGCTACATAGGGTCAGATGGATAGTAGATGGGACCTGACTACATAGGGTCAGAAGGGTAGTAGATGGGACCTGGGTCAGAAGGATAGTAGATGGACCTGGCTACATAGGGTCAGATGGATAGTAGATGGGACCTGACTACATAGGGTCAGATGGATAGTAGATGGACCTGGGTCAGAAGGATAGTAGATGGACCTGGCTACATAGGGTCAGAAGGATCAGAGAAGGATAGTAGATGGGACCTGGGTCAGAAGGATAGTAGATGGACCTGGCTACATAGGGTCAGAAGGATAGTAGATGGGACCTGGCTACATAGGGTCAGAAGGATAGTAGATGGGACCTGGCTACATAGGGTCAGAAGGATAGTAGATGGGACCTGACTACATGGGGTCAGGAGGATAGTAGATGGACCTGGGTCAGAAGGATAGTAGATGGACCTGGCTACATAGGGTCAGGAGGATAGTAGATGGACCTGGCTACATAGGGTCAGGAGGATAGTAGATGGACCTGGGTCAGGAGGATAGTAGATGGACCTGGCTACATAGGGTCAGGAGGATAGTAGATGGACCTGGCTACATAGGGTCAGAAGGATAGTAGATGGACCTGGGTCAGAGGATAGTAGATGGACCTGGCTACATAGGGTCAGAAGGATAGTAGATGGGACCTGGCTACATAGGGTCAGAAGGATAGTAGATGGGACCTGGCTACATAGGGTCAGAGGATAGTAGATGGGACCTGGGTCAGAAGGATAGTAGATGGGACCTGGCTACATAGGGTCAGAAGGATAGTAGATGGACCTGGCTACATAGGGTCAGAAGGATAGTAGATGGGACCTGGCTACATAGGGTCAGAAGGATAGTAGATGGGACCTGGCTACATAGGGTCAGAGGATAGTAGATGGGACCTGGCTACATAGGGTCAGAAGGATAGTAGATGGACCTGGCTACATAGGGTCAGAAGGATAGTAGATGGGACCTGGCTACATAGGGTCAGAAGGATAGATGGACCTGGGTCAGAAGGATAGGACCTGGCTACATAGGGTCAGAAGGATAGTAGATGGGACCTGGGTCAGAAGGATAGTAGATGGTCAGAAGGATAGTAGATGGACCTGGCTACATAGGGTCAGAAGGATAGTAGATGGGACCTGGCTACATAGGGTCAGAAGGATAGTAGATGGGACCTGGCTACATAGGGTCAGAAGGATAGTAGATGGGACCTGGCTACATAGGGTCAGAGGATAGTAGATGGACCTGGCTACATAGGGTCAGAAGGATAGTAGATGGGACCTGGCTACATAGGGTCAGAAGGATAGTAGATGGGACCTGGCTACATAGGGTCAGAAGGATAGTAGATGGGACCTGGCTACATAGGGTCAGAGGATAGTAGATGGACCTGGCTACATAGGGTCAGAAGGATAGTAGATGGGACCTGGCTACATAGGGTCAGAAGGATAGTAGATGGGACCTGGCTACATAGGGTCAGAAGGATAGTAGATGGGACCTGTAGGGTCAGAAGGATAGTAGATGGACCTGGCTACATAGGGTCAGAAGGATAGTAGATGGGACCTGACTACATAGGGTCAGAAGGATAGTAGATGGGACCTGGGTCAGAAGGATAGTAGATGGACCTGGCTACATAGGGTCAGAAGGATAGTAGATGGGACCTGGCTACATAGGGTCAGAAGGATAGTAGATGGGACCTGGCTACATAGGGTCAGAAGGATAGTAGATGGACCTGGCTACATAGGGTCAGGAGGATAGTAGATGGACCTGGCTACATAGGGTCAGAAGGATAGTAGATGGGACCTGGCTACATAGGGTCAGAAGGATAGTAGATGGGACCTGGCTACATAGGGTCAGAAGGATAGTAGATGGGACCTGGCTACATAGGGTCAGGAGGATAGTAGATGGGACCTGGCTACATAGGGTCAGAAGGATAGTAGATGGGACCTGGCTACATAGGGTCAGAAGGATAGTAGATGGGACCTGGCTACATAGGGTCAGAAGGATAGTAGATGGGACCTGTGGGTCAGAAGGATAGTAGATGGACCTGGCTACATAGGGTCAGATGGATAGTAGATGGGACCTGGCTACATAGGGTCAGAAGGATAGTAGATGGGACCTGGGTCAGAAGGATAGTAGATGGACCTGGCTACATAGGGTCAGAAGGATAGTAGATGGGACCTGGCTACATAGGGTCAGAAGGATAGTAGATGGACCTGGGTCAGAAGGATAGTAGATGGACCTGGCTACATAGGGTCAGAAGGATAGTAGATGGGACCTGGGTCAGAAGGATCAGAGAGGATAGTCAGAGATGGGAGACCTGGCTACATAGGGTCAGAAGGATAGTAGATGGGACCTGGCTACATAGGGTCAGAAGGATAGTAGATGGGACCTGGCTACATAGGGTCAGAAGGATAGTAGATGGGACCTGGCTACATGGGGTCAGGAGGATAGTAGATGGGACCTGGGTCAGAAGGATAGTAGATGGACCTGGCTACATAGGGTCAGGAGGATAGTAGATGGACCTGGCTACATAGGGTCAGAGGATAGTAGATGGACCTGGGTCAGGGTCAGGATAGTAGATGGACCTGGCTACATAGGGTCAGAAGGATAGTAGATGGACCTGGCTACATAGGGTCAGAAGGATAGTAGATGGACCTGGGTCAGAAGGATAGTAGATGGACCTGGCTACATAGGGTCAGAAGGATAGTAGATGGGACCTGGCTCAGGGTCAGGGATAGTAGATGGGACCTGGCTACATAGGGTCAGGAGGATAGTAGATGGGACCTGGGGGTCAGAAGGATAGTAGATGGGACCTGGCTACATAGGGTCAGAAGGATAGTAGATGGACCTGGCTACATAGGGTCAGAAGGATAGTAGATGGGACCTGGATACATAGGGTCAGAAGGATAGTAGATGGGACCTGGGTCAGAAGGATAGTAGATGGGACCTGGCTACATAGGGTCAGAAGGATAGTAGATGGGACCTGGCTACATAGGGTCAGGAGGATAGTAGATGGGACCTGGCTACATAGGGTCAGAAGGATAGTAGATGGACCTGGCTACATAGGGTCAGAAGGATAGTAGATGGACCTGGCTACATAGGGTCAGAAGGATAGTAGATGGGACCTGGCTACATAGGGTCAGAAGGATAGTAGATGGGACCTGGGTCAGAAGGATAGTAGATGGGACCTGGCTACATAGGGTCAGAAGGATAGTAGATGGGACCTGGCTACATAGGGTCAGAAGGATAGTAGATGGGACCTGGCTACATAGGGTCAGAAGGATAGTAGATGGACCTGGCTACATAGGGTCAGGAGGATAGTAGATGGACCTGGGTCAGATGGATAGTAGATGGGACCTGGCTACATAGGGTCAGGAGGATAGTAGATGGACCTGGGTCAGAAGGATAGTAGATGGGACCTGGCTACATAGGGTCAGGAGGATAGTAGATGGACCTGGGTCAGATGGATAGTAGATGGGACCTGGCTACATAGGGTCAGAAGGATAGTAGATGGGACCTGGCTACATAGGGTCAGAAGGATAGTAGATGGACCTGGCTACATAGGGTCAGAAGGATAGTAGATGGACCTGGCTACATAGGGTCAGGAGGATAGTAGATGGACCTGGGTCAGAAGGATAGTAGATGGGACCTGGCTACATGGGGTCAGGAGGATAGTAGATGGGACCTGGCTACATAGGGTCAGGAGGATAGTAGATGGACCTGGGTCAGAAGGATAGTAGATGGGACCTGGCTACATGGGGTCAGGAGGATAGTAGATGGGACCTGAATACATAGGGTCAGGAGGATAGTAGATGGACCTGGGTCAGAAGGATAGTAGATGGGACCTGGCTACATGGGGTCAGGAGGATAGTAGATGGGACCTGGCTACATAGGGTCAGAAGGATAGTAGATGGACCTGGCTACATAGGGTCAGAAGGATAGTAGATGGACCTGGGTCAGAAGGATAGTAGATGGGACCTGGCTACATAGGGTCAGAAGGATAGTAGATGGACCTGGGTCAGAAGGATAGTAGATGGGACCTGGCTACATAGGGTCAGGAGGATAGTAGATGGGACCTGGGTCAGGAGGATAGTAGATGGGACCTGGCTACATAGGGTCAGAAGGATAGTAGATGGAACCTGGCTACATAGGGTCAGGAGGATAGTAGATGGGACCTGGCTACATAGGGTCAGATGGATAGTAGATGGACCTGGCTACATAGGGTCAGATGGATAGTAGATGGACCTGGCTACATAGGGTCAGAAGGATAGTAGATGGGACCTGGCTACATAGGGTCAGAAGGATAGTAGATGGGACCTGGCTACATAGGGTCAGAAGGATAGTAGATGGACCTGGAAGGATAGTAGATGGGACCTGGCTACATAGGGTCAGAAGGATAGTAGATGGACCTGGCTACATAGGGTCAGAAGGATAGTAGATGGACCTGGCTACATAGGGTCAGAAGGATAGTAGATGGGACCTGGCTACATAGGGTCAGGAGGATAGTAGATGGGACCTGGCTACATAGGGTCAGAAGGATAGTAGATGGGACCTGGCTACATAGGGTCAGAAGGATAGTAGATGGGACCTGGCTACATAGGGTCAGAAGGATAGTAGATGGACCTGGCTACATAGGGTCAGAAGGATAGTAGATGGGACCTGGCTACATAGGGTCAGAAGGATAGTAGATGGGACCTGGGGGTCAGAAGGATAGTAGATGGGACCTGGCTACATAGGGTCAGGAGGATAGCAGATGGACCTGGGTCAGAAGGATAGTAGATGGGACCTGGCTACATAGGGTCAGGAGGATAGTAGATGGGACCTGGTTCAGAAGGATAGTAGATGGACCTGGCTACATAGGGTCAGATGGATAGTAGATGGGACCTGGCTACATAGGGTCAGGAGGATAGTAGATGGACCTGGGTCAGAAGGATAGTAGATGGACCTGGCTACATAGGGTCAGAAGGATAGTAGATGGACCTGGGTCAGAAGGATAGCAGATGGGACCTGGCTACATAGGGTCAGATGGTTAGTAGATGGACCTGGCTACATAGGGTCAGAAGGATAGTAGATGGGACCTGGCTACATAGGGTCAGGAGGATAGCAGATGGACCTGGGTCAGAAGGATAGTAGATGGGACCTGGGTCAGAAGGATAGTAGATGGGACCTGGCTACATAGGGTCAGAAGGATAGTAGATGGGACCTGGCTACATAGGGTCAGAAGGATAGTAGATGGGACCTGGCTACATAGGGTCAGGAGGATAGCAGATGGACCTGGGTCAGAAGGATAGTAGATGGGACCTGGCTACATAGGGTCAGGAGGATAGTAGATGGGACCTGGGTCAGAAGGATAGTAGATGGACCTGGCTACATAGGGTCAGATGGATAGTAGATGGGACCTGGCTACATAGGGTCAGGAGGATAGTAGATGGACCTGGGTCAGAAGGATAGTAGATGGACCTGGCTACATAGGGTCAGAAGGGTCAGAAGGATAGCAGATGGGACCTGGCTACATAGGGTCAGATGGTTAGTAGATGGACCTGGCTACATAGGGTCAGAAGGATAGTAGATGGACCTGGCTACATAGGGTCAGAAGGATAGTAGATGGACCTGGCTACATAGGGTCAGATGGATAGTAGATGGACCTGGCTACATAGGGTCAGAAGGATAGTAGATGGACCTGGCTACATAGGGTCAGAAGGATAGTAGATGGGACCTGGCTACATAGGGTCAGAAGGATAGTAGATGGGACCTGGGTCAGAAGGATAGTAGATGGGACCTGGCTACATGGGGTCAGGAGGATAGTAGATGGGACCTGGGTCAGGAGGATAGTAGATGGACCTGGGTCAGGAGGATAGTAGATGGACCTGGGTCAGGAGGATAGTAGATGGACCTGGGTCAGAAGGATAGTAGATGGACCTGGCTACATGGGGTCAGAAGGATAGTAGATGGGACCTGGCTACATAGGGTCAGAAGGATAGTAGATGGACCTGGCTACATAGGGTCAGATGGATAGTAGATGGACCTGGGTCAGGAGGATAGTAGATGGGACCTGGCTACATAGGGTCAGAAGGATAGTAGATGGACCTGGCTACATAGGGTCAGGAGGATAGTAGATGGACCTGGCTACATAGGGTCAGAAGGATAGTAGATGGACCTGGCTACATAGGGTCAGATGGATAGTAGATGGACCTGGGTCAGGAGGATATTAGATGGGACCTGGCTACATAGGGTCAGAAGGATAGTAGATGGACCTGGCTACATAGGGTCAGGAGGATAGTAGATGGACCTGGCTACATAGGGTCAGGAGGATAGTAGATGGGACCTGGGTCAGAAGGATAGTAGATGGGACCTGGCTAGAAGGATAGGGATGGACAGGGGTCAGAAGGATAGTAGATGGACCTGGCTACATAGGGTCAGAAGGATAGTAGATGGACCTGGCTACATAGGGTCAGATCGATAGTAGATGGGACCTGGCTGCATAGGGTCAGAAGGATAGTAGATGGACCTGGCTACATAGGGTCAGAAGGATAGTAGATGGACCTGGCTACATAGGGTCAGGAGGATAGTAGATGGGACCTGGGTCAGAAGGATAGTAGATGGACCTGGGTCAGGAGGATAGTAGATGGACCTGGGTCAGGAGGATAGTAGATGGACCTGGGTCAGAAGGATAGTAGATGGACCTGGCTACATGGGGTCAGAAGGATAGTAGATGGGACCTGGCTACATAGGGTCAGAAGGATAGTAGATGGACCTGGCTACATAGGGTCAGATGGATAGTAGATGGACCTGGGTCAGGAGGATATTAGATGGGACCTGTCAGAAGGATAGTAGATGGACCTGGCTACATAGGGTCAGGAGGATAGTAGATGGACCTGGCTACATAGGGTCAGGAGGATAGTAGATGGGACCTGGGTCTGAAGGATAGTAGATGGGACCTGGGTCAGAAGGATAGTAGATGGACCTGGCTACATAGGGTCAGAAGGATAGTAGATGGACCTGGCTACATAGGGTCAGAAGGATAGTAGATGGACCTGGCTACATAGGGTCAGATCGATAGTAGATGGGACCTGGCTGCATAGGGTCAGAAGGATAGTAGATGGACCTGGCTACATAGGGTCAGAATGATAGTAGATGGACCTGGCTACATAGGGTCAGGAGGATAGTAGATGGGACCTGGGTCAGAAGGATAGTAGATGGGACCTGGCTACATAGGGTCAGAAGGATAGTAGATGGACCTGGCTACATAGGGTCAGAAGGATAGTAGATGGACCTGGCTACATAGGGTCAGATGGATAGTAGATGGACCTGGGTCAGGAGGATAGTAGATGGGACCTGGCTACATAGGGTCAGAAGGATAGTAGATGGACCTGGCTACATAGGGTCAGGAGGATAGTAGATGGACCTGGCTACATAGGGTCAGAAGGATAGTAGATGGACCTGGCTACATAGGGTCAGATGGATAGTAGATGGACCTGGGTCAGGAGGATAGTAGATGGACCTGGGTCAGAAGGATAGTAGATGGACCTGGCTACATGGGGTCAGAAGGATAGTAGATGGGACCTGGCTACATAGGGTCAGAAGGATAGTAGATGGGACCTGGGTCAGAAGGATAGTAGATGGACCTGGGTCAGGAGGATAGTAGATGGACCTGGGTCAGGAGGATAGTAGATGGACCTGGGTCAGAAGGATAGTAGATGGACCTGGCTACATGGGGTCAGAAGGATAGTAGATGGGACCTGGCTACATAGGGTCAGAAGGATAGTAGATGGACCTGGCTACATAGGGTCAGATGGATAGTAGATGGACCTGGGTCAGGAGGATAGTAGATGGGACCTGGCTACATAGGGTCAGAAGGATAGTAGATGGACCTGGCTACATAGGGTCAGGAGGATAGTAGATGGACCTGGCTACATAGGGTCAGAAGGATAGTAGATGGACCTGGCTACATAGGGTCAGATGGATAGTAGATGGACCTGGGTCAGGAGGATATTAGATGGGACCTGGCTACATAGGGTCAGAAGGATAGTAGATGGACCTGGCTACATAGGGTCAGGAGGATAGTAGATGGACCTGGCTACATAGGGTCAGGAGGATAGTAGATGGGACCTGGGTCAGAAGGATAGTAGATGGGACCTGGGTCAGAAGGATAGTAGATGGACCTGGCTACATAGGGTCAGAAGGATAGTAGATGGACCTGGCTACATAGGGTCAGAAGGATAGTAGATGGACCTGGCTACATAGGGTCAGAAGGATAGTAGATGGGACCTGGCTGCATAGGGTCAGAAGGATAGTAGATGGACCTGGCTACATAGGGTCAGAAGGATAGTAGATGGACCTGGCTACATAGGGTCAGGAGGATAGTAGATGGGACCTGGGTCAGAAGGATAGTAGATGGGACCTGGCTACATAGGGTCAGAAGGATAGTAGATGGACCTGGCTACATAGGGTCAGAAGGATAGTAGATGGACCTGGCTACATAGGGTCATATGGATAGTAGATGGACCTGGGTCAGAGGGTCAGGGATAGTAGATGGGACCTGGCTACATAGGGTCAGGAGGATAGTAGATGGACCTGGCTACATAGGGTCAGAAGGATAGTAGATGGACCTGGCTACATAGGGTCAGAAGGATAGTAGATGGGACCTGGGTCAGAAGGATAGTAGATGGACCTGGCTACATAGGGTCAGAAGGATAGTAGATGGACCTGGCTACATAGGGTCAGAAGGATAGTAGATGGACCTGGCTACATAGGGTCAGATGGATAGTAGATGGGACCTGGCTGCATAGGGTCAGAAGGATAGTAGATGGACCTGGCTACATAGGGTCAGAAGGATAGTAGATGGACCTGGCTACATAGGGTCAGGAGGATAGTAGATGGGACCTGGGTCAGAAGGATAGTAGATGGGACCTGGCTACATAGGGTCAGAAGGATAGTAGATGGACCTGGCTACATAGGGTCAGAAGGATAGTAGATGGACCTGGGTCAGAAGGATAGTAGATGGACCTGGCTACATAGGGTCAGGAGGATAGTAGATGGTACCTGGCTACATAGGGTCAGGAGGATAGTAGATGGACCTGGCTACATAGGGTCAGAAGGATAGTAGATGGACCTGGCTACATAGGGTCAGAAGGATAGTAGATGGACCTGGCTACATAGGGTCAGATGGATAGTAGATGGGACCTGGGTCAGAAGGATAGTAGATTGACCTGGCTACATAGGGTCAGGAGGATAGTAGATGGGACCTGGGTCAGAAGGATAGTAGATGGACCTGGCTACATAGGGTCAGAAGGATAGTAGATGGGACCTGGCTACATAGGGTCAGAAGGATAGTAGATGGACCTGGCTACATAGGGTCAGAAGGATAGTAGATGGACCTGGCTACATAGGGTCAGAAGGATAGTAGATGGGACATGGCTACATAGGGTCAGAAGGATAGTAGATGGGCCTGGCTACATAGGGTCAGAAGGATAGTAGATGCACCTGGCTACATAGGGTCAGGAGGATAGTAGATGGACCTGGCTACATAGGGTCAGAAGGATAGTAGATGGACCTGGCTACATAGGGTCAGAAGGATAGTAGATGGACCTGGCTACATAGGGTCAGAAGGATAGTAGATGGGACCTGGCTACATAGGGTCAGAAGGATAGTAGATGGGACCTGGCTACATAGGGTCAGGAGGATAGTAGATGGGACCTGACTACATAGGGTAGTAGGATAGTAGATGGACCTGGGTCAGGAGGATAGTAGATGGGACCTGGCTACATAGGGTCAGAAGGGTAGTAGATGGGACCTGGGTCAGAAGGATAGTAGATGGGACCTGGGTCAGATGGATAGTAGATGGGACCTGGCTACATGGGGTCAGAAGGATAGTAGATGGGACCTGGCTACATAGGGTCAGAAGGATAGTAGATGGGACCTGGCTACATGGGGTCAGAAGGATAGTAGATGGGACCTGGCTACATAGGGTCAGAAGGATAGTAGATGGGACCTGGCTACATAGGGTCAGAAGGATAGTAGATGGGACCTGGCTACATAGGGTCAGAAGGATAGTAGATGGACCTGGCTACATAGGGTCAGAAGGATAGTAGATGGGACCTGGCTACATAGGGTCAGAAGGATAGTAGATGGACCTGGGTCAGATGGATAGTAGATGGGACCTGGCTACATAGGGTCAGAAGGATAGTAGATGGAACCTGGCTACATAGGGTCAGAAGGATAGTAGATGGACCTGGCTACATAGGGTCAGATGGATAGTAGATGGGACCTGACTACATAGGGTCAGATGGATAGTAGATGGACCTGGGTCAGAAGGATAGTAGATGGACCTGGCTACATAGGGTCAGAAGGATAGTAGATGGGACCTGGGTCAGAAGGATAGTAGATGGGACCTGGGTCAGAAGGATAGTAGATGGGACCTGACTACATAGGGTCAGATGGATAGTAGATGGACCTGGGTCAGAAGGATAGTAGATGGACCTGGCTACATAGGGTCAGAAGGATAGTAGATGGGACCTGGGTCAGAAGGATAGTAGATGGGACCTGGGTCAGAAGGATAGTAGATGGACCTGGCTACATAGGGTCAGAAGGATAGTAGATGGACCTGGGTCAGAAGGATAGTAGATGGGACCTGGCTACATAGGGTCAGAAGGATAGTAGATGGGACCTGGCTACATAGGGTCAGGAGGATAGTAGATGGACCTGGCTACATAGGGTCAGAAGGATAGTAGATGGGACCTGGCTACATAGGGTCAGGAGGATAGTAGATGGACCTGGCTACATAGGGTCAGGAGGATAGTAGATGGGACCTGGGTCAGAAGGATAGTAGATGGGACCTGGGTCAGAAGGATAGTAGATGGACCTGGCTACATAGGGTCAGAAGGATAGTAGATGGACCTGGCTACATAGGGTCAGAAGGATAGTAGATGGACCTGGCTACATAGGGTCAGATCGATAGTAGATGGGACCTGGCTGCATAGGGTCAGAAGGATAGTAGATGGACCTGGCTACATAGGGTCAGAAGGATAGTAGATGGACCTGGCTACATAGGGTCAGGAGGATAGTAGATGGGACCTGGGTCAGAAGGATAGTAGATGGGACCTGGCTACATAGGGTCAGGAGGATAGTAGATGGGACCTGGGTCAGAAGGATAGTAGATGGGACCTGGCTACATAGGGTCAGAAGGATAGTAGATGGACCTGGCTACATAGGGTCAGAAGGATAGTAGATGGACCTGGGTCAGAAGGATAGTAGATGGACCTGGCTACATAGGGTCAGATGGATAGTAGATGGACCTGGGTCAGGAGGATAGTAGATGGGACCTGGCTACATAGGGTCAGAAGGATAGTAGATGGACCTGGCTACATAGGGTCAGGAGGATAGTAGATGGACCTGGCTACATAGGGTCAGGAGGATAGTAGATGGGACCTGGGTCAGAAGGATAGTAGATGGACCTGGCTACATAGGGTCAGAAGGATAGTAGATGGACCTGGCTACATAGGGTCAGAAGGATAGTAGATGGACCTGGCTACATAGGGTCAGATGGATAGTAGATGGGACCTGGCTGCATAGGGTCAGAAGGATAGTAGATGGACCTGGCTACATAGGGTCAGAAGGATAGTAGATGGACCTGGCTACATAGGGTCAGGAGGATAGTAGATGGGACCTGGGTCAGAAGGATAGTAGATGGGACCTGGCTACATAGGGTCAGAAGGATAGTAGATGGACCTGGCTACATAGGGTCAGAAGGATAGTAGATGGACCTGGGTCAGAAGGATAGTAGATGGACCTGGCTACATAGGGTCAGGAGGATAGTAGATGGTACCTGGCTACATAGGGTCAGGAGGATAGTAGATGGACCTGGCTACATAGGGTCAGAAGGATAGTAGATGGACCTGGCTACATAGGGTCAGAAGGATAGTAGATGGACCTGGCTACATAGGGTCAGATGGATAGTAGATGGGACCTGGGTGAGAAGGATAGTAGATTGACCTGGCTACATAGGGTCAGGAGGATAGTAGATGGGACCTGGGTCAGAAGGATAGTAGATGGACCTGGCTACATAGGGTCAGAAGGATAGTAGATGGGACCTGGCTACATAGGGTCAGAAGGATAGTAGATGGGACCTGGCTACATAGGGTCAGAAGGATAGTAGATGGGACCTGGCTACATAGGGTCAGAAGGATAGTAGATGGGACCTGGCTACATAGGGTCAGAAGGATAGTAGATGGGACCTGGGTCAGGAGGATAGTAGATGGGACCTGGCTACATAGGGTCAGAAGGATAGTAGATGGGCCTGGCTACATAGGGTCAGAAGGATAGTAGATGGACCTGGCTACATAGGGTCAGAAGGATAGTAGATGGACCTGGCTACATAGGGTCAGAAGGATAGTAGATGGGACCTGGCTACATAGGGTCAGAAGGATAGTAGATGGGACCTGGCTACATAGGGTCAGGAGGATAGTAGATGGGACCTGACTACATAGGGTAGTAGGATAGTAGATGGACCTGGGTCAGAAGGATAGTAGATGGACCTGGCTACATAGGGTCAGGAGGATAGTAGATGGACCTGGCTACATAGGGTCAGAAGGATAGTAGATGGGACCTGGCTACATAGGGTCAGAAGGATAGTAGATGGACCTGGGTCAGATGGATAGTAGATGGGACCTGGCTACATAGGGTCAGAAGGATAGTAGATGGGACCTGGCTACATAGGGTCAGAAGGATAGTAGATGGACCTGGCTACATAGGGTCAGATGGATAGTAGATGGGACCTGACTACATAGGGTCAGATGGATAGTAGATGGACCTGGGTCAGAAGGATAGTAGATGGACCTGGCTACATAGGGTCAGAAGGATAGTAGATGGGACCTGGGTCAGAAGGATAGTAGATGGGACCTGGGTCAGAAGGATAGTAGATGGACCTGGCTACATAGGGTCAGAAGGATAGTAGATGGACCTGGGTCAGAAGGATAGTAGATGGGACCTGGCTACATAGGGTCAGAAGGATAGTAGATGGGACCTGGCTACATAGGGTCAGAAGGATAGTAGATGGGACCTGGGTCAGAAGGATAGTAGATGGGACCTGGCTACATAGGGTCAGAAGGATAGTAGATGGGACCTGGCTACATAGGGTCAGGAGGATAGTAGATGGACCTGGCTACATAGGGTCAGAAGGATAGTAGATGGGACCTGGCTACATAGGGTCAGAAGGATAGTAGATGGGACCTGGCTACATGGGGTCAGGAGGATAGTAGATGGACCTGGCTACATAGGGTCAGAAGGATAGTAGATGGGACCTGGGTCAGAAGGATAGTAGATGGGACCTGGCTACATAGGGTCAGAAGGATAGTAGATGGGACCTGGCTACATAGGGTCAGGAGGATAGTAGATGGACCTGGGTCAGGAGGATAGTAGATGGACCTGGGTCAGGAGGATAGTAGATGGGACCTGGGTCAGAAGGATAGTAGATGGTACCTGGCTACATAGGGTCAGAAGGATAGTAGATGGACCTGGCTACATAGGGTCAGAAGGATAGTAGATGGGACCTGGCTACATAGGGTCAGAAGGATAGTAGATGGACCTGGCTACATAGGGTCAGAAGGATAGTAGATGGGACCTGGGTCAGAAGGATAGTAGATGGGACCTGGGTCAGGAGGATAGTAGATGGGACCTGGGTCAGGAGGATAGTAGATGGGACCTGGCTACATAGGGTCAGAAGGATAGTAGATGGGTCCTGGGTCAGAAGGATAGTAGATGGGACCTGGCTACATAGGGTCAGAAGGATAGTAGATGGGACCTGGCTACATAGGGTCAGAAGGATAGTAGATGGGACCTGGCTACATAGGGTCAGGAGGATAGTAGATGGGACCTGGGTCAGAAGGATAGTAGATGGGACCTGGCTACATAGGGTCAGAAGGATAGTAGATGGGACCTGGCTACATAGGGTCAGAAGGATAGTACATGGACCTGGCTACATAGGGTCAGAAGGATAGTAGATGGACCTGGCTACATAGGGTCAGAAGGATAGTAGATGGGACCTGGGTCAGAAGGATAGTAGATGGGACCTGGCTACATAGGGTCAGAAGGATAGTAGATGGGTCCTGGGTCAGAAGGATAGTAGATGGGACCTGGCTACATAGGGTCAGAAGGATAGTAGATGGGACCTGGGTCAGAAGGATAGTAGATGGACCTGGCTACATAGGGTCAGAAGGATAGTAGATGGACCTGGCTACATAGGGTCAGATGGATAGTAGATGGACCTGGGTCAGAAGGATAGTAGATGGACCTGGCTACATAGGGTCAGATGGATAGTAGATGGACCTGGCTACATAGGGTCAGAAGGATAGTAGATGGACCTGGCTACATAGGGTCAGAAGGATAGTGTAAACAATAAAATAACATTATTAAGATAAGTGAATGAAAAGAAAATGTAATGTAAAACGTAATATCATGTTTTAATCATTATTATCAGGTAAGTTTCACTTACAGGTAGCTTGGTCCAGGGGCAGGTAGCTGGGTCCAGGGGCAGGCAGAAGGTCATACACAGGAGGAGGCAGGTAGCTGGGTCCAGGGGCAGGCAGAAGGTCATACACAGGAGGAGGCAGGTAGCTGGGTCCAGGGGCAGGCAGAAGGTCATACACAGGAGGAGGCAGGTAGCTGGGTCCAGGGGCAGGCAGAAGATCATACACAGGAGGAGGCAGGTAGATGGGTCCAGGGGCAGGCAGAAGGTCATACACAGGAGGAGGCAGGTAGCTGGGTCCAGGGGCAGGCAGAAGGTCATACACAGGAGGAGGCAGGTAGCTGGGTCCAGGGGCAGGCAGAAGGTCATACACATGAGGAGGCAGGTAGCTGGGTCCAGGGGCAGGCAGAAGGTCATACACAGGAGGAGGCAGGTAGATGGGTCCAGGGGCAGGCAGAAGGTCATACACAGGAGGAGGCAGGTAGCTGGGTCCAGGGGCAGGCAGAAGGTCATACACAGGAGGAGGCAGGTAGCTGGGTCCAGGGGCAGGCAGAAGGTCATACACAGGAGGAGGCAGGTAGCTGGGTCCAGGGGCAGGCAGAAGGTCATACACAGGAGGAGGCAGGTAGCTGGGTCCAGGGGCAGGCAGAAGGTCATACACAGGAGGAGGCAGGTAGCTGGGTCCAGGGGCAGGCAGAAGGTCATACACAGGAGGAGGCAGGTTGCTGGGTCCAGGGGCAGGCAGAAGGTCATACACAGGAGGAGGCAGGTAGCTGGGTCCAGGGGCAGGTAGTTGGGTCCAGGGGCAGGCAGAAGGTCATACACAGGAGGAGGCAGGTAGCTGGGTCCAGGGGTAGGCAGAAGGT
Organism: Oncorhynchus nerka; assembly: GCF_034236695.1. Lineage (NCBI taxonomy): Eukaryota > Metazoa > Chordata > Actinopteri > Salmoniformes > Salmonidae > Oncorhynchus > Oncorhynchus nerka. The sequence continues at coordinate 49,284,260 of NC_088414.1, forward strand.
CATACAGGAGGAGGCAGGTAGCTGGGTCCAGGGGTAGGCAGAAGGTCATACACAGGAGGAGGCAGGTAGCTGGGTCCAGGGGCAGGCAGAAGGTCATACACAGGAGGAGGCAGGTAGCTGGGTCCAGGGGCAGGCAGAAGGTCATACACAGGAGGAGGCAGGTAGATGGGTCCAGGGGCAGGCAGAAGGTCATACACAGGAGGAGGCAGGTAGCTGGGTCCAGGGGCAGGCAGAAGGTCATACACAGGAGGAGGCAGGTAGCTGGGTCCAGGGGCAGGCAGAAGGTCATACACAGGAGGAGGCAGGTAGCTGGGTCCAGGGGCAGGCAGAAGGTCATACACAGGAGGAGGCAGGTAGCTGGGTCCAGGGGCAGGCAGAAGGTCATACACAGGAGGAGGCAGGTAGCTGGGTCCAGGGGCAGGCAGAAGGTCATACACAGGAGGAGGCAGGTTGCTGGGTCCAGGGGCAGGCAGAAGGTCATACACAGGAGGAGGCAGGTAGCTGGGTCCAGGGGCAGGTAGTTGGGTCCAGGGGCAGGCAGAAGGTCATACACAGGAGGAGGCAGGTAGCTGGGTCCAGGGGTAGGCAGAAGGTCATACAGGAGGAGGCAGGTAGCTGGGTCCAGGGGTAGGCAGAAGGTCATACACAGGAGGAGGCAGGTAGCTGGGTCCAGGGGCAGGCAGAAGGTCATACACAGGTGGAGGCAGGTAGATGGGTCCAGGGGCAGGCAGAAGGTCATACATAGGTGGAGGCAGGTAGATGGGTCCAGCGGCAGGCAGAAGGTCATACACAGGAGGAGGCAGGTAGCTGGGTCGAGGGGCAGGCAGAAGGCCATACACAGGAAACAAACTACATATTTACAGTACCAAAACAAACTACATATGGACAGTACCAAGACAAACTACATATTTACAGTAACGAAACAAACTACATATTTACAGTAACGAAACAAACTATATATTTACAATACCAAAACAAACTACATATTTACAGTAACGAAACAAACTACATATTTACAGTAACGAAACAAACTATATATTTACAGTAACGAAACAAACTATATATTTACAGTAACGAAACAAACTATATATTTACAGTAACGAAACAAACTACATATTTACAGTAACGAAACAAACTACATATTTACAGTAACGAAACAAACTATATATTTACAGTAACGAAACAAACTACATATTTACAGTAACGAAAATGAATGAACTAATGATTCTGTCTCTTTGCAGAAAAAGTTTTGAATCCATAAACCATGTGCCATTGAATTGGTACATTGAACATCTCTTCCCAACTATTTTGCAATCTGTATGGCACGGCTGGCAATTAATTGGTCCTTAAATTAAACTGGTGTACTTTTTTATTCATCACAATTCTCTTTAACTAATGTTGGTCGTTAATGTCGACGGACAAGTTCCTTACTTTTTCCCCCTTGCGTGTGTGTGCATGTGTGTGTGTGTGTGTGTGTGTGCTTCTGAGTGTGTGTGTGTGTGTGTGCTTCTGAGTGTGTGTGTGTGTGCTTCTGAGTGTGTGTGTGCATGTGTCTGTGGGTGCTTCTGTGTGTGTGTGTGAATGTGTGTGTGTGTGTGTGAATGTGTGTGTGTGTGTGCTTCTGAGTGTGTGTGCATGTGTATGTGGGTGCTTCTGTGTGTGTGTGCTTCTGAGTGTGTGTGCGCATGTGTCTGTGGGTGCTTCTGTGTGTGTGTGTGAATGTGTGTGTGTCTGCTGTATTTTCCAATGGATTAGAGGTGATTAGGCAATGAAAGGATCCATTGTTCTGTGTTTACACACTGCACAGCGGAAGGATGGGGACGGAAAGGACGGGAGGTGGAGGGGAGAGGAGAAGGGAGGGGAGGTACGAGAGAACAGAAGAGAGGGAAGAGGGAAGAGGAGAAGGGAGGGGAGGTACGAGAGAACAGAAGAGAGAGAAGAGGGAAGAGGAGAAGGGAGGGGATGTACGAGAGAACAGAAGAGAGGGAAGAGGGAAGAGGAGAAGGGAGGGGAGGTACGAGAGAACAGAAGAGAGAGAAGAGGGAAGAGGAGAAGGGAGGGGAGGTACGAGAGAACAGAAGAGAGAGAAGAGGGAAGAGGAGAAGGGAGGGGAGGTACGAGAGAACAGAAGAGAGAGAAGAGGGAAGAGGAGAAGGGAGGGGAGGTACGAGAGAACAGAAGAGAGAGAAGAGGAGAAGGGAGGGGAGGTACGAGAGAACAGAAGAGAGAGAAGAGGGAAGAGGAGAAGGGAGGGGAGGTACGAGAGAACAGAAGAGAGAGAAGAGGGAAGAGGAGAAGGGAGGGGAGGTACGAGAGAACAGAAGAGAGAGAAGAGGGAAGAGGAGAAGGGAGGGGAGGTACGAGAGAACAGAAGAGAGAGGAGGGAAGAGGAGAAGGGAGGGGAGGTACGAGAGAACAGAAGAGAGAGAAGAGAGGAGAGGAGAAGGGAGGGGAGGTACGAGAGAACAGAAGAGAGAGAAGAGGGAAGAGGAGAAGGGAGGGGAGGTACGAGAGAACAGAAGAGAGAGAAGAGGGAAGAGGAGAAGGGAGGGGAGGTATGAGAGAACAGAAGAGAGAGAAGAGGGAAGAGGAGAAGGGAGGGGAGGTACGAGAGAACAGAAGAGAGAGAAGAGGAGAAGGGAGGGGAGGTACGAGAGAACAGAAGAGAGAGAAGAGGGAAGAGGAGAAGGGAGGGGAGGTACGAGAGAACAGAAGAGAGAGAAGAGAAGGGAGAGGAGAAGGGAGGGAGGTACGAGAGAACAGAAGAGAGAGGAAGAGAGGAAGAGGAGAAGGGAGGGGGAGGTACGAGAGAACAGAAGAGAGAGAAGAGGGAAGAGGAGAAGGGAGGGGAGGTACGAGAGAACAGAAGAGAGGGAAGAGGAGAAGGGAGGGGAGGTACGAGAGAACAGAAGAGAGAGAGAGAGAGAGAGGAGAAGGGAGGGGAGATACGAGAGAACAGAAGAGAGAGAAGAGGGAAGAGGAGAAGGGAGGGAGGCACGAGAGAACAGAAGAGAGAGAAGAGGGAAGAGGAGAAGGGAGGGGAGGTACGAGAGAACAGAAGAGAGAGAAGAGGAGAAGGGAGGGAGGTACGAGAGAACAGAAGAGAGGGAAGAGGGAAGAGGAGAAGGGAGGGAGGTAATGAGAGAACAGAAGAGAGAGAAGAGGGAAGAGGAGAAGGGAGGGAGGTACGAGAGAACAGAAGAGAGAGAAGAGGGAAGAGGAGAAGGGAGGGGAGGTACGAGAGAACAGAAGAGAGAGAAGAGGGAAGAGGAGAAGGGAGGGGAGGTACGAGAGAACAGAAGAGAGAGAAGAGAAGAGAGAAGGGAGGGGAGGTACGAGAGAACAGAAGAGAGAGAAGAGGGAAGAGGAGAAGGGAGGGGAGGTACGAGAGAACAGAAGAGAGAGAAGAGGGAAGAGGAGAAGGGAGGGGAGGTACGAGAGAACAGAAGAGAGAGAAGAGAGAAGAGGAGAAGGGAGGGGAGGTACGAGAGAACAGAAGAGAGAGGAGGGAAGAGGAGAAGGGAGGGGAGGTACGAGAGAACAGAAGAGAGAGAAGAGAGGAGAGGAGAAGGGAGGGGAGGTACGAGAGAACAGAAGAGAGAGAAGAGGGAAGAGGAGAAGGGAGGGAGGTACGAGAGAACAGAAGAGAGAGAAGAGGGAAGAGGAGAAGGGAGGGGAGGTACGAGAGAACAGAAGAGAGAGAAGAGGGAAGAGGAGAAGGGAGGGGAGGCACGAGAGAACAGAAGAGAGAGAAGAGGGAAGAGGAGAAGGGAGGGGAGGTACGAGAGAACAGAAGAGAGAGAAGAGGAGAAGGGAGGGAGAAGTAGGAGAGAACAGAAGAGAGAGAAGAGGGAAGAGGAGAAGGGAGGGAGGTACGAGAGAACAGAAGAGAGAGAAGAGGGAAGAGGAGAAGGGAGGGGAGGTACGAGAGAACAGATGAGAGAGAAGAGAAGAGGAGAAGGGAGGGGAGGTACGAGAGAACAGAAGAGAGAGGAGGGAAGAGGAGAAGGGAGGGGAGGTACGAGAGAGAACAGAAGAGAGAGAAGAGAGGAGAGGAGAAGGGAGGGGAGGTACGAGAGAACAGAAGAGAGAGAGAGAGGGAAGAGGAGAAGGGAGGGGAGGTACGAGAGAACAGAAGAGAGAGAAGAGGGAAGAGGAGAAGGGAGGGAGGTATGAGAGAACAGAAGAGAGAGAAGAGGGAAGAGGAGAAGGGAGGGAGGTACGAGAGAACAGAAGAGAGAGAAGAGGAGAAGGGAGGGAGGTACGAGAGAACAGAAGAGAGAGAAGAGGGAAGAGGAGAAGGGAGGGGAGGTACGAGAGAACAGAGAGAGAGAAGAGGGAAGAGGAGAAGGGAGGGGAGGTACGAGAGAACAGAAGAGAGAGAAGAGGGAAGAGGAGAAGGGAGGGGAGGTAGAGAGAACAGAAGAGAGAGAAGAGGGAAGAGGAGAAGGGAGGGGAGGTACGAGAGAACAGAAGAGAGGGAAGAGGGAAGAGGAGAAGGGAGGGGAGGTACGAGAGAACAGAAGAGAGAGAAGAGAGAAGAGGAGAAGGGAGGGGAGATACGAGAGAACAGAAGAGAGAGAAGAGAGAAGAGGAGAAGGGAGGGGAGGTACGAGAGAACAGAAGAGAGAGAAGAGGAAGAGGAGAAGGGAGGGAGGTACGAGAGAACAGAAGAGAGAGAAGAGGGAAGAGGAGAAGGGAGGGAGGTACGAGAGAACAGAAGAGAGAGAAGAGAGAAGAGGAGAAGGGAGGGAGATACGAGAGAACAGAAGAGAGAGAAGAGGGAAGAGGAGAAGGGAGGGGAGGTGCGAGAGAACAGAAGAGAGAGAGAGGAAGAGGAGAAGGGAGGGAGGTACGAGAGAACAGAAGAGAGAGAAGAGGGAAGAGGAGAAGGGAGGGGAGGTACGAGAGAACAGAAGAGAGAGAAGAGGGAAGAGGAGAAGGGAGGGGAGGTACGAGAGAACAGAAGAGAGAGAAGAGGAGAAGGGAGGGGAGGTACGAGAGAACAGAAGAGAGGAGAAGAGGAGAAGGGAGGGGAGGTACGAGAGAACAGAAGAGAGAGAAGAGGGAAGAGGAGAAGGGAGGGGAGGTACGAGAGAACAGAAGAGAGAGAAGAGGAGAAGGGAGGGGAGGTACGAGAGAGAACAGAAGAGAGAGAAGAGGGAAGAGGAGAAGGGAGGGAGGTACGAGAGAGGAGAAGAGAGAGAAGAGAGAGAGAGAGAAGAGAGGGAGGGAGGAGGTAGAGAGAACAGAAGAGAGAGAAGAGGGAAGAGGAGAAGGGAGGGGAGGTACGAGAGAACAGAAGAGAGAGAAGAGGGAAGAGGAGAAGGGAGGGGAGGTACGAGAGAACAGAAGAGAGAGAAGAGGGAAGAGGAGAAGGGAGGGGAGGTACGAGAGAACAGAAGAGAGAGAAGAGGAGAAGGGAGGGGAGGTACGAGAGAACAGAAAAGAGGGAAGAGGAGAAGGGAGGGGAGGTACGAGAGAACAGAATAGAGAGAAGAGGGAAGTAGAGAAGTAGACATTGGTTTTAAAGAAAGAGAAGGAAGAGAAGAGAGAGGGACTGAGAGAAAGAGGGATAGAGAGAGAGGTTTTACTGTTAATTATTAATATTTTATTGTTTATGTTGTTCAATTTATTTCTTTTCACTTTTGTTTATTGTCTATTTCACATATGTTTCTCATGCCAATAAAACCCCTTTTGAATTGAATTGGGGGGTTGAGAGCGAGAGGGTCGAGGGAAAGAGTGAAGAGAGAGAGTGGTGTAGGGGGGAAAACATATGACATTATAAAATCATGTACACAAACACAAAGTGTGCAGTTAAAATTGGCAAAAAATACACACATTCTTTCCACAGGGCCGTGGGGTGAGACAGGGATGCAGGATAAGCCCTACCCTCTTCAACATTTATATCAACAAATTGGCGCGGGCACTAGAACAGTCTGCAGCACCTGGCCTCACCCTACTAGAGTCTGAAGTCAAATGCCTGCTGTTTGCTGATGATCTGGTGCTTCTGTCACCAACCAAGGAGGGCCTACAGCAGCACCTAGATCTTCTGCACAGATACTGTCAGACCTGGGCCCTGACAAACCTGGGCCCTGACAGACCTGGGCCCTGACAGACCTGGGCCCTGACAGTAAATCTCAGTAAGACCAAAATAATGTTCCACAAAAGGTCCCGTTCCCAGGACCAGAAATACAAATTCCATCTAGACACTGTTCCTCTAGAACACACAAAACACTATACATACCTCGGCCAAAACATCAGCGCCACGGGTAACTTCCACAAAGCTGTGAACAAGCTGAGAGACAAGGTAACTTCCACAAAGCTGTGAACAAGCTGAGAGACAAGGTAACTTCCACAAAGCTGTGAAGAAGCTGAGAGACAAGGTAACTTCCACAAAGCTGTGAACAAGCTGAGAGACAAGGTAACTTCCACAAAGCTGTGAACAAGCTGAGAGACAAGGTAACTTCCACAAAGCTGTGAACAAGCTGAGAGACAAGGTAACTTCCACAAAGCTGTGAACAAGCTGAGAGACAAGGTAACTTCCACAAAGCTGTGAACAAGCTGAGAGACAGGGCAAGAAGGGCCTTCTATGCCATCAAAGGGAACAAAACATTTGACATACCAATTAGAAAGGACGCCGTAGGCAGACCTGGCTCTCAAGAGAAGACAGGCTATGTGCTCACTGCCCACAAAATGAGTTGGAAACTGAGCTGCACTCCCTAACCTCCAGCCAAATGTATGACCAGATTGGAGAAACATAAACTCAGCAAAAAAAGAAACGTCCCTTTTTCAGGACCCTGTCTTTCAAAGATAATTCCTAAAAATCCAAATAACTTCACAGATCTTCATTGTAAAGGGTTTAAACACTGTTTCCCTGCTTGTTCAGAGAACCATAAACAATTAATGAACATGCACCTGTGGAACGGTCGTTAAGACACTAACAGCTTACAGACGGTAGGCAATTAAGGTCACAGTTATGAAAACTAAGGACACTAAAGAGGCCTTTCTACTGACTCTGTAAAACACCAAAAGAAAGATGCCCAGGGTCCTGCAAGGAGACATGAGGACTGCAGATGTGGCCAGGGCAATAACTTGCAATATCCGTACTGTGAGACTCCTAAGACAGCGCTACAGGGAGACAGGATGGACAGCTGATCGTCCTCGCAGTGGCAGACCACGTGTAACAACACCTGCACAGGATCGGTACATCCGAACATCACACCTGCGGGACAGGTACAGGATGGCAACAACAACTGACTGAGTTACACCAGGAACACCCAATCCCTCCATCAGTGCTCAGACTGTCCGCAATAGGCTGATAGAGGCTGGACTGAGGGCTTGTAGGCCTGTTGTAAGGCAGGTCCTCACCAGACATCACCGGCAACAACGTCGCCTATGGGCACAAACCCACCGTCACTAGACCAGACAGGACTGACAAAAAGTGCTCTTCAAGGACGAGTTGCGGTTTAGTCTCACCAGGGGTGATGGTCGGATTTGCGTTTATCGTCGAAGAAATGAGCGTTACACCGAGGCCTGTACTCTGGAACGGGATCAATTTGGAGGTGGAGGGTCCGTCATGTTCTGGGGTGGTGTGTCACAGCATCATCGGACTGAGCTTGTTGTCATTGCAGGCAATCTCAACGCTGTGCATTACAGGGGAGACATCCTCCTCCCTCATGTGGTACCCTTCCTGCAGGCTCATCCTGACATGACCCTCCAGCATGACAAAGCCACCAGCCATACTGCTCATTCAGTGCATGATTTCCTGCAAGACAGGAATGTCAGTGTTCTGCCATGGCCAGCGAAGAGCCCGGATCTCAATCCCATTGAGCACGTCTGGGACCTGTTGGATCGGAGGGTGAAGGCTAGGGCCATGGCCCCCAGAAATGTCCGGGAACTTGCAGGTGCCTTGGTGGAAGAGTGGGGTAACATCTCACAGCAAGAACTGGCAAATCTGGTGCAGTCCATGAGGAGGAGATGCACTGCAGTACTTAATGCAGCTGGTGGCCACACCAGATACTGACTGTTATTTTTGATTTTGTTCAGGGACACATTATTCCATTTCTGTTAGTCACATGTCTGTGGAACTTGTTCAGTTTATGTCTCAGTTGTTGAATCTTATGTTCATACAAATATTTACACATGTTAAGTTTGCTGAAAATAAACAGAGTTGACAATGAGAGGACGTTTCTTTTTTTGCTGAGTTTATTTCCCTCAGTTTACACAGATCCACATAGAATTCGAAAACAAACCCAATTTTGATAAACTCCCATATCTACTGGGTGAAATTCCACAGTGTGACATCACAGCAGCAAGATTTGTGACCTGTTGCCACGAGAAAAGGGCAACCAGTGAAGAACAAACACCATTGTAAATACAAAACCATATTTATGTTTATTTATTTTCCCTTTTGTACTTTAACTATTTGCACATCATTACAACACTGTTTATAGACAAAATATAACATTTGGAACTTCTGTGTGTAATGTTTACTGTTCATTTTTATTGTTTATTTCACTTCTATTTATTATTTGCTCAACTTAGTTTAGCAATGTGCGTTATGTTTCCCACGCTAATAAATCCCTTCAAACTGAAATAGAAATTGAATTGAGAGAGAGAAGGTGGGGTTTAGAGAGATGGGATAAGTCTAAGGAGATTCATCCTGTAGTCCATTCTTTTGGATGAGGTGAATGGATGAAATGAATAGATTTTTATTTTTATTTGACCTTTATTTAACCAGGCAAGTCAGTTAAGAACAAATTCTTATTTTCAATGACGGCCTAGGAACAGTGGGTTAACTGCCTGTTCAGGGGCAGAACGACAGATTTGTACCTTGTCAGCCCGGGGGTTTGAACTTGCAACCTTCCGGTTACTAGTAGTCCAACGCTCTAACCACTAGGCTACCCTGCCGCCGATGAGGTGAATGGATGAAATTAATGAATGAGGTGAATGGATGAGGTGAATGGATGAAATTAATGAATGAGGTGAATGGATGAGGTGAATGGATTAAATGAATGGATGAGGTGAATGGATGAGGTGAATGGATTAAATGAATGGATGAGGTGAATGGATTAAATGAATGGATGAGGTGAATGGATGAGGTGAATGGATTAAATGAATGGATGAGGTGAATGGATGAGGTGAATGGATTAAATGAATGGATGAGGTGAATGGATGAGGTGAATGGATTAAATGAATGGATGAGGTGAATGGATGAGGTGAATGGATTAAATGAATGGATGAGGTGAATGGATTAAATGAATGGATGAGGTGAATGGATGAGGTGAATGGATGACTGATAAGAATGAACTATGTATCATTTATATCCACATATACAAGGTAAAGCCAAGATTCAATCCACCCTTTTTTCAGCAATGCACGTTTTAAAGACAATGTTCCTGCCCTCGGGGAGACCACGTTTTAAAGACAATGTTCCTGCCCTCGGGGAGACCACGTTTTAAAGACAATGTTCCTGCCCTCGGGGAGACCACGTTTTAAAGACAATGTTCCTGCCCTCGGGGAGACCACGTTTTAAAGACAATGTTCCTGCCCTCGGGGAGACCACGTTTAAAGACAATGTTCCTGCCCTCGGGAGACCACGTTTTAAAGACAATGTTCCTGCCCTCGGGAGACCACGTTTTAAAGACAATGTTCCTGCCCTCGGGAGACCACGTTTAAAGACAATGTTCCTGCCCTCGGGAGACCACGTTTTAAAGACAATGTTCCTGCCCTCGGGAGACCACGTTTTAAAGACAATGTTCCTGCCCTCGGGAGACCACGTTTAAAGACAATGTTCCTGCCCTCGGGAGACCACGTTTTAAAGACAATGTTCCTGCCCTCGGGAGACCACGTTTAAAGACAATGTTCCTGCCCTCGGGAGACCACGTTTTAAAGACAATGTTCCTGCCCTCGGGAGACCACGTTTTAAAGACAATGTTCCCCTCGGGAGACCACGTTTTAAAGACAATGTTCCTGCCCTCGGGGAGACCACGTTTTAAAGACAATGTTCCTGCCCTCGGGGAGACCACGTTTTAAAGACAATGTTCCTGCCCTCGGGGAGACCACGTTTTAAAGACAATGTTCCTGCCCTCGGGGAGACCACGTTTTAAAGACAATGTTCCTGCCCTCGGGGAGACCACGTTTTAAAGACAATGTTCCTGCCCTCGGGAGACCACGCGTTTTAAAGACAATGTTCCTGCCCTCGGGAGACCACGTTTTAAAGACAATGTTCCTGCCCTCGGGAGACCACGTTTTAAAGACAATGTTCCTGCCCTCGGGAGACCACGTTTTAAAGACAATGTTCCTGCCCTCGGGAGACCACGTTTTAAAGACAATGTTCCTGCCCTCGGGAGACCACGTTTTAAAGACAATGTTCCTGCCCTCGGGAGACCACGTTTTAAAGACAATGTTCCTGCCTCGGGAGACCACGTTTTAAAGACAATGTTCCTGCCCTCGGGGAGACCACGTTTTAAAGACAATGTTCCTGCCCTCGGGGAGACCACGTTTTAAAGACAATGTTCCTGCCCTCGGGGAGACCACGTTTTAAAGACAATGTTCCTTTAGACCACGTTTTAAAGACAATGTTCCCAGACCACGTTTTAAAGACAATGTTCCTGCCCTCGGGAGACACGTTTAAAGACAATGTTCCTGCCCTCAAGACATTTTAAAGACAATGTTCCTGTCTTTAAAAGACAATGTTCCTGCCCTCGGGAGACCACGTTTTAAAGACAATGTTCCTGCCCTCGGGGAGACCATTTTAAAGACAATGTTCCTGCCCTCGAGACCATTTTAAAGACAATGTTCTTTGGGAGACCACGTTTTAAAGACAATCTTCCTGCCCTTTAGACCACGTTTTAAAGACAATGTTCCTGCCTAAGACCACGTTTTAAAGACAATGTTCCTGCCCTCGGGAGACCACGTTTTAAAGACAATGTTCCTGCCCTCGGGAGACCACGTTTAAAGACAATGTTCCTGCCCTCGGGAGACCACGTTTAAAGACAATGTTCTGCCCTCGGGAGACCACGTTTTAAAACAATGTTCCTGCCCTCGGGAGACCACGTTTTAAAGACAATGTTCCTGCCCTCGGGGAGACCACGTTTTAAAGACAATGTTCCTGCCCTCGGGGAGACCACGTTTTAAAGACAATGTTCCTGCCCTCGGGGAGACCACGTTTTAAAGACAATGTTCCTGCCCTCGGGGAGACCACGTTTTAAAGACAATGTTCCTGCCCTCGGGGAGACCACGTTTTAAAGACAATGTTCCTGCCCTCGGGGAGACCACGTTTTAAAGACAATGTTCCTGCCCTCGGGGAGACCACGTTTTAAAGACAATGTTCCTGCCCTCGGGGAGACCACGTTCACTGTAGACACAGCATCTGTCGACTCAATCTCAAATTACCTTTAAATTAAACATTTCCCAATTAAAGTACCAAAGAGCCGACATCTACAGGTACAATACGATCTCCTCAAGCATTGGGAAAATTGTCTTTAAAAAAGTGCATTGTCTATAATTGACCTTTGATTGAATCTTGAGCATAAAGCACTGAGAACATGGTCTTTGAAAATAACATCTCCCCCTTTAGTACCAGGTGGGTCAGCCCTACTAACACAACATCTACCCTCGGTACCAGGTGGGTCAGCTGTAATAACACAACATCTCCCCCTTTAGTACCAGGTGGGTCAGCTGTACTAACACAACATCTCCCTCTCCAATACCAGGTGGGTCAGCTGTACTAACACAACATCTACCCTCGGTACCAGGTGGGTCAGCTGTACTAACACAACATCTCCCTCTCCAATACCAGGTGGGTCAGCTATAATAACAAAACGTCTCCTCCTCCAATACCAGGTGGGTCAGCTGTACTAACACAACATCTCCCTCTCCAATACCAGGTGGGTCAGCTATAATAACAAAACGTCTCCTCCTCCAATACCAGGTGGGTCAGCTGTACTAACACAACATCTCCCTCTCCAGTACCAGGTGGGTCAGCTATAATAACAAACGTCTCCTCCTCCAGTACCAGGTGGGTCATCTGTAAT